>NW_028274816.1:113058419-113361449 GCF_037043125.1 Eumetopias jubatus | reverse complement strand
TGGCGATGTTTCTAGGAAGAAGTTGCTGCGGCTGAGGTCGAAGAGGTTGCTGCCTGTGTTCTCCTTTAGGATTTTGATGGACTCCTGTTTCACGTTTAGGTCTTTCAACCATTTGGAGTCTTTTTTTGTGTGTGGTGTAAGGAAATGGTCCAGTTTCATTCTTCTGCATGTGGCTGTCCAATTTTCCCAACACCATTTGTTGAAGAGACTGTCTGTTTTCCATTGGACATTCTTTCCTGTTTTGCCAAAGATGAGTTGACCATAGAGTTGATGGCCAGTGTGTTTGATGGTTTGATGGTGTATATTCTTCCCCTGTGGTATGCATCCACAGTAGTCATACAATATATAATATATACTCTTGTGTTCAAGTGGAGGTATGGGGCAGCAACAATTCACTTATTGGGAAAGATAATCACAATGGTAGTTTTGTAACCTACACCTGCTGGCATCTTTTATAGGCCTCTCAAGATATCATAAAGACCAGAAATTTCAAAATTGAATTTTAATAATGTTCAGAAAAGAAGAGCCCAAGGCACCTCTCACAGCCCATTCTCCTTGCCTCACCTTACCTGAAATCACAGGCCCAGGACAGCCTAGGCCTCTACTTGAGGCGCAAAGGATGGGCCTCAATCTGAGTTACTTTTTTCCCCCTTTCTTTTCCTTTTTTTTTTTTTTAAAGTGTTTGATCCTATTGCTCATGTTATTTTGCACCATGGATACATTTATTTATTTAGCAACATGGATGTATGTCCATGACTCTACCATCAGAAAAACTCATTCTTTTTAATGACTGTATGCTCTTCCATGAGGTATCATGATTAGAAAAAACAATGTTTTACTAATAAGGAGCATTTGGGTTTTTCCCCACTTCTTTTTTGCTATTCTAGACAAAGCTGCAATGGAACAGCTTTGATACATGTCCTCTGCTTTATTCATGTGAATATTTCTTTTTTTTTTAAAGATTTTATTTATTTATTTGACAGAGAGAAACACAGCGAGAGAGGGAACATAAGCAGGGGGAGTGGGAGAGGGAGAAGCAGACTTCCCGCCGAGCAGGGAGCCTGACGCGGGGCTGGATCCCAGGACCCTGGGATCATGACCTGAGCCGAAGGCAGATGCTTAACGACTGAGCCAGCCAGAGTCCCCTCATGTGAATATTTCTTTAGGATAGATTCCTGGAAGTGAATTGTTGAATCTAAGGGTTCATGCATTTGTAATTTTGATACTGCCAATTTCCCTTAAAACACAGTTTGTACACCGAACAGAAGAGTGACCTTGACCCACACCTATTACGATGGGCATTTTCGCTGTTCATGAAGGTCGCTGCAGGAGTTGGCCAGTGGGACAGGCTCAATGACAGATCTACCGGTGGGGGAGGAAAGGCAAACCAAGACTGTCTTAAGAATTCAGCTTTTATACAAATGTAGGGATCCGAAGGGGTACGTGCACCCCAATGTTTATAGCAGCAGTGTCCACAATAGCCAAACTGTGGAAAGAGCCAAGATGTCCATCGACAGATGAATGGCTAAAGAAGATGTGGTATATATACACAATGGACTATTATGCAGCCATCAAAAGGAATGAGATCTTGCCATTTGCAACGACGTGGATGGAACTGGAGGGTGTTATGCTGAGTGAAATAAGTCAATCAGAGAAAGACATGTATCATATGACCTCACTGATATGAGGAGTTCTTAATCCCAGGAAACAAATTGAGTGTTGCTGGAGTGGTGGGGGGTGGGAGGGATGGGGTGGCTGGGTGATAGACATTGGGGAGGGTATGTGCTATGGTGAGCACTGTGAATTGTGTAAGATTGTTGAATCACAGATCTGTACTTCTGAAACAAATAATGCAATATATGTTATGAAAAAAGAAAAAGAAGAAGATAGCAGGAGGGGAAGAATGAAGGGAAGTAAGTCGGAGGGGGAGACGAACCATGAGAGATGATGGACTCTGAAAAACAAACTGAGGGTTCTAGAGGGGAGGGGGGTGGGGGGATGGGTTAGCCTGGCGATGGGTATTAAAGAGGGCATTTTCTGCGTGGAGCACTGGGTGTTATGCACAAACAATGAATCATGGAACCCTACATCAAAAACTAATGATGTAATGTATGGTGATTAACATAACAATAAAAAATTAAAAAAAAGAATTCAGCTTTTGTTAAGTCTCCCTGAAAACAACCATTCCCAGCAAAAGTAGATTAGAAGGAGGGATGAGAAGGCCACCTTGTTGGTGTCTGGCACTAACTAGCTGTATCGCCTGGAGCAGGTCACTACCTGGAAATCCAAGGACCTCAGGTCCCTAACATGCTGATGTGCAAGATCACATCCTGTACTCTTCAAACCTCACAGGGTTGCTGTGAAGCTAACATGCCTTCTGTGGTGTGGGAAAGCGTTCCGCAGGGATGACTACTGTCCCGATACAGATAGAGAGAACAATGTGGAGAGTATTTAAGTCTATGCGTGGATGTCAAATGGCAATAGAAAGAGGCTCTGGTGTCTGAGTGTTTGGGGAGAGTGTCCTGGGTTGAGGTCCTAAACCTGCTTCTTCGAGCTTCAGAGAATGTGATGAGTAGCGAGGAGCTGCTGGGGCTCCTTTATAATGGTGTGAGGCAGTTGGGGGGAGAATGACAGAATGGTGTGTAATGTCCAAGACTGTGAGGGTAATGGTTGCATCTGCTAGACTTGGTCCATAATAGGCCCTTAAGACATGGGGAGTGGATGCATGAACAGCGCTCACTTACAGCCCAACAGCACAAGTGGGCCTTTGACCTTGAGTGGCAGACCATGCGCCAGCCCCCAATATTTTGTTCTCTGATGTCATGCCATGATACATGCTGATGCTTAGCACTGTGTGCCTGACTCGAGGGAAGTCCACAGTCAATGGACTCCACCCTCTGCATCTGGACCCTCCCTTTGTGGCACAGTTCCTATTAATTCTCCTGACCCTCCCCACCCCCCTTTTGGGGCGTGTGTGGCGTAGGGGACATTCCTGTGTCTTCATTGCAGGCAGACACAACTGTGCTCCGATTTCCCCTTTGCCACCTCCTTTGTTGTCTGATATGGGACAGAGTGCTCACCCTGGCTCAGCACCGCTTTCCCCACCTGCAGAAGAGACCTAATACTAACTGTCTTAGGGTTCTTGGGAGCTCCAGGTGAAATGACGCTGCAGGGTCCAATATTTCTGTCCAGTGTTTCTGATCCACCCCAGTGCGGTGCTTCAGATGGTCCTCCTTCACATCATTTTAGTTGAATGTTAATAACGGCAACAACTAACATTTGGTGCGTTCCAACTTCCAAACCCCTGTAACCGCTTTAATGCTATTCCTCCATGAAACTGGGCCTCCGAGAGGAGATGGAGCTTCCCCAAACTCCCGCTGCAAGAAGTGGTGTAGCTGCATTTCTGCACCAGGCCACCTCCCTCCGGCTAATTCTGTGCTGCTTCCCTCACTTGGCTCCTCTTCCAGCCTCACGGGCCCACGGGCCTTCGACAAGTTCTGAAGCGAATGGAACCCATCATCTGGGCGAGTATGAGGAGATCTCGCCTCCTTACTGGCTCCAATCCTGCTGAGTTCCACCTGCCTTCTTTCCTTAGAGCCTGAGGAGGACCGTGTGGAATCCTTAAGTTAACAAGACTTAAAATAGGGCCTATCCCCAAGGCAGCCTATCTTTTTGAAGTCAGGGGTGGGAGATGATCTCATGGGGGAGCAGGTCCCCAGGGAAGAGTGAGGTTAAAGAAAGCCAGACTAAGGATGACCTCCGGACACTGGCCTCTCCCTTCTGGCCTCCATCCATCACTGCTCCTCTTGCCCGGTGTCTCCAGTCTCCTGGGGGACGGCTGTCTCCTCCTTTCTTTTTTCTTTAGCATCAGGGAAGATGACTCAAATGCTGCCTTAGGGCACCAAAGGCATCCACAAATTGGTCCCAATCCCAGCTAATGAAGAAGGCAAGAGAGGAGTCTGGCAGGCTGTGTCCTGTGGTTTTGGGCTTTGAGAGGCGGGGAGAAGGAGGTGGCTGGCTAGGCCCTCCTCTGACCCCTTACAGTTCTGAGGCCCAAGGCCTCATTGTCCTGGGCCTGTGGATCAGGCTTTTCTAAAATTTTATCTTTTCCAAGGCAGTAAATAAACAGATCTCTCTCCAACTTCCATCCTTCCATCCCACACACACACTTTCCCACATTAGATCAGGCAGAATGGAGGAGAGGTTAGGAACACATCCTTCAGAGCTGCAGAGATCTTAGCTCTCATCTTAGCTTGTCCACAGAGAGCCGTGGGTCCCGGGATAGACCACTTGACCTCTCTGAGCATCGATCTTCTCATCTGTGGGATGGACACACTGACACCCGGCTTGGAGGGCTGTGAAAAAGAGGTGAGTTCGGACCTGTGACTTGCCTGGAGCATAGTCCTTCAGGAAGTAGTGTCTCTTATTATTTTCAAAATCTCTTTCCCTTGACCTACTTGACCAACACACACATGTGAGAGTTGGTCATTCCAGGGCTGACACACACCCAACACGCATTCACTCCTTTTCTTTTAAAATTGATCCTTCCATGACTTCTTATAGTGTGGGGACCCCGCCCTCCCGACTGCATGGAAACATCAGCTTTGCTGATGAAATGCTCTTAAGATGGGCTCAGTCTATTCCCTCCGATGACGTGGGGGGGAGGGTTGGGGTGGGAGGCAGGGTGGGGAGTGGGAGGGCCAGGGGGAGGGTAAATAGTAGCCAAATAACGGCCAAGAATGTTCCCTGTCTTCTCAGCTACCTCTCTCCTCTCCCCATTGCCATGTAATCTCTTCTAATTTAAGGTGGTCTCCTCGGTTGATAAACTCAGCTGACTTCCTTTTTTTTTTCACGCCCGGCTTGAAGTCGGAAATTATATTGGTAAGACTCACGATGGTGGATGTTATTAATGTGCTTAATGGGCACTCAAGGCAGTTTAAAGATCTTAGCCTTTGCATGGTGCCTTTATCCCACCCTGGGGGTAAATAATGGAGATGCTAACACAGTCTGTAAATGGGAAAGAGCAGAGGTGGCCTGCCTGCTTCACAGGGGCAGGATGCTTTGATAGCCTGTCTGCAGGCAGGGTGATGAAATCAGCTTCCCTCGTTTTTATACCCCTTTGAAAAGGCCAATGCTCCCAACACAATGCACATTTCCAAGTCGTTTTTAATTTGGCATGAAAATGTCTCCTTCATCCCAGGCTTGAGCCAGTGGAGTTAATGGGAAACACACATCTGGGCAGCTGTGCTCTCCCAAGTGAGGAGGTAAGCAAAGGGGGGAGGAGTGTGGTCAGGGATTAAAGGTAGCACCCCTCAGCCCCCATCAACCCGTAGGGATCTAATCCATCACACGGGAATTGTCAGTCTTCAGAGCTATTTTCAGAGCTATCTCTGGCTCCTTCTTTTTCTTCCCTGGAGGTGAGGCACTGGGGCGTGGGGTGGGATGTCAGTTAACATTTTGGTGGCCCTTGGTTCCTGGTCCCAGGTGATGGGGGGGCATTCACTTTGTGTGCTTTACTAAGTAAGTGCAAACTAGCTCCTGGCTGCCCCCCTTCTGCTGCAGACACTTTCCATGCCTGAGCTTCTGCGTTGGTACCAATGATAGAGTCTTTGGCAGGGGATAATGGGTAGGCTTTGAGCACACTCATGTCGAGCTTTCCGGATTCCCCATGGCTTATTTTCATTCCCTTCCCTGTCTAGATTCTTGGTGTCTGAATTCAAATTTAGAATGATTTTATATCTAGGACAAAGAGACAGTGCCCTGATAGACAAATGTATGTCAATAGTGACTTTGTCTATGAATGCCTGGGGTCCCCGAAGAGAGCTCCCCTACTTAAGCTCATCTCATCCTTACTTCAGCCTCAAGTTTTAGACATACCTTGACCATACTGCAGTTTGTATGTTATTCTTTTTAATTGCTCTCTCAGGCTGAGAGGTTTAACCCGAGGAACCCTCAGGTCTGTGATTTCTTTGGGATTGCCTGCAAAGAATGTGTGCGATCATGGCTTTCATCAGATTCTTAAAGGGCTCTCAAAGGCTAAAATTAGGGTGATCATACATCCCGATTTGCCTGGGAGACACTTCCAGTTTACACCGGTTGTCCTGGTGTAATTGTTAACAGCAACTCTTTTCGCTCATAAAGATGTCTTGGTGTGGATAATAAATTACAGTTGATTCTCATTATGTGCAGGTTCTATGTTTGCAAATTTGCCTGCTTGCTAACATTCATTTGTAACTCCCAAATCAGTACTGCCGTACTTTGGTGGTCATTTGCGGACATACACAGAGAAGGGGAAGATTGAGCTGCCCATTGTGCATGTTTTAGTTGAGGTTGAACAAGACGATCCTTTGCCTTCTTGTTTCAGCTCTCATGACCATCCTTTCCATAGTCTATTTACTGCCGCGTTTTGCACCCCTGACTTTCCTTGGTGATTTTGCTGTTTAAAATGGTCCTCAAGTGTAGTGCTCAAGTGCTCTTTCGTGCTCCTAAGCACACGAATGCTGTGAGGTACCATATGGAAAAACTGCATGTATTGGATAAGCCTTGCTCTGGTATGAGTTATGGCGCTGTTGGGCATGAGTTCAGTCTTAATGAGTCAGCAACATATATTACATAAGATGTTAAATAGAAACACACATAAAACAGGGTTAGGGATTGATTGGTTCACAGAAAAGAGGCTCACAGGGACCTAACCCTCATTTCCTCTAGAGTGATCGTTCAGTCTTTTCTAATTCACGTGTCTTTCTAGATCACAACTACCATGAATAATAAGAATCAACTTTATTTAGTTGCCCTTGCTCCTTACTAGCTACAATACGTTAAGTAGTCACTTTCCCTTGGCAGACATCAGTTTTCCCTCAGTAGGATGAGAATGGTGCCCTTGAGTTGCCCTTCCCCTTTGCCTTGAGTTGAGGAGAAGCAGGTTACTTGCTTGGAGAGGTTCTCTGGGGAATACAGCTCCAGATGACAGCCTTCCTGTGTCTCAGACTGACCTTTCTGTTGAGGACTCTTGTGACAATAACTGGAGTGGGCCTTTCCTAGGGATGCTTTGTTGGGCGGCGGGGGGGTGGGGTGGATATCATTGCTCACCACAGTGGAATCCATCCCCTTTTCCACCACTGCCTCATTCCATGAAGCATCCACCAATCTGGAGAAGTTCTCAGTCACAGGGAGCACAGCAAACAGGCCTTCCATCCTGGGAACATCCTGGTCTGTTTTAGAGGTACACTATACAGCCAAGTGGGGAGCATCTAATATGAATCAATAAAAAACAGGAAGACAAGGGGGCAGAACTATCATGTGCTGAGTGCCCACAGAGAGTTGGGCATTATATTGTGCCCTTCAGTAAATAACCCTACTTCCCATGACAATTTTGCTGGTTAGGTATTATTATGTCCATTTAAAAACAGATGTGGAATAGAAGCTATGAGAGGTAAAACATATGGCCAAAGATGCTCAGTAAGTAAGGAGCAGTGTGATCAGTTCAAACTCAAGTCTTTCTTTCTCCCTCCAAATCCCATGTTGTTTTCCAGCAAAGCCTGCTTTTGGAGGATAGGGGCTGGCCTTTGAAATCGCATGATCTCTGACTCCCCAGAGAACTTTGAGAGAGAAGGCAGATCACATTGTATAATGAAAACCCCCGAGGTGTCAGTAATTTCCCTGGGACCCCCAGGGGTCCAGTGACCTCTCTGTAGACCGTCCTGGTAAGGAGCAACAGTGGCCCTCGGGATCGGTAGGCTCCCCCTCCCCCTGCACACCATGGTCTGTGGGCTGCTGGCTGGTGAAGGTCATCCTCAGCTTTGCTTGCTTTTTGCTGCTTTCGAGCACCCTTTTTCAGAACAGGAGCTCAGTTGCAACTCTTTCTTTTGCTTGGCCCCAGGACAACTTTTCCACTGTCACCGCCCTGTAGCCTCAGCTGGCACAGAAATTCCAAAATAAATGAACGTGTTGTAAATTGGGAGAAAATATTGTGTCCTTGCGGTGTTGATGTTGATTGCAGCTCCGCGGCTCAGGCAGCAATGGCTACAGCTCAAGCTGCATATTTCTTTACCCAAACACGCAGAGGGCCTGCCGAGGCCAGGAGCTCTGCAGACGCCTCCATTCAGTATGCACTTCAGCTTCTAGAAGGTGTGCCTGCCGGGGCTGACAAAGTGCCGTTGATCCGCAGCCCCCAGCCAAGCCAGGGGCCTGGCTGTCAAAGCCAGGCTGAGACCTGTCTTCCAGCGGCGAAGCGTTTGGGAACAGAGGCCTGCCGATCACACTTTGGCAGGAGACGGCCCCCTGGAGCAGTGCGGTGCTGGCCTTCAGAATGGCCCTGGGGCCTGGCACAACACAGCCTGTAGCTAACTGAAGCCCTGTGGTAAGAGGCTTCTTGGGCCGAGGGTGGGGCTGGGCTTGCTCGTCAGGGTCTGGCTGCAGGCTCCGAGGGGGGCTTGAAAGCTTGACCACCCAGCGTCATTTTGGTAGGATCTTAAGTGAGAAACAAAATCCCCTTTGAAGAAGGCTATGGGCAGGCTCAGGGAGAAAGTGATTTGTCATTAAGATCCCCCCCGCCCCCCGCCTTAGCCCAAAGATTGGGCCTGAGTTTTCCGGGAGTAGTGGGGACTCTTATGCAGGTCAATTTCCAGAGAGCTTTGGAGAAGACATCTGTTTTTCTGTCTGTCCAGCAGCATGCCCTCCCCCTCGCCACCAGCCCCGCCCCCGCCCCTGCCCCCCATGCCTGGCCCATCCTTTAAGACATTGCTCCCATTTCCCAATCACATGATTTGGTGGTACTGCCTATTACAGGCTCTCCTGCCCTTGGATGCAGGGGCAAGGCATAGTCTTATCTGCCAATCACAGAACTCCATTTCCTTCACGGCAATGGACATTTGACCCAAGCTGGACCCATCAGGATCCTTCCCTAGAACTTTTTCCTTTTTTTTTCTTTCTCCCTGGGACTTTGGGTTTGGTGGAGAGGGTGGCTTGCCGTTAGGTCAGAGGGCTAAAGGAGTATGCATTGAGGATGGCTGATAGGCATCTTTTTTATGTTTTGGGGAAGACCTGTTTATAGAATAAGAGAGAATGAAGGTGACACACACGGTGTCAATACCAAGTAATGGGGAAGAGAGTGGGAGAGAGAGGCCTGTCGATCACGCCAGAATTCCTGGATTTAGTTATGCTTGAAGCCAGGTTCATCTTTAGATTCCCTGGTTAAATGAGTCAAAAGAGTCCCCTCGTCCCTTCTTTTTTAATTCTAAACTAGTTGGAGTTGTTACTAAAAGAGTCCTGTCTAAAACAAAGGTAGTGACTTGTGGCTCCGCCTCGGACAACTAAATTCATGTTTCTGAGGAGAAGACAGGAACTAGGAAGGGAATTAGAGACAATTGTTTTATGAACATGCATGATGGTGGTCTTCTGTTCCACCTCTATTCATTCTCATGTGTTTATTCAACCCACATTTATTGAGCACCCATCGTGTGCCAGGCCTAGGGCTAACGAATAAGGTGAAATCTCTGCCTCAAGGAGCTCATAGTCTAGTTGGAAAAACAAACAGGCAATGAAGGGACAGTGTGAGACAGTAAGTACTGGGACTAGAATACAGTGCAGGGATGGAAGACCAGTGCTCTGGGAGTGCGGAGGATGCCAGCCAGCCCAGGAGTGAAGGGGAGATCAGGACAGACTTCCCCAAATGAAGCAGTGCCTAAGCCGCAAACAGATTCCGCTAGGGTGGAGGTTAGCGGTAGGTGATCCCAGGTCTGGAGCTTTTGTTCTGGGGTTGGGCCAGCAGGCCCTGGGGATGAGACCGGCACAGAAATCATGGTAACACGTGACTAGCTGGTGAGGTTATGGGAGCCACAACTGGTGTCCAATCAGGAGCTATAGCTGTTCACAAGGAGGTTCAAATGTGCCTCTCAGGAGATGATCTGTCTAAGCCCATCAATATTCACCTGCTCCAGGGGCGCCTGGGTGGCTCAGTCAGTTAAGCATCTGCCTTCAGCTGGGGTCATGATCCCAGGGTCCTGGAATTGAGCGCCCCCATCGAGTACCGCATCGGGCTCCCTGCTCGGTGGGGAGTCTGCTTCTCCCTCCTCCCCTGCTCCTCTCCTCTCCCACCCTGCTTGTGCTCTCTGCTCTCTCTCTCAAATAAATAAATAAAAAGCTTAAAAAACAAAACCAAAAAATTCACCTGTTCCATCCTCATTCCTCCTTACATTCTCTCCACTGCTTTTGGCCACTGATTTTGCTACCTGTCTGTTCTTTCTGGTAGTGGTTTTCAAATATTTTTGATCATCCTTTTATCAATAAAATAATTTTGTAATTGTGTATATTCCCATATTTGTGTATTACTCATAATTTATAAGTTACAAATGTATACACACATATATAGCCACTGTGCAAATGTATTATGCAATTATAGAAATATATTCAGAAGTAGGAAATTTAAGAATAAAAATAAAATGAATCGTGTCTTAAGGGCCTTGCTAACAATGCTAGCTAAATACGCGTCTTAGTCTGTTGAGTCTGCTGTAACAAAATACCACCCAGACCGGGTGGCTTATAGACGACAGAATTTCTCTCTCACTGCTAGCTGCGAGTCTGAGCTGAGGGTGCTGGGGCCGTGGGGTTCTGGTGCAGCTTTCCTTCAAGTTGCACCCTGCTGACTTCTTGCTGCGCCCTCCCATGGCGGAGGGGGAGAGGGAGCTCTCTGGGGCCCCTTATCTGCCCTTATAACCTAATCACCTCTCAAGGCTCCGCCTCCAAATACCATCACATTGGGGATTAAGATTGCAACATATTAATGGGGGGGGCACAAATATTCAGCCTGGACCAGTAATAGAAAGCATTAGTCTACTTAAATAGGCACATGTAAATTGTAATACACAGAAACGCTCCGAAATCAAGCAGACCAGTGAGGGTATCACTGTCAAAGCTCCTTATTGTGGGAGTCCCCACGGAACCTCAGTGTGCCCTGTGCTGTTTGTGCTATGGGACGTGTGACGTATGGACCAAGGAATACTGACAGTGACAATGTAGGTATTAAATAGAATAGTTAATTTATGTTTTAAAAGAAAATAAATATGCGTTGAAATGTTAATATTTTCTTTCAGTCCTGGGGTTATTGTACACATCTTCTGGAATGTGAAAACCAACTTTGGAGATGATTTACTGACATCATGGTGAGGTAAATTAAAGGTGGCTGCAACTTCTTTGCTCCTTGAAAGCTGATTCATATGAAGCCTTGAGGCTTTGGGCTGGAGCTCTTGGGACACACTCTCTGGGAGCCCTGAGCTGCCATGTTAGATGCTTGGTTACCCTGGTGCTGCCATGCTGAGCCTAGCCTGCTGGCAATCCCCACGCAGGCGTCACATGGGGAAGTGAAGCTGTCTTCTTTCGGTCCACCAGGTGAATACCACTGAGTGGCCTTTGTTGACATCCCATGAAACAGAATAACCAGCCAGCTGTGCCTTGCCTCAAATCTTGCCGCACAAACAGGCGAGATATAATAAGATGGTATTGTTTTCAGACGTTGCATTTGGAGGTTGTTTGTTATGAAACCACAAAGAACCTGAACGTGAGATGTCACCTTTTCAGTTAGAAGAATATGTAGTCCTTCTTGACTTTTTGTGATGAATTCCTTCCTAGCTTCGGGGAGCCTGGGTGGCTCAGTCAGTTAAGCGTCTGCCTTCGGCTCAGGTCACGATCCCAGGGTCCTGGGATCGAGCCCCGCGTCGGGCTCTCTGCTCAGCGGGGAGCCTGCTTCTCCTTCTCCCTCTGCCTGCCGCTCCCCCTGCTTGTGTTCTCTCTCTGTGTCAAATAAAATCTTAAAAAAATAAAAAAAAAGAGAGAGAGAGAATCCTGAATTCCTTCCTAGCTTCATTTTCAACTCTGAATGTACTTCTCAGGGGCATTGATAGATTATGGTGGCCGTCTCTGGGGGAAGAGGGCACCACCAGCAAAACTCCAGATCGCTCAGACTCACAGGGAGATATGACCATTCTGTCATACCCATGCTTAAGGGTACGGATCGGATTGGTAGACCCTGTTCTAGGTCCGATTCTGCTTGGCGATTCTCAGTCCCAAGGCTTTGTCTCCTCCTCAGGATTCGGATCACGTGGAGGTTTTTCTGAGGTTCTCAGCCGGTGGACCCACTCTTTTTTCTTACCAGTCCTCAGTCCCCTGGATCCCGCTCCAGCATTGATGGGATCCTGTGGAACTGATGGAATTCTATCCTCACTTGGAATGTGGCCTTCAGTGCATCTCTGTCCTACAGCCTGAAAGTTGTGTTCTTGTCTTCTCCCTCCAGAGTGATTTCCTTAGGCCCCTAACCTTTCACTTAGTTCTGGTTTGGGCTACGGAAGGTCAGTCAGGACCAGATCCTTGGGTGGTTGATCCTTTCTTGAGGGAGCATCAACTTGTCCCCTGCGAGAAGTCCTTGCCAACTCCTCCTTCCCCAGGTTCCCTTCCTCCCCAACCCCAAAGCCTGTCTGGCTGGGCGTCTGTACTTCCTCCAATGAAAATCAATTAAGACACTGTATCAGTTACCTGTTGCCGTAATGATGTTGTGTAAATAAGCCACCCCAAAGCTCACTGGCTTAAAAGAATATTTATTATTGCTCATGAACCCAGGGTTTACCAAATGGTTCTTGCAGTCTCCGCTGGGCTCACTCATGTTCTGCAGTCAGCTGTGGATCTGGTAGGTGACTCTGCTGATCTTGGTCAAGTATTTTCATATGTTAGAGGGTTGGCTGGCTGTAGGCTGGTACAGGAAGCCTTGGCTGGGAAGACTGGACTCTCCTTGGAATCCTCCAGCAGGGTAAGCCAGTCATGGTGTGAGGCTGTCACCATCTCATGGTAAAAGCACAGAAGCAGAAGAGGAAGGAGAATCATCCTAGTGGTTTTTTTTTTTTTTTTTTAAGCTTCTGCTTTCCCACCAGCCAAGGCAGAATACATGGCCACGACAAGCATCAGTGAGGGAGGCAACCATGAAGTTGCATGGCGAAAGATGGACAGAGGGAGGCCATTAACTGACCATTCATGCAATCAACCTAACAGGCCAAACTCTTTTCTATCAAATTGTTGCTGAAATCTTAGCTGGAACAAAGGAAAGGCAGTCACTTGGTAGGAGCTGTCATAATGAGGAAAGCAGTTATTGGCAGAACCGAAGCAGGGAGGAGCAAGGAAGAAATGTCCTGCTCATTCTCTCTCCCTCCCTGACCTCCATTCTCCTCCTGGTGCCTCCCAATGGCCAAACCCAACCTGAAGCCAGCCAGTAAAAGAGCCCAGAAGACAAAGGCCACAGGGGTCAGCCTTGCTGGACACAGAGTAAGGCAGAGCAGGGCAGAGAGTGTACGTGGGGGTGTGTGCCGGACCGGTCATTCTAACTTCAGCCGTACTGCTGGGGACAGAACTGAGAAACCTGCCTCATGACTCCAAGCTCAGGAATTGTGGATAGGCTAGTTCCAAACATAGCCATGCTCCACGTTCTCCCTCCCTCTCTCATTCCCTCCCTCCCTGCTTTGGTTAGGTTCTCTGAGATATAGCTGCTGAGATGGGTTAGATTTATGGGGAGAAATACCTGTGAGGAAACAAAAGGAGAGGAGGGGCTTGGGACAGCTGTGAGACCAGGACGCAGTTCTCACACCTGCGAAGGAGAGAGAAAGGAAGGTGGGACAGGTAGAGTCCTGGAGGCAGGGCAGTTCTAAACATTTTCCAGCCAGGCCAACGCGGAGTCTTTGAGAAGTCCCCATCGGAAGAGTCCCACATTTTGTGGGAACTGTTTGCCTTCATACTCCTGCCAAGCTTACTCTTTGAGAGCAGCCGTGGGATGCGCCATCTCGGGGCTCACACAGTGATGCATTCAGAGCTCAGCAGCTGGCACTATCAGTCAATTACGCTTTTGGTAGCAGGAGATCTGAGAGCCATATCTCATGGCTTCTGCCTGCCTGCCTCCCTTTTTCTCCCTTTCTTCCTTCTTTTCTTTTTTCAGTTAAAACATCTGGAGTGCTGTTTAGGCTCCAGTCTTGGTGCCAGGTACTGGGGATATAGAGTGAATAAGACAGACGTATTATTTACTCTTATGGAACTTCATTATTTATTCTTCTTTATGATTTTTTTTTTTTTGTAGGATTCTGTTGAATGAACTCAACCCAAAGCACTTTTGAGTGGAGGGAGGGAGACTTATCAAGCTCTATGCCCTCCCTCCTCACTTCCTTACTCCACCAAGCCAATTGTCTGGTGCAAGATTAAGATGCCCATATTTCCTAAACTCCAAACCAGGTCACTCTTATTTGTGAATTTACTTGCAGGAAAAGTCATAAGAAAATGTGAAAGCTAAATCACATTTCGTTATGATTTTAATGAATCTCCTTTCAAGATAGAGGGCAAATTAATGAAATTTGGACTTATCCCAGGAAATCCATGCTATGTGTTGAATATAATAAGCAGGCTGACATCAGGCTGGTTTGGGTGCAAAAACAGAGATTCATTGAAGTTATTCATAAGTTTGTCATAAGATTACATGTGCTTGGGAGTTTAGGAAAAGCTATTTAGCTGGTCTTGGGAAGAGCCAGAATCTGGGCCACACAGAGACTGAAAGTGGAATTGTAAGGTCATCTGGAATCCTGCGTGGTTCCAGGAATGTTGGCCTCAGGAGCTTATGGACCTTGACTCTGGTGTTCCACCGTTTTCATGACTCATCTCTTCTCCATGGCTTATTTTCCTCTTCCTACTGACTGATTTCCTCAACTTCTGTTGTTTATAGTTTCTTGATTTCCTAGTTTCTGACCCTCGTAACTTCACCTTGGTCATGATACAGCATGATCCTTCTGGTTTATTTCTGTCTTGCAGTCTTTTGTCTTCCGTTGCTAAATCCTTCACCCTCTTGGTATTTCTCAGTTTAAATCCTAAAGAGAAAAAAATTTGGTTAGCCCTGGTCTTCTTTTTTGACAGTCCATAGTTATTGGTGCTGGCTTGAGAAGCCTTTGTTCAAAAGTCCAACTGTGGTCTAGTCAATTGGGAAGATTGGGTGGATTTCATATGATTCCACCTATGTTCCTAAGGCTTTCTCTTCTCCTGAGGCAATCAGTGCACCGGTTTCCCTTAGGAGACAACCAGGACTTCACTGTTGAAGGTATAACATTTAAAAAGTCTTGTTCTCATTCTGCACCACAGTCATGGTGAATGAAATGTTGTCATCCACCTGCCAATATCCTAGTCTTTTTCATATAAACGAACCATTGTCCCTATTTCCCAGAGTGATGGAGGAGGGGTAGATGTGAAGTTTATCAAGTCCACACCATATGCCAAGAATTCTGATAGATATTCTGCATTCATCATTTCATTTGATGAGAACAAAACCCCGTGTTGTAGGTACTATCCATTTTTTACAGATGACAAAGCTGAGACACAGAGAGGTTAAGTAACTTGCCAGAGGTCAGGAACTAGCAAGTAGCCGGCTCAGTACTCAAACCTCTGTTTTTGACTCCATGTCTGTACCATTTCTTTTTCAACATCCCACTTCCCATGTCCTTCCTGAACTCCACTTATGCCTGGCTCAGACAGCGCTCGAAACACTCTCCTCTCTGCCCTCCTTGGCCTGACACAGAGGTTTCCTCAGGGTCCAGAGAACATGTGTGTGTACCTCTCTTTGTCCTTTACTTAGCTCAGGATCCCAGTGACCATCTAGTTCATGAGGATGGTGACCACGTGCTATCTGCTCCCCTCTGTGGCCTGTGCCACATATCTACCTCTGGGGTGGTAAAAATAATTTTGGCTTAGAGGTTGTCAGAAGACCTCAGTGCAAGTCTCGCCTCTGCACACAATGAGGTGGGTGACTTGAGGCCAGTTTTTTCAAGTGACAAACGAGAAAGATATGTAAGCTGCTTTCAGTCTTGAAAGATCATGCCTCAGTGAAAACATGGGTTCTTTCAGCTTCTCTCCAGTTCTGAAAGCTAATTAGTGTGGGCTCAGGGTCCCAAACCGCTGAAGACTCAGTCCTTCAAGGTGGATCAAGGCTCTTTCACAGTGTCCTGATGGTAGGACCCACCATATGCAGTGTTTGGGAAACTCGAGGATGCTGGGTTGCAGCTAAAAAGGGCTTGAAATTTTAGTAAATGCTACTTTCCATCTGATTTGGGGCCTTTCACGTGGGAGGAATGTGAAATAAAACTGAGTGGGAGAAAATAATTCTCCATAACCTGGATTTATTTTCTCCAGCTGTTTCCCAGGACCATGGTTTTGATTCATCAACGCCCCGCAGTTTCACACATATCATCCTAGCCTGCCTGGAGCCCCAGCCCAGGGATGAAAAAGTCTACCCAATGGAGCATCCATCACCAGCACTTGCATCCATTAAACAGTGAGTGCCACCGTATGCTTCTAGTTACTAGGCTTACAATAGTGAGCAAAAAAGACGTGGCTCCTTCTTGCTAATTGCTGGCAATCTGGAAGGAAAAACAGCCAATAAGCAAGTAATAAATATTAGATTCTAACTTAGGCAGTTTTTCTTTAGAAATTTCATGGGGAGTAAATCAAATGGGCCAGTATTTTTTAAAAGAAAACTGCTTCTTAGTGTTATACATTACAAGTAAGATCTCATTGTGAAGAATTCCTTCACGTACGCCAATGGGTTTATCACGGTCAAATTCGGCTATGGTGAGACCTAGTAAAACCAGTCCCATCTTAGAAACTGATGCTCTCATGTGGCTGATAGCCTTTGGTAATCTCCCGAGAAGCAGCAGGATATAGTTGGATTTGCTTCGTTCTGTAGTCAGTCAGGCCTGTGCTTAGATTCTCGTTCCTCTGCTTATTAGCTGTGTTACCATGGGCAAGTTACTCAGTCTCTTCCAGCATGTATGTGTCACTTATCAAATAGTTAGGTTTATCATGTGGCTTTACAGGCGAGAACAAGTCAAAATATGTGGCACACTGTAGGTGTTCATTAAAAATTTTCAATCCCTTCCCTAAGAATAAGGAAGTGACAAGATGAATCCTAAACCAAATAATGGAAGAAGGAAATCTTAGACAGTTTTGAACTAAGCCTGTCGTTCCATTCAATTATGAGATAATTTTCCCTCTTATTCCAATTATTCATTAAATAATTAAGGGTTTACTAGGTGCCAGGGCTACTAGGTGTGCTGGGTTATGGGAGTATAGTGTAAGCGGGACAAACAGTTATTGCCCCTATGGGGCTGTTTGTAAACTTTTCTTTTTTTTTTTTAAGATTTTATTTATTTATTTGAGAGAGAGAGAGAGAGCGAGAGTGCACATGAGAGGGGGGAGGGTCAGAGGGAGAAGCAGACTCCCTGCTGAGCAGGGAGCCCGATGCGGGACTCGATCCAGGGACTCCAGGATCATGACCTGAGCCAAAGGCAGTCGCTTAGCCAACGGAGCCACCCAGGCGCCCTGTTTGTAAATTTTTCTCTCTTTGTCTCCGTTTTCTTCCTTTCTCCCTCCATTCCTCCTTTCCCTCCTTCCCGTCCATTCCTCCCTGACCTCCGTACCTTCCTCACTCTGTCTCTGATTCTTTTTCCACTACTGGGCTTTTCGTGTGGGATCTTGCTTTAGAGTAAGCAAGCATGATTAAGGTGATGTTTGAAATTTTAGGGGAAGTAGCAAACGCAGAGACACAGAAAATGATGTCAACATAATGGGAAGGTTGCTTTCTCTACTCTTTTTTTCTTGTGGGACGAAGAGCCATGATTAGGATACTATTGGTATAGAGAGTGACTCTTACATAGGAAGGATCCAGAGAGAGTATTTGGTGTATAGAAGCATTAATTGCAAACATGTGGGCCAACAGCCTGGCATGGAAACAATCCTGCTGTCTACATAGCTCTGTACAGCAGTGGGCTGTGACATCTTGAAAGCTGACCTGGGTGGTTTTCTGCAGGGATGCTGGCCAGTGACTGTTTACAAGTCTCTATATTCTATGGCTGCTCTAAACAATTGGTAACTGAGGTGATGAAGGCGCAGGGGCTTTGCATAAATAGAAGAGCAAATGTATATTTGTCGGCATCGCTCTCCTCTCCTTTGTGTTATCCTCTTTCCAAAAATAAAGTGCATTGTTCCCGGGGAGTGGCATTTCAAGTGGCAGCTGTCTGCCTGGCTGACTCCTTCCCACAGAGCAGAGCCCAAGGAAGTAACTAGGGTTCACTTGAGTTTGTTCTGTCCTCTACCGACACCGGGATTCAAGTTGCCAAAATAGCTGCATTCACAGGGTGTGTCAGGCTGAGCCCAAAATGCCCATTGCTTGCACATTTCCAAGTGACACACAAGCTTTGTGGGTGCCTGTGTCCTTGGGTTCTACACAAGAGCCGCTCACTGGAAAGCTTGCCCCAGAACAGTGCATTTGTAAGGAACAGCATAGCACTCCTTCTGTCTTCCACTCTCTCAACAGTAAAATGTGGGCTGAACATCACCTCACTGGGTTTGGGTCAATGAGAATACAAAGGGAGGTTTGATTTTCATTATGCACCTGTTAACCTGAGGGGCCGGCCAAATTAGGAAGCGGACGTGGGCACGGTGCTATGCTTGAGGGCTGACTTTAAGAAAAACTCAAGATACAGTAGAGGGCAAGTCAGGGTCGCTGATCTAAGGTTGTTTGCCCACGAAAGGTAATATTTTATTCAGGAAAATCTGTGGGCAGAATTCAGGTGCATCATTAAGGCTTCTCATTTAAATTGGCATGACTTAATTCAACAAACATCGACTAAACCTTTTGGTGTAGTTAGTACACCAAGATACCTGTGTAAAATAATCTATCCTCTCTTCAAATAGCTGTTGCAGTGTTTCATGTCAGCAGGGATATGCTGAAGGGGTAGTAGGTGTGTGATCCCAGGACCATCAGTCTCTGGTAGCGGGAAAAAAGTCCCCAGGTGACATTACAGCTTGGAGAAACTGTTCCCAGTTACACTGTGCAGCCAGCACTGACTAAGTGTGCTAGGGGTTGTGGATTGTGGCAGAACATCCACCCATCTATCCATGCATCCATCTACCCAGCTGTCCGTCTATCCAGCCATCCATCTATCCAGCCATCTGTCCCATTTTAAAAATGGACTAAATGCAAAAAAATATAAAAAATTGACTAAATGCTAGGTGTTGGGGTAAATGGAAATATCATATGTCTGTACCATAAAAAAGGCATTTACTGGGTTGAATGGTATAACCCCCCCCAAAAGATAGAGGCATGTCTTGATTCCCCAGAACCTGTGAATCTGACCTCATTTGGAGAAGGAATCTTTGCATAAGTAATTGGGTTGAGGATCTCAAGATGAGATCATTCTGGATTCTCTGAGTGGGCCCTAAATCCAATGACAAGTGTCCTTAGAAGAAACAGATAGAAGAGGAAGAGGACCCATGAAGACGGAGGCAGGGAGTGGAACTCTGACGCCACGGTCGCAAACAGAGGAGGCCACTGTAAGCTGCCAGAGACAAATAAGGATTCTCCTTTAGTGCCTTTGGGGGGAGGGTGACCCTGCTGACCCCCTGCTTTTAGACTTCAGTCCTCCGGAACTGTGAAAGAGAAAATTTCTGTTGTTTTAAGTCACCAAGTTGTGGTAATTTGTTACGTCAGCCCTAGGAAATGGATAGAGGGCATATGCCAGTAATTTTATTCTGGAAATCCATCGTTGGAAACCAGGTTATTCTGAGCTTTCAGAGGCCTTTCATTCATTCCTTCACTTGCTCCAGCTCCACAAACACACACGTCAGGGCCACTGTGTGCCGGGCACTGTTCTTGGTGCTGAGTAAACAAAAACGAGTAAAACTCAGCTCAGCCGGTGCAGGGTGCTCACAGATGCAGGCAAAGCAGGCACTCCAGAGGGGGGAGAAGGCCTGTCTGAGGTGTGTGCTGTGGGAGCACGAAGCAGGGTGCACTGGGCTGTAGTTCGCTAAAACACGGCCGGCCGCGTGCTCTAAGGCAGGGATGTGCTCAAAACCAGGGAAAATCTGCTTCCATGGAAAGCACTTCTGGGGGTGAGCTACGATTTCTCTACCTCAGGCTCACTTAAAAAAAGAAAGGCAGTGGCTCATAATTTATGGGGGCCCATGGGGAAGAAAACAAAAGAGTCCTTTCTTGAGTAGGCGGGCGTGTGTGTAGTTTCTGGGCAGAGTTTTCTCTGACGCTGCCTTCTGAATCCTTTTGAGCTGGAGATGGTGAGTTGGGAGTGGATGGGTGGGGAGAGCAGGGTGGAGTGGAGGGAGGGGAGAAAAGACATCCCTGCCAAGAACGGGCCTGAGCTAGGTGTGGAGGGAAATTTCCCAAAGACGCTGTTTTGTCTTTTAGACTTGTTCAAATACGGTTGTTTGGGTCTTCATTTATGGGACCTCGATTTATTCTTGTGAGATGAGCCAGATGATTCTGTGCTGGCAGTCAAGGTGGAATGGTGTAGGAGGCAAGAAGAATCTCAGGAGCTGAGTAGTCATATGGGGGACAATGACATGGACCTTGACTCTGGGGCGCAGATTGAGGCCAGGGGCGTTCAGGCTCCAGTATGAACTGTGTATACTGACATGGTAATGCTATCGGTGGTTAGAAAAAGGGATCAGTGAGGGTATGGGCAAAGAAGTCTTTCTGGAGAATAAGTGACTCCAGGTGCGTATTGAAAGATGGGTAGGATTTAGCCAGATGAGAGCACACAGAGCCTGGGTAGGTCTCCCTCTGTCCCTTGCTCCCTTTCTTAAGCCTGGAGTTGGAAGAGGGCAGCATGCCCAAATGTCTACCATCAAGAAGGATGGTCCCCTGACAAAGAGGGCAAACCTGTGTTAGCTGGGATATTGAATTCTGGAAAATAAACAAACAAAACTTTGGAGACACAAAAAAAGTATATAATTTTTTTAAATGTAGAAAATGTAATTTTAGCCAGATTGTAGAAGCCTTGAATATCCATTAAAGGGTTTATATCTGATCCTAAAGGCAGTAGGGAGCTATTGCTGTGTGTGTGTTTTTTTTTCTCTTTTTAAGGATTTAAAATCTATTTTCCATCTTAAAAGTAATAATATTCATTACAGGAAGTAGAAAGACTATGGGAAAGAAGAAGAAATTACCTGCAATCTCCCCTTGAAGAACTGATTACTGTCAGTATTTCTTTCTGCAGGTAATTTTTACAATTGCTGTGGAAAAGAAAAATCACAAAAATACTATTTTATATCCTGCTTTTTAATCTTGCCATTATAATACAAGCATTTCCTGTCATTTCAGCCCTTCAGGAACATAATTTTTAATGCTCACATCTAGAAGAGGTACATTAATTTACTTAATCTTTCCCCTATGGCTGGATACCTGATTTACTATCATTTTTAATTATTATAAATCATGCTGGGATGAGATTTTTCATGTAATAATCTTCTTCCATATTTATGATTATTTCCTTTGGCTAGATCCCTAGATGGGGAATCACTGAATCAAAGGGCATGAACATCTTTAAGCTTCTTTGAACATTCTGCCAAATTACTTCCTTGGGGGTTGTTGAGCTTTGGAAGTACATGATGAAAGATGAGTCTCATAGCCGAGGACAGGCAGGGCCAGGCCAGAGAGAAAGAGCATTCCAAACATTCTAGCAGGAAGAGACATTCCAGAGTCACCGAAGCTGCAGCCTTGGTGATATGCTGTCCTGATATGAAAGCATTGCTGGTGGCCCTGCCATTTTTAGAAAGCCAGTTTTGAATTCTTCCCTATAAGGGCAACAGTGCTCCAGGCATGCTGGTCTTTTTTTCTGTTCCTTGAGCACACCAAGTTCACTTCTACCACAGGGCCTTTGCATTTGCTGTGTTCCTCTCCTGGGAATGCTTTCCCTCAGAACTTGTCATGACTGGTGCCTTTTACTCATCTCAGTTCCAATATAAAATGCTCAGAGAGGTCATCTCTGATGATCTGCTCTAAAGAAGTCAAACATCCTCTGCTTCCAGCCACTTTTATCAAGTTGATTTTATTCATAGCACTCATTATTCCTGCCTACAGTCAATGTTCAACAGTTATTTGTAGGAAGATTGAATGAAGTCATTCACTCAGTCATTTCATCTACAATATTTTCTGAGGGCCATTTTAAAATCTTCCCATTGTTCTTAAGATAAAGAACAAAATATTTAACATAACCTATAGAAGGGTTTCCAGAACTGGTACCTACCCAATCTCTCTTGTCTTATCTTGATTCACATCGTGCCTTAGTCTCTGCATTTCAGCCATACTCACTTTCT
Source organism: Eumetopias jubatus (assembly GCF_037043125.1). NCBI lineage: Eukaryota > Metazoa > Chordata > Mammalia > Carnivora > Otariidae > Eumetopias > Eumetopias jubatus. The sequence continues at coordinate 113,339,273 of NW_028274816.1, read as the reverse complement.
TTAGATACTAACATGTGCCATACTTTTACTGCCACAGGGCATTTACACATACTGTTTCCTCTGCTCTGGACAGAATTCTTATCTTTACCTCATCAACTTCTACTCAGCTATCAGATCTTAGATCAATGGCACTTCCTTGGAAACCTTTCCTGACCCCTTGTACTAGGTCAGGTTCTTCTATTACATACTGTTTCTGGGAGTGAGACTCCAAAGATGGCGCCCAATGAACCATACCTCCTAACATCATGCTTTTTTCCCTCCCAGTTTTCTCTCTTTGAATCTACTCTGGCTCCATGACTCAATTTTCGATAAATGGGTTGTGGCAGAAGTAACATTGTACAGTTTCTGAGACTAGCTCATAAGAAACCTTGCATCTTCTACCTTAGAATACTTGCTTTGGGGACACTATTCTCTCTCAGAATCCAGCCATCATGTTGTGAGATGCCCAAGCTACACGGAGAGGCTGTGCGTAGGTGCTCTCGTCATAGGGCCCCACTGACAGCATCAACTGACAGTGATGTGAATGAGTTACCTCGGATGTCTAGCCCAGTTGAGGCTTCACGTGACTCCACCTAGATATGATATAATAGCACACAAGCCAGAACGAGCTTGCTGAGTCCAGTCAGTCCACAGAACCACGAGACACAAAAATAAATGTGTTAAGTTGTCAAGTTTTGGGATTGTTTGTTACACAGCGATGGATAACTGAAACACACTTCTAGCATCATGTCCCTTTTGGCATGTCATTCCTCTCCTTCACTGGACTCCTCGTAGCTCTGATTGCATTTCCTGCTTGATTATTTAATTAATGATTCTCTTCCTTAGCAGTCTGTAAGCTTTATGAGGGCAAAGACCATCCTGACCATGTCTTTTTTTGTATGTTTGTTTTCTCTTTTCGGCTCACCATTTGTTCTTCACTATTGGTACTTCACGGCCACCAAAACATTTTTGGGGAGACAGCCGTGGTGTGAGTTTCAGGGAAGGCAGGGTTTTGCCTCCCAGCAAGAAAGCTGGAAAGTCAAATACTCCCTGTCTGTTTCTGAGAAAGCTGGGGCACAGGATGCGCCCTCAGTCCAGCCAACTGGATGCTCCTGCCTGGGTCTTTGAATCTGCAGCTAGTAATGCAGAGAAGCTGCAGGGAGGGCTTAGGATTCATCCTACTGGCTCTGTTTGGAGCATTTCATGTCCAGTGGTGGCAGCCTGGATGTCCTAACCAGCTCTTCTCAGGTGTAACTCAGGCTGTGCTTCGGCGGCCCTGCGTACCTTGGTTCCTGCCCATCCATTTTACAAGTTAGTTCTCCAAACTTGCCTGTGACTCTCTGAGCTATTTGAAATCCCTCCAGAAATTTCATTTTTGTGTATGGTAGCTAAAATTGCTTTTTGTTGAGTACTGCCAAAGATGACCGGTTACATACTACCCAGAATGGTAATGGAGGCACAAATGGTATTTAGTAAGTGTTGGTAAAGGAATGAATGAGTATGGGCCAGGGACTTAGGAGGACATCAGGGATTCCTGGATAAATAAATCACTAATTCAGGGGGGAGCTTATATTTTACTAAGTAACACATAAGCAAATATAGTAATTACAGATAAGTGCTACAAGAATTATAGGCACAAAATTATGGGAACTAACTACACCTAGAAGGGGGAAGAGATGGGGATCCTCTTGATTTATGTCAGTGACTGCAATTAGATAAACAGGAAATATTTATTTATTGATGGAATGGATGAATAAATCAATGTAATGTTGAGGCAATGTATATGAAAAACCTTGTCAACTGTAAAGTACTACATAAATGGAAAGTATTATTTTTAGACTAACACTTGATTTCTGTATTAGTTAGGACTATTTATGTTGCAAACATCAGAAAACCCAAGTCACACTGGCTTAAAAAAGAAGACAACTGATTGGCTTATGTAACAGAAAAGGCCAGGGAGTATAATCACTTCAGGGGTTCCAGTGTTATGATCAACACCTTCTCATTAATCTCATTTACATTGGCTTCATTTGGCGTCTGTCTGCATGGTGGTTCCCAGACACCCAAGGCTTCCCTGTCTCAGGTTCATGTTCAGAAAAAGCAAACATGAAACTCTTTCTGGTTCTTGAAGCATCACTCCTTGGGTTTGCACTGATGTGATAGGCTTGGCCTCGGACAGCCGAAATGTCCCTCTCCGAATCAATCACTGATGGAGGGAGATCTATATGATGCTTGGACTGGCCAGGCCTACTTCATGGTCCTGTCCGTGGAATCAGGGTGGCAGCCAGCTCTGCTGTGACTACTTGTGGTTAGGACGATGATACTGCCGAATGCTTGGATTTGTGAGTCTTGCTTCTGCCACTTAAGAGAAAAGTACATATTCATCTCCATCTTCGATGCCACATCTCTGAAGTGGGGATAGTAATAGCGCTTCCATCATAGAGTTCGTATAAGGATTAAAAGAGTTTTAACATATGCAAAATGCTTAGACCGATGCCTGGCACATGGTGAGAGCTTAATGAACATTTGTTGTCATTCTTCGTTATTATTGCGTGGACCACGAATAGTGAAGCGATGGCTCCCAAAGGAAATTCACACAACTGTTACCAGAAGAGGGTATGAATGAATGCTTGAGAGGCAAAAGCAACAAACGTCCACTATACTTCATTCCCGAGCTCTAACCAACAAACCACTGGAGGTCAGCAGCCAATAAGCTCTTGGATGAAGCCAGCTGGGATTCACAGCTTCTTGTGGGGGTCAATCCTGTCCTCCTAGAAGTTCCAGAGCACAATCATGCCCACCTGATTAACACCGCAGCAGGGTTGAATGTCTCCTTGGCAATTAGTCCCCGTTTTTCCAGGCTTCTTCACCTTTGGGGCAGTCTTAGAAAATCCATGTCTTGGCCAGCCCAAGTGCATATTAAACCATTTCAAAATGTTGGAAGAGGAAGTCTGCTTGCTTAATGTGTAATTTAGCTGAAAGGACTGGAACGACTTGCATTTTGGTATGTTCCTCATTTTGCAAATGAATGTTATTTTCGTAATGGATGATAATGGCTCCTTCAGAGTTATTCTGGTCTGTCATATTAATGTGGATTGTGGTGCTTTAATAAGAGTTGACTTTTGACTCCTTAGGCATGCATCATGGTTGGGAGGCTGCGCAAAAACTAAATCGCCAGCCATTATTCTTCTTGTGAATTGATATTTAGTTCTTATATCACTACTTCCATGGGATGAGCAAGAACATGAATAATACATCAACGAGCCCAAAGCTATGCCAATGGCTTGAAGTGATGAAGGACTGGTTTTTAAGTCCTTACAAAATTCCGGTCGAGGGAGCAGAATGTCCATATAGTCTAATTTTGTCTGAGGTCTCTGTGTCTCCATCGTTCTTCAAGTCTCTCTAGAAACAGACTGGAGAGGTGGTCCAGACGTCCAATTTTCCCCAGTTCAATTTGTTTCAAAATGAGGGTGTTCACATCCTAAAATAATGGGGCAAGAAGAATTCCTGGAGAGCACTTCTGTCAGAGAGGTGGCTTTGAGCTAGGTTCTTGGAAAGAAAATGTAAACTCTTCAAAAATTTTCTTACAGGAGTGCTGGGAAACCTGAAGAACCCTCTGTGCTAAGAGTCTACTTGGGGACACCAAGGGGGTGGCTGTGACAGTCTAGAGCCTTAAATCTCCTGTGACACACCCTTGTTTCAGCCCCAAACACAGTAAGATTCACGGCTCCCTTGGATTTCTTTGTGCAGTATTCCATTAGTTCTAGGCTCACTTCTGGAAGATTCCATCAGTACCCTTATCTCCCCAGTACCCAGATCTCCCTCCTCTAACTCTCCAATGGCTCATTTCCCCAAGTTCCATTCTACCTGACCCATATCATCTCCCGCCTGTCCTGTTGCCTCCTACCCCAACCTTATCCTCCCGTAGGGCAACCACTTATTTTTACATATTTTGAGGCAGACCCAATACCAGATGTTACATGGCTTTGCTCTAATTCGTGTCAAGCTCTGTATCAATTCTTGGTTTGTAATAGGTGGTCTCACAATTCTCCCCTCATCAATCGTGTTGGTGAACAGTCCTCAGTCGCTGCCCCGTGGGATAGTAGACAGAGCCTGGTCAGTGCACTCTAAGAGATTTAGGTTCCCATCTCAGAGGGACAGTCTCACTAGGTGTGCAATTGAGGCAGGTTACTTTACCTCTCAGAGCCTCAGTGTCCTCATCTGTAAAATGGACACAATCATATATATGCCAGGGGGCTTTTTAGGAAAAATTAAATTGGGATGCCACAGACTCTCGGTGAATGGCTGCCCTTGTTAGTTTTAGAAAATCATTCGGGCAGACAGGAGGTGCTTTTGTCTTGCCTGCAAAGGACACTGGTGCCTATTCTTCTCCCCCTTCTCTTCGCTCCCTTGGACTCTCTCTCCCCTGTCTCCTCTTTCCCTTGCTTCTTCCTCAGCCCCCTTTTCAATCCCACCCACAACTCTGAGAGGAGGGAAGAGGATAGAGTTGTTTATTTTGAGACTAAATTCAACATTGACCCTCAGAAAAAACAACCCCTGCAATATGCTCTATTACCACATAAGCGCCACATTTAAACAAAGCCTTTCGGCCTGAACCGAAAATTACCGTCCCGCTGGGAGGCATAAACTGGAGGGGCTGCCTGTGTGAACGAGGGACGTGCAGCACCTGGCAGGGCAGTGTCTGTGGGAAGAAGCTGGGGCTCCTTGCTTTATGCACTGATTTTGCTGGGAACCTTACACTCCGCGTTTCCTTCCACAGACAAGGAAAGCAATAGCAATCTGTTAAAATGGTGGGGGGCAGGAAAGTGACGACTAATAGATTGAAATCCATAAGAGCCCCATTCAGCTGCCAGCTAGAGAATTCTATGGGGGTTCAGAGAACAGAGTCTGAAAACAGTAGTATGTGGATAAGACTGCAAAATACTTCCCACACCAAAAATAACAACAACAAACCAACAACAGTGGAGTTGAGGAATTTCCCTTTGTCTGGGTTATAATATTGATACGGTAAAGGCAGACATTTATTGAGCACTTATTATGTACTGGGCACAGAGCTAAGTGAGAGTTTTATATATATGAATTAATTTAATCCTCACAACTAGCCTTTCTTTCTTTCTTTCTTTCTTTCTTTCTTTCTTTCTTTCTTTCTTTCTTTCTTTCTTTCTTTCCTTCCTTCCTTCTTTCTTTCCTTTCTTTTTTCTTTCTCCTTCCTTCCTTCCTTCCTTCTTTCCCTCTCTCTCTTTCTTTTTTCCCCTTTCCTTCTTTCTTTCTGACTTAACACAATTAAGAAACTTCTTAATTGAAGTATAGTTGACATATCATATTAGTTTTAGGTATAACACACAGTGGTTTGACAATTCTATACATGTCCACCACGATAAGTGTAGTCACCACACAACATGATTACAGTATCATTGATTCTGTTTCCTAAGCTATACTTTTCATCCCTATGACTTATGAATTTTACAATTGGAAGTATGGACCTTTTAATCCCTTCCTGACTTTTTTTTTTTAAGAGGAGTTGTAGGTTCACAGCAAAATTGAGAGGAAGGTACAGAGATGCCCCACATCCCCCTACCCCCACACATATACATAGACTCCTTATTATTAGTACCCTCCAGGTAGTATTTTTATCCTCATTTTCATAGATGAGGAAACTAAGGCACAGAGATGTTCAGTAACCTACCGAAAGTCGCACTGTTGGTGGTCTGAACCCCATCTGGTTCCCAGATCCACACTGCTAATCCCCACTTTGTATAAGATGCACTTAGCTGATGACACTGAGCCAGGTTATGTGGAGCTGCGTGGATCTCCCCAACGGACCTGCCACGGTGTTGTCTGGCTATTTGCATGCTGTCTGGTCATCCCCTGACAGACTGTAGGATCCTTGAGGATCTTTCCACTTCAGTGTCCCTCAAGGGGCCTGCATGCTGTGCCTGGCACACAGAAGGGGCTCAATAAATGCTTGTTGGACTGAGAACAGGTAGGTGCTACATTGGGTGATGCTGACTATAAAGGTGTAGTAGACATTCAGAGAAGATGGAGCGCCATAAGGGACAGAGAGGCTGCAGAAAGGTCTGTGGAAGAGAAAGGAAGCGAGGTAGACCTTGGAAATTTCATTAGAGAGAGGGCTGAAGAAAGGACACTCAGGGTGGGAAAACCACACAGGCAAAGCACAGAGGTGGGAAGGAGAATAGTGTGGCAGGTGCTCATAGGGAGAGCTGGTCGACCAGAGAGAGCACTTGAACTTGGTACAGCTGGCCATCACCTGGGCTGGTGGAGTTGGAGAGGAGCACGAGCAAGGCAGTGTTTTCAGGAGCCCAGGGGGCCAGTATGGCCCAGTGGTTAAGTGCTTGGAGTCTTGGGGTCAAAGCCTAATTCATCCATTTCCCAGGTGTGGGACCTTGTGTCAGTCACTGGGCATAGGTACCTCTCCGGGTGCTGCAAGAATGAAATCAGATCAGGTCTGCATAGTGCCTAACGTTGTCTTATAGTCAATGGTGTCGACTGCCATTATTTTTCCAAAGCTTTGAAGCAGAGGATGGACTGGAGTGGAAACAGATTGAGCAAGGGGTGAGTTTGAAGGCCATGCCAATCACAACAGCAACAATAATAAATTCTGATATTTATGGAGTTTTGTGCTCAGGCTCCTCATCACGGAACCACTCCAGGAGGTGAGTGATTGTTCTGAGATTGCCCTCTGGCTTCCAGGCCAGTGGACTCTTCCCCGCCACATCCTCCTGATGAGGTTTAGGATGTGAACGAGTTGGGATTTTACTGGTGGAAACATCTCTGGGTTATACATTGGGGGTGTCAGATAAGTGTCCTAACTTTCTGGACGCCTCTTTCAATTCCTGTCTTTTGAGAAACACATAAGCCTGCCCACCCCCCGCCCCCTGAGAGATACTGCCAAGGCCACTCGCCCTTTCCCTACATAGAATGACCATCTTGTCTATTCTCATGAACTGAGAAACATTGTGTCACGCTTAACTTTCTGTAAGTTTCTTTTATATTTTGTTGTCATTTCCAAACAAATTTTTAATTCCTTAATTTCTATGACTAGAAGGTAAGCTCTGTGAGCCCAGGGCCTTTGTCTTATTCACCATTATAGCCTCTTCACCTAGAATAGTGCCTGGCACATAGTAGGGGCTCAAGAAACATTTGTTGAGTGAATGAATATACTTCTCCAGAGTACACACATGTCCCTGGGGATTCTGATTTTCTGACACAGACCCAGAAAATGGTAGCAAGTATTATTATTATCACCATAAACTTGCTCATTTCCCTGCAGCCTTCATTCAACAACTAGGCTGTGCATTCTTTACACTCAGTGTCTTGGGGTCTTTAGGATCTTTATTTCTTCTGAATTTTGTAAGTGGCATTGCATGGAGTAGGTGCTCAGTCAATGCCAAGAGATTGACTTGTTGGTGTGGTGTCTGTGTGTGCATGCATGTGCGCGCGTGTAGATGTGTATGCGCAGGTGGACATGGGTGTGGTTTCCACACCAGCCCGCCTTCCGTGGAGCCAGAGGATGTTTGCTGAAGTTAGTCAGAGTGGCTGGGACTCAGGACTCTTGAGTTCTCTTCCTATGATTCATGGGCATTCTGGGGAAGTCTATGAAGCCCGTAAAATGTGGTGAAAGCTGGTATTTAAAAAAAGAGGATGACTTCGTTCCTCGTTCCCTTTTGTACATTTTTCCACTAGCACACAGGCTCCTCCAGGAAATTTTGGGTCTTCTACCATCTTTATAACAAGTCATTTTATTATTATTTGTTCTTACTTTTTTTTTTTTTGCATGAGTTGTCTACTAACTAGGTATTTGTTCCTAATATTTCACTGATTCTTTGATTCATTCGTTGTTTTGACTGTCACATACTCTGTCCCTACTGTGTGCCAGGTACTGAGCAGCACTGCAGATGCAAGACACGCTTTTGCCCCTGAGTTGCTCTTGGGGCAGGGAGACCACCAAGGGCCCTGGAGCAGAGACCTGGTAGAGAGGTGTGTGAGGGTGGGGGAGGAGGAAGGTCAGGGGTTCAGGGAAGATTTCCAGAGGTGGAGCACTCTCTCAGTGAGAGCTTATAAGGTGCCAGGAATCATGCTAAGCACGTTGCAGACATTATCTCATTCACTCCTCACTGATTTATGAAGTAAGTGCTATAATCCCTGTTTTTGTGTGACCTTGGATGAATTACTTCCCTTCTCTAAGACTCAATTTCCTCATCTGTAAAATGGGATTTGTAAAACCTCAGAGACTTGTGGTGGGGATTGTGTGCTTAAAAACATATGTAAGGCACTAAGCAACATGCTAAGTTGGTGTTGCTCGGTGGGCTCATAAATGTGACCTACTGCTATCATCACAAAAAGGAGATGAAGCCTGGAGAGGGTGAACGACTTGCCCAGGTTCCCAGAGAATGTCAGAAGTAGGATTTGGATCCTGCCCTCATGAGGACAGGGCATACATACTACCTTGTATATCTGCTTGGGAATTTGGAATGGTTTTGGGAAGTTTGTCCCAGATGGAAAGGTGTGTTATTGAAAGATTCTCAGCAGAGGGTGGCCACTTCATAGTTCCTACCCTGTAACCCCATTACTTACCTGGTCAACCTCTAAAATGGACATGGGCCCACCACCTTCCTTGGTTTCCAAACATGGTAGCTCTTGTTCTAAAATCTCCCCTCTCTTATCAATTATCGGGTGATTATCTAGAATGGAAACCATGAAGCCAACAGAGGACCAAGGAGTCTCACTATGGAGGTTCTGGGTGGCAAGTAACAAAAAGAAGTCATTTCTATAGGAGGGGTCGGGGTGGAAAAGAAAAGAGGAGAGGAGAAAAGAAAAAAAATCCGTTTCTGGCTCTGGACCTGCTGACTGAAATAATTTTTATCCTCTGTACAGAGTCACCACCCAGTTCTTCTTGGAGCCACCTCCCGGGGCAGTTGTAAGGAGCCCTGATAAAGATTTATGTAGTTTGTTTGCTTTCTCCAAGCCTTTGAAGACCAACAGAGGAGGTAATGTTTATGGTTGGTTGGTTAACCCTACAGCTCTCTGGGGTCTTTAGGATCTCCTTCTGCGACCCCTGGGCTGATTCTCGAGGCAGGAGGCAGCAGGCCATGGCTGCCCCATCTGGGGAACTGGCTGTCTAAAGGCCAGGGTTGGAGAGAATTTCAGACCCAGTAGTTTTGGAGGCTTTGCTTACCACAACAGCGTCATCATAGCAGAACGCCCCCACCATCTTCGGAATAGAACCAATTCATCCCACAGGGGAGTGAACTCTAGAAAATGAGCATTAGGAGGAAAAAGAGGTTGGGGGTGACGCTTGTAAGGTTGGGTTGAGCAAGACATGAATAGATTTAGCTCTGAAATTGCTAATTCTGGTCAGGTGAAGGCAGACTTGTCCAGGGTTCTTTGGTGTGAAGGACGTTATAGGAGGGCATGTATATATTTAAGAAGTAAATGAATCTCTGCTTTATTTTTTTAAACTCTAATATTTTCCTGGCACTGCTGGTTAGAATTACTTGTCTGGGTGTCCTGAACTCCATTTCTGAGCCCCAGCTGAAAACCGTGGTCAGCTGGTGGGAAGTAGACACCTTGGAGCTCTGAAATATTTGGTATGCCTTTCCGACCTTATTAAAAAACAAATCCGTTCGTCTTTTTTTTTTTCACATGTTCCTCCACATCCTAGGGTAGCTACTGAAAGAACATTGGAAAAACATGTCTTTTTGGAGTTAGGTTGGTGAACAGTTCCGGGGAGGAGAGGGCTTCAGTTCTCCACCTCCTACAGGAGACTCTGTGGACTTATAGCCCCAAGTCTGCCATTTCTGTTAGGAACCCAGGGATTAGCAGTAGGTCTCATTAGGTCCTTCTTCTGAGTAACAGTGGCATTCATTTGAGACGTGAAGCTCAGAAATGTTTATCCATGTATTAATTCCTTGGTTCATTTTTTTAGGCAGCGGAGGGGCCTCGAGGTCCTCAGTAAATGTGCAAGTCATCTCTAAGACATCAGCTGACCCATGACATCCTATGAAGGGTGGTCACCTCTCACTTTTTATGTCCTGGGAAAGTGAGGCACTGTGAGATTGAATAATCGGACCACGCAACATTTCTGACTCTTCTATTTCTCCGGGTTGTTTTCCCCAGAATCTAGGGTATGAGAATCAAACTTGGAAACCAGAAAGACCTGAGTTCCAATTATGTGTCTTCTACTTACCTTAGGTGAGGACTTGGGCAAGTTCATGCCTCGGTTTTTGTTCATCTGTGGAACGTAGAGCCAAGCAACAATAACAACATCACCAGGGGCATCGTGAGAATGACACCAGACAAGGTGTTCAGAGCCCTGTACGAACAGGTTCTCCTCGGGAAGATGAATATTGGCATTATTAGGACAAAGCTAAACCTTTGCTTTGGTCCTGGAGCCTGAAAGTGGTGCCTCACGTTCACAGAGGGCTTAACCGGCCTTTCAAAGGTGTAGGTCCTGCCTGCGCTGCTGTGCCGGGCAGAGGTGGTCCTGAGAGCAGTCAGCTTCGGTTTCTCCACCAGGAGGTAGAAATATTTAACATAACAAGGTGACCTCATCAGGGGCATACCAGATGCTATCATCCATAAACAGCCATTTATTCAAGCTGAGCAGGCCCCACATGCCACAGGTACGCTGGGGAAAGAGAGATTGAATTGTTCAGGTCTGCAGGAGTGGAGGGTGAACAGAAAGGCAACACAACCCTTACTCATAACTTCCAATTGCTGCTATTTTTTTTTTTTTTTTGAAGCAGGCTAAACAGGTTTTCCATGGAAAGGTGTGGAACAGACCCGAAGCAGGACAATGACAAAATTTCCTTTTTCATAGAACCATCTTCCTCCTGCCAGTCCCCAAACTCTCTCCCCATCTCAACCCACCCCGCCCCCCACCGCACAGTTCAGCACCCTTCGCTGCTTCAGGTTCCCATCCCTGAAATAATGTGTAAGGCACAAATCAGGCCGACTCAACTGCATAAAGGCACTCTCTTCCCAAATGAGCAAAAATATTCCCACTTAAAAATGTATATAAAATGTTTATGAAATGAGGGAGGAGATTCAGAAGTTATTGTAGGAGCTTGCCAAAGGCAGTGCCAAATATATGTTAGAGCACCTCTGATGGTTTTCCCCGGAACTGCCATTTAAAAATATGTAGACATGTTCTCGCTCCCTCCCGGGGAAAGCCCCCTCCTCCCCACCCCCAGGCCCAGCTGCACGAGCACACAAGAACCCACCTATATATACATGCACACTCTGACCAAGGGCTCCAGCAAAACACGGAGCTGTTCTTTACAGGCCAGGGAGCTTGTTGTTTTAGTCTGTTGTTTTCATTTTGGTGCACCTGCACCCCTAGCCTAAGCCCCCCGCCACACTGCTCCTGCCTTGGCCAACAACACCGGGATGTGTGTTTCTGAATAAGCCATGCATTATTCGATTTGGTTTCCTCAGGAATTTGGTAGGAAAACTCTGGGTCCCAGTGAATTGGGCTTAATTGGATCCTTCAGGACCTGAGCGTGTTTCACCTGCCTTGTGTTTGTTCTCTGGGACTCCCTAGTCGCCATCAGTCCCGTCCTCTCCTCCTTGCCCGCCAGAAGCTGCGTGCATGGTGCGGCTGAGGTCTCTCCCCTTAGCGGGAACTGGGCAGTGAGCTGGGTATGTGGGTGGTAAGGACAGCCTGGGCTGCCCGACATTCTGGTGGCTAAAGGGTGGGTGGAGAGGGTGGGCTCCAGGCTCCAGATTGATGAAGAGCTATTCCATGTATTTGACGTCCAGCTGCTATGGAATTCTATTTGCAAATGCTAAGTGACCTAGTCAGTATGGTACAAATTATCAGTAGCAGCAGGGGGAATGTTGGTTGCTGCCACGGGGCTTTGAAGAGGTTATTGTGCTCTTGGTGCAATCCAGGACTGATGATGTCTTAAATCCAATTTCCATTTGGTGGGTCTCTAAATCATGGCAGAGATGGCATCGTAAAAACAAAGCGATCATTTCTTCCTGATGGGGACAAGCCAGTGGGGACCCAAATAAGGCCCAGAGGAAAATCATCCCCCAGTTGCCTGGACGTAGTATGAAGATGACCTTACTTTCTTAGCCCGAGAAGGGGAGTAAAGGTCAGGAAATCAGCAGCGGCTGGCTGGAATATGAAGAATGAAGATGAGAAAGGAAGAATTGGTAACCATCACCTTTACAGTATCCCTGAGAGGTGGTGGTCCCTCTCGTTCAACGAAAACTCACTGTTTCAACTTCATGTGGCACATTCATTCCCTCTTAAACAATGGTGATAATTTGAATTTTTTTTTCCGTTAAGATCAACTGTTAAGTTGATCTTCTTGCCAGATTGATCGTTTGCTCGTTATATTAGTTGTCTATTGCTGTATAACAAACTACTCCCAATTGAAGCAGCTTAAAGACAGCAGACATTTCTTAACTTACAGAGTTTTTGAGGGTTAGGAATTTGGGAACGGCTTAGCTGGCTGTTTCTGGCTCAGAGTATTTCACGAAGTTGAAGTCAAGCCGGCAGGCAGGGCTGCAGTCCTCTGAGTTAACTGGGGGTTGGAGGGTTGTCCTTCAAGATGACTCCATCTCATGGCTATTGGCAGAAGGTCTTCGTTGCTGGCTGTTGCCAGGTAGACCTCTCCGTAGGGCTGCCTGCGTGTCCTCAGGGCATGGCGGCTGGCTTCCCCCACAGCAAGTGACCCAGAGGAGAGAGAGAGAGAGAGAAAGAGAGAGACAGGCAGAGCCCACAACGCCATTTCATGACCCAGTCTCGGAAGTCACACATTGTCTCTTCTTCTGCCTCATCGTAGTCGAAGTGAGTCTCTATGCCCAGCCCACATCCCAGGTGAGGGAGATTAGGCTCCACCTTTTGGAGGGAAGAGTAGAGAGAAGCATTTGCGGACATATTTAGAAACCACCGGAGTCATAGTTCTTCTAAACGATACTGTAGAAAATCAGCTTATTTAATTATTACCGTAGTCCTCCAGATATTTGACTGCAGAGATATCTTAACCCCCACCCCCCGGACGCCAGCTAGATCTCCTCAATTCCTTTGACTCTTCCGTCCATGACTTGGTATTGAGCTTTCTACTATCCTTGTATAGTGTGCTAATGAAGCAGAAAAATGGCACCTCGGATGGGGCATAAGATTGAAAATACTAATACAGAAGACTATGTAATCCTTAGAGTTCACTAGCCTGTGCTTATGCCGTGCCTGGCACATAGCAGGTACTCCATTAATGTCTGCTATTGAGAGAATGAATAAGTAGACGACTAGATGGATAGACTTATTCCCATTCAAATACCCGGAGACTGCATTAGTTTACCTTTCTTCGGTCTTTTTTTTTTTTTTAAGATTTATTTATTTATTTAAGAGAGAAAGAGAGAGGGCACAGGGAGGGGCAGAGGGAGAGGGATAGAGAAAATGCTCAAGCCGACTCCCCGCTGAGTGGAGAGACGGACACGGGGCTTGATCCCACCACCCTGACACCATGACCCAAGCAGAAATCAAGAGTGGGGCGCTCAACCGACTGAGCCATGCAGGTGCCCCTGGTCTTTTTGTTTTTAAGCAGCTTTTTATACTTTTGCCTATTGAGCTTATTAAATAAAATGCCTAAGTCAACTTTTTTAATGGTCCTTTGCCCAACTAAGATTCTCCCATTCTGTTCTTGGTTTTTTAACCTGAATGTGAAACTTGAATCCCTACAAAATGACATCTGCTGGTCAAGGTCGTTCTGAATCATGAGTCCATCACTTTGTTATCTCATCTGGATTTCTCTCCTAGATTTGTGGTGCAAAAATGTAATCTAGGTGTTGGACATACATGTAATTGATTAATTATTGCTCCATCAGGCTACCAAGTTATTTCATCTGTGTGTATCTGCTCTGCTGCCAGGGCTCCTGATTTCCTGTCTCTCTCTCTCTCTCTCTCTCACTGAGCTCTGCATGCAATCAGCACTCCCCCAATGGCAAACCACCCATAACTAACTTGTTCTAACTGCACTTAAATCCAAGCCATCCTCCACAGATGTGGCTCTGTCTCTTGGTAAAGACCTTTAGAAAGGGAGATTCCACTGCTCCCACAGTTCCCCATTTCCAGAGGCCACCATCTGGAGGTTAGGGAGAAAAGAGTGGGGAGAATGATGTATTGGCAGAATAATTGGGGTGGAAAGGATTTATTCTTGGCCTTTTAAGCAGGGACCAAAGTCTTTTTTGGGTATGAGTGGGTGGAGGGAGATGTGGGGGTGGGGAGGATGGGTCTCAACTGAAGTTGGAACATCCTGCAGAGGTGGCCATTTTGAAAACCACTGTAGAGTGTAGAGAGTGAAGTTGTTCCAAACAGATGCCGGTGTCTGGGGCCAATTCAGAGAGTGCATTTGGATGAACTCAGAGACGTAAGGGGAGGGACCTGAGTTCTTTTTGTTCAAATCGGACTTGGCAAAATTCTGCCCTTAGTTTATTTCTATCTTGATCTACTTTATTATTGTCTTAAATTGCAGAAATAATATGTGCTCTTTTTATCAAGTCAAATAATTTGGAAGTGTGCAAAAATGCTAATAATCTCCCCCTTCCCTATTCCAGGCCAGACTCTGAGGTTACAACCTGTGTTTGTGTCCATATTTATTTCTATGAGTATCTGTATAGTACGTGTTTGCATTGATGGGATTAAAAAATCACTTACAGCAGGCGGGATCGTAAAATACATTTTATCCTTTCACTCTCTTTCCCCCTTTTACTTTCTTCCTTCCTTCTCAACCCACCATGGAGCTTTCCAGGTCAGTGTAAATGGCTCTTACTCATCCTTTATGATAGTGCTATAAATGCAGCATAATTTGTCCAAGTGTTTCTTTGTGGGTGCTCAGATTGTTCCCAGGTAGTTTTGCCATAACCAACAAAGCTGCAGTAAAGCCTCTTGTACACATACCCTTACCTACTGGTGCTTTTGTCTCTGTTAGATAGATTTCCCAAAGTGGGATATTGGTTATTTGGTAGCATGTTTTACATTCTTTTATGGTGGTTATTGGTATGATAAAAAAAATGTACTGTCCTCTCTCCCTTAAATCAGCTCTCTAGTCCACTATTCTATTTTGTTTAAGCAGTAGCTGATTTCCCAAGGTGGCAAAGTGGCTGAAGTAAAACCCAGAAAATGTGTCCATTCACTGTTCAGATGGGGAGGTAGGGTGGGCTAATCTATAGGGACCCAGTTTTGAAGTTAGTCTATGTGCGTTGCTGAGTATGTGTGTAAACGTGTGTCTGTGTGCGTTAATTGACTCAGATGAAATGCAAGGAGTTACCATGTTTAGGTATCATTCCACGTTAAATCGAATAAATTGATTGCACTGCTGAGGCATGATATAGTATAAAGAGATAGGATTTAAAGTCAGAAGACCGAGGTCTGAATTTCCTGGTTCTCTACCAACTGACTATGTTCTTTTAGTCTTGGTGTCTTCAGAAGAAAAATGGGCACCATCACAGTGCCCACCTTACAGTTTTGTGAGAATTAAAAGAGAAATCGCACCGTGAACCATACAGCTTTCCAAATGTGCTTTAAATTTAATGCAAGAAAAACACTTTAAAGGAAGATGCTGTTCTTTTTTTTAACAAAGAGCAAACAGATACACACAGTCAGAAAGAGACTACTAGGACTTTATGCTGGAGGGGTCTTCAGAAACCCAGGAGGGCAAATCCCAATGGCACCCATTAGAGAGAGGCTGCTGGGTCGAGTGGAAGATTCCAGAGGCTTACAATCAAGGGTGTATTTTAAAACAGCCACACACAAAAATCTGCTCAAGAATTTTCTGCACTTGAGGACCCAAAGATCCCCTGACTGACGAGGATTACTTTCTTTCGGAGAGCTGTCTGGTTTTGGCATTGGGTGTAAAGATTCTTTCTGATAGACTGAAGCTGTTGGCTGCAGTTTTTTTCCTGAGGAGCCCTTGGATACTTCTCAGGTGTTTTCTTCTTCCCTCAAGGCAACCCGCTCAGTGGTGTGCCCGGGACCATCTCGGTTTTAAAGAGGGAAGTCCAGTGTCCCTAATCCTGGGCACACTGGATAGGCTTGCTCTTGCCTGGATCACTTGCTCTGGGGGAAACCAGCTGCCATGCCCCTTGAGGGCACTCAAGCAACCCTATGGAGAGATATGGGGTGAGAAACTGAGGTTTCCTATATCGTGACGGCTTCCCTTGAATAGCTAAAACTGTTGAAAGAAAAGAAGGTATGTCATGACCATGAAAGTTGCCCACATCCGTCACTTTCTGGGAATTCTTCTTCTTCTTCTTTTTTTTTTTTTTAACGTGAGTACAGTTGTCACACAATATTACATCAGTTTCGGGTGTACAACAGTGATCTGACAAGTTTATACATTATACATCGCCATGCTCACCACAAGTGTAACTACCACCTGTCATCATACAATGCATTACAGCATCATGGGCTATATATCTTCACGCTGTGCCTCTTATTCCCATGACTTATTCATTCTACAACCGTTATCTCCCACTCCCCTTCACCCATTTTGCCAATCCCCCTAAGGGTTACTGATTCTTTAAGGCTGTGGTTCTCAAACTTTGCTATCACGGAATATTGCTGTTCTGTGAACTGGAAGGAGGAGAGTTTCCACTAAAATTGGATAACAGCTACTTTGTCCAGTTAGCAGAAAAGAAACAATTAAGATGGCAATAGAATTTTATCAGTTTTCAGACCTCCGTCCAAATCAAACTTATCCCTTGGCTACAACTCTATGATTTTCCGATATATAATAAAATTATATTTTAAATGGTAATTTTATATATGGGTATCATAGGTACATTCTAAAGGGTTGTGACTCCCAGTGGACTTCATGATGTAGAGTAAACTTTAGGGCCATTTTTAAAGGGATTATCTTGATGGAATGTTATGTCCAGACCCTTCAGAAAGTTATACAAAGTGGGGGTCACACCCCTCAGTTTTTCTAGGGATGCTCCTGGTTGGCCAGTGTCCCCGAGTCTGTCCATTTAGTGCCTACCCTCACTATCAAAAGTGTTCTGGTTTGAGTGATAAATTACATTTCCACCCTAGTTCGGGGGGACCTGGTAGGAAGGAATTTATTTTGTTTTGTTTTTGGCTAACATTTGCTAGATACATGCCAGGCATGGGTTTAACCATTTTCTACACATTTTTCTCATTTAACCCTTATGACCGTTAGCAGATGCACTTAAGAAATAAAGAACCGAAGTCCCAGAAAGATGAATCTGCCCACGTTCAGTAAGCTACTAGGTGACGGGGTCGGAATTAGAACCCATGCCTGGCAAACTCCACAGCCTGTGTGCTTAGCTGACATATACCTGTCTTCGTCCTTCCTTGTTTGTGGCCTGAGATATTGGATTTGATTCCCAGCTGCCTAAAGTCCCCGAGAATTCCAAGGAAGTAGATGCAACCTCAAGTGGTCAGTGGGGCTTCCTTCTGGGGAAACCGTGATCCTTGGGTAGGAAAATGAGGTGTCTGTACTCACTGAGTATTGCAGATAACTCCAAGGGACGCCCTGTCCGTCCCTCATTAGCAGAGCCTCCTGTTTACAGGCATGCTGAGACTTTCTTTTTTTTTCCAATTAAAGTATAACAAATTTGCTAAGACTTTGTCCCACACAGCCCTGCCAGTTGGGCGTTTGGGGGGAGGGCGCAGTGGTGGTGGCTAAAATGAAGACGTGTGAGTGCAGTGGCCTGCCCTGGGGTGAGGAGAGAAAAGAGCAGACCTGTGTGCGTCCTAGCAGCCCACTGTTCTCCCTCTGCTGTGGCCTGTTCTGGGACTGAGGGCCAAAGTAGCCTTGGAATTGCTTAGACCTGCCTCTGTGCCTTTAGCTGTCCGGGTAAAAACATCACCTCTCTGGAGGCCTGTGCTGGAGCACAAACCCACGTATTGTCTGGCCCCTGGCAGGCTGGTCTGTGGAGGGGACACTCTAAGAGCTCTATTTTAATCTTTTGGAACTGGGCCAGGGTAGGAATTCAGCTGCCAGCCCCAGGCTCCCCACCCCCATGCTCTCGCCCCAGCCCCCATACCGCGACCCCCTCCTCCTGGTTTCATTTGCTCTGACCTCCCATCATGAGAGGTGCTGGTGTTCTTTTTTTTCCCCTCCCTTTCTCTTTTTTAAACTACCAGGCTCTTTCATTGATTTGACCTCCCAAAGTGAGGCAGACCAGGGCTCCTCAGTGGGCTACTTGGGGCTCAGAGCTGGCACGAGGCCAACCCTTGAATCCTGAGATTTACCTCCAGATGTGTGTGCCTCTGTGCTTGTGCGGACTGGTGTGTTTGTGTCGTGTGTATGTGTGTGTGTGGGGGGGATGTGAGTGTGTTGTGTGTCTATATGTGTTTTTTTGTATCTCTAGGACTTTTCTCTCCATATGCAGAAAATGTACAGGGTAGAAAAACCGAGGGGAGATGAGGATGGAGGGGAGAGGAAAGGGTGCTCCAAGTCCATGCACCTCCTCTCCTCCCTCTCCCAACAATATGCCCCTGGCTCCGCGCCAGATAATTTCAGTTGTCCCTCCAGCTGGGTCTTCTTGTCCCTCCCTTGAGTCACTTGGGTCTGATTCTTTGGATAGGAATGAGTCTCGCAGACAGACCACGTGGTAGAATAGGCACGGGACTCTGAATCCCAATCCCAGCTCTGCCACTTGCTGGTTGTGGGATATTGGGCGTGTTTCCCTTCCTTTGAGCCTCAGTTTCCCAATGTGTGCAATGTGGATGATAATGGTACCAACTTCCACGGAAAGTAGAAGATTATAAAGGCACTCAAAAGATGACCCATAATGTTAACTCCTTTCCTGCCTACCTATCCTTCCCCCGGAACAAGCCCAAAAGGCAGCTGTGGGGCTTGGCCCCTGACCTCAGTGAAGAAGCCCCCAGCTGAGAAGGAGGGGCTGTGTTCTTCCTGAAAGGGCAGGAGGGGGCAGAGGGTGTGGACCTCTCTCTCCCACCCGGAATCTCCCATTTTCTCTCACCCCCATCCTTTCGGCCTCTGCCAGTGATGTGCATTTTCCCCTCTGCACCGGCCTCCCAAACTGACTCATTACCTCGACAGGGTAGCAACTTCCAAAACAAAACTTTTTCAACCAAGGAAAATATAACTATGGGGAGGAAAACATTTCAATATCAGGCCTCCTGGGACCCAAGGAAATGTACTGAATGTTTGTCAGGGAATGATGCTGCCCTGACTTCATGGACTTCACTGAGAGCATGGGGAGAACAATGCCTGGCACTTGGCTCCAGCCAGACCAACATGGCCCAAGGGAGGGCCAAGCTCAAGTTGCCCCAAACTCGAAAGAGTGAAATGTGTGTCCAATATCGTGCCTTGAAGCAGGCCCCACGGCAGTTTGATGAACATCCTACATAAAGGGAGACCCCATACTCTGTCCTCTGCCAATCTCTCATTTTCCCTTCTACCCCCAAAGAGATGCCCATTGCAGGCCTGCTGTCTGGCAAAAGGTCTGCTTGTTTCACTCTTGGATTCTGGGAAATGGCTAATGGAGTACATTCCATACTTAATAATAGTGCCCCCTGGAGTTGTGCAATGCTTTGGTCCCTTCTGGGCCACTCCAGGGAAGGGATCTTAGGGTAGTGATGGGGCAGGATCTAAGAGAACAGCTGGACAGTGGGGTTGATGCCAAGTCAGGGTGCCAGGGAAGGGCCAAGAGATAATCCAGACCCCATCCACTGTGATTCTGCAATGGTCTGGACAGCCAAGGGCACAGAAAGTGAAATAGATGGGACTATTTTCTGAGAGAGACTGACTGGGGTCAGAGTGAGGCAAAAGGAGGAATTGTTGGGGGGTGATGGTATTGGGAAGGGATGCTGAGCACAGATCCCTCAGTTACTTTCTCTCTCCACTTTCCTTTGGCTACGGTGGACTCCACACCACCCACCCTTCCCAGTGACCAGTGATAGCACAAAACACATCACAGAACAGAAATGCTCTGAGAAGAATCTCTACTCATCCCTGATAGGAACTCAGTGTGACTATTTTAGATTCATGGAATTTCAAAGCTGGAAAAGATCCTATTCATTCGATAGATGTCTTCATTTGTAAGTTCTGAGAGGAAAAGTGTCTTGCTTGCAGTCACGGAGTACCTGACTTGGAGCTAGAACACGGGCCTCACAGGAAAGGGTCTCTGTGCTTTATTGTCATTATCTGTGATGTCCCTCGCATGTCTGTCTATGAAGGGGGTCTGTTCCAGAGAGAGGGAGAGAGAGAGAGAGAGAGAGAGAGAGAGCGCTTCCACTGGTCAATCTGGGCATTGTTTTTCCTTTCCCATAGCTCTTAAGTCAATGGCATATGGCATCCTGGAACGTCAGGAGTCCGGGGCCCTAGGGCTCACTTTACTGAGCCTCAAGCCTCTTATTTGTAAAACAGAGATAAAAGTGCTTGCTCTGATCACTTCACAGGGCTGTTTGTCAAGCTCAAACAGGATGGTGCTTGGGAAAGTGTTTTATAAACACATAGGACATTGCAGTTATCAAAAGCTTGATGGGGAAAATTGTGTGTGCAAAAGTTGGCCTTACTGGGCACAGGGACAAGACTTTTTTTTTTTTAAGATTTTATTTATTTATTTGAGAGAGAGAGAGCACATGAGAGGGGATAGGGTCAGAGGGAGAAGCAGACTCCCTGCTGAGCAGGGAGCCTGATGCGGGACTCGATCCCGGGACTCCAGGATCATGACCTGAGCCGAAGGCAGTCGCTTAACCAACTGAGCCACCCAGGCGCCCAGGGACAAGACTTTTGAAGGTTTTCTGGGTCCAGAAACCTCAGCAGGTACGGCTGGGATAGGGGATGTGCACGTCAGTCTCCTCACTGCTCAGTCACCGGGCGCGCTACGGTGACACTCGGATAAGTGCTGGCTGGAACAGTCTGGAAGTGCATGCTGCACCACACGTAAAGAGTGCGTTTTGCCCCAAGCCCTTCGCTTCCTTCTGCTTAGGGGCTGACCGCAGTCAGAGTGTTCTGGAGATGGTGTGGGGGTGGCTGGTGGATCTTCTCACAAAGTCGTAAAGAAATACTTCTGAGGCACCCTGAAGGGACAAACTGAGCTTCATCTGAGCCATTTCAGAGAGGAGCCTCAGATTGGCAGGCATTTGGAAAGGCCTTTGAGTCCATGTCTTTATGGAGCAATTAAACAATGTGTGGGAATTAACATGACTTTAAGTGACATCTTCCTCAGTTTATTACCCTTTCACAGGTGTTTGTGCCAGGAGCTATGAAATGTGTGGAGGAGCTGAGGGCCCAAAAAGGGAGGCTATTGCCTATGACTTAGAGCATCTGATCTAGGGGAGTGTATGCCTGGTGCCTAACTTCCTCTTGTCTGTATCTAACACCAGCATCAGTCCCTTCTGTGGCCTATAACTTAATGCAGTAACTGCCAGAACTATGACAGAATAAGAAGCATTATTATTATTGCTGTTATTATTATTGACAGAACAAGGAGCATCATGCAAATGTGAGAATGCCACAGGCTCCTTGAAGAGAAAATGCATTTTCACAGTCAAGAAATTATTACAAAGATCTCACTTACTTGACAGATAATATTGGTTAAGAGAATTTCCTTAGGACTTTGTTTTTTTTTTTTTTTTCTCCTGTCACTGTAAATTGAGAAGAAACTCCTGGCTTAAACTTGCTTACTTCCCTAACATAATTTTAAAAATTATTATTATAGAGAAGGAGGAGTTATTTCTCACTGGCAGATGGAAATACTGGGTGCGTTGTTGCCTGGCGTGGCGTATCAAAAGGCAGAGTGTTTGGTGAAGGCACACTTCTTACCCAGCAGCTTGAATCGGAAAGACCTCCCCCTTCTGTCCCTCCCCCAGTCCCTCCCCAGGAGTGTTCATAGAAGAAAGAGGATATTAAAGAGCAATGTCATCTGTTTGGTTTGAAAAAGAAGGTAAACTTTTATTCAAAGACAGAATTAGGAAAAGAAAGTAATGGTTTGCTTAGAAAGATGACAATTTACATAGGGAAAACAGCACATTTGGCCAGGACAACAAAACAGCCCTCTGAGGCTGTCAGGAAAGCCGACCACAAACATGCCAATAAAGAATTGAGTGTGTGTGTGTGTGTGTGTGTGTGTGTGTGCGCGCGCACACACACACGCACGCGCACGCACGCACACGCATTGCGTGTGTGCTTAAAAGAATTTTGCAAAACAGCCTAAGACAAAAACATGGTCTAAAGCAGCGTGTTTCCTGTCCTTGGGAATTCAGGAGAAACTTCGTGCAGGTTCCAGAGATCGACGTAATCTCTTTGTAGTATTCTCAAAAACAGAAGAAATCTCAAATCTCAGCTAGAAGGAGTAGGGGTAAGGGAGGAGCTTTGTGAGTGTGGAAATAAAGGGATAGAGAGATAGGACAGCAGGCGCAGAAATGCACTGAAGACATTTAAACATGCATGCAGTGGAGGAAGGAGCAAGGTTAAGGTGTCCAAGCTCCTGGGTGCAACTTGGTGAGAATATTTGCCATGGAGGCCCACTGCTGTATTTTCAGTCCTTGGCAATAACTAATTATGCAAGAGAAATAACCCAGTTGACCCATCAAGGGCCAACTGGTCAGATATTTCTGATAATTGTTAAAACAATGCCCCGAATAATTCTTCCAAAGTTTCAGTGAGAAGATTTTAAAAGCTCAGGCTGAAAAGTGTGTGTCTTCACTGAGACTTGGAAAAACCAGCAGGTAAGCCAATTGCCGACAATTCTATTAGTTTGTTATTTAATTGACATTTCTCCACACTGAAGACAGAGGGCTTGGAAACTGTCCTTGAAACAGCGAAAGATCTTATGACGAATCAAAAATATTTTTAACTTCTTCTCCCATGAACTATATTTCAACATCAGGCTAGATATAAAGTATATTAGTATTCTTTAATGCTTATGAAATAAAGTCATTTCCTCTGCTAGCTAAGATTTCTTCTGTTGACAGTTTTTCTTCCAAATACAATTAGGCAGGTAGGAAATTATCAAAAATACTTGCCATTAGAAAAATTACCTTAATTCTTGTTAACTCCTGACCTCTTCTTATAAACTGGGAGGTTGAAGAGGCATGTGTTTTACCAGTATTGTTTATGATTGAGTGTACTGGCTATTTACAATATCCATTTAAAATGTTCAAATAGTTTGCAAAAGTACATACTACAAAATATTATTGTTTCAAGAGTGGAGGTCACATTTCATACACCATACATGATTCATCTGTACATTTACAGAGGTTTAAAGCACACAAAATTGTGCAGATAATGTACCGAAGTCTAAACTTTTACATACACTCAGTTGCATACATAGCAACAGGATATAGTTTTGAACAAATAACCAATAATCAGCCAAATCACTATATACACATCAGGCAGGAAGCAATTAAACACTGCCTAATAGAATGTTACTTAAATAACTTTTTCTATGAAACATCTCTCCCCCACTACACACACACACACACACACACACACACACTTCTTTAATTCTTTTTCCATCACAAATGTTAAACTGATGCTTGTGACCACGCACATGGGATATCCCCGAACATCCAATTGGTCACAGGGCAAGAAGCAATACAGCAACTCAGACTGACTTAACACAACAATTTGCCAGACTTGGTTTTTATAAATCAGCTACCGGATAGTGATTACTGTGAAAGTGTATTCAGACTCCCACATCATGGACTGAAGGTAGAGGACTAAAGAGCATTAACTAATAGCTTGATAACATTTGCCACTAAGTTAAATATTGGCTAAAAAAAAAAGATGTTATCTGGAGGGGAAGGACCCTTTGGTAATATTTAAAACAACCACAACAAACCTCCTTCTTTTATCAAAATAGAATATTTTCACCGTCTACCTATCTGGTTGTTAAACAAAACCAACTGTCTTTTTGAAGGACCATTTTACAAATTCACTAATAATGGAAGTAGAAGAAAAAACTGAAAACAACAAATACAACCCACTGGGTGCAGATGTGGTGGAAAAACCAGAGACCCGAAATATGGCAAAATCAGTGCTTCATAAACAGTCAATGGATTTTTCTAAAAATACTTTTTGCTAATGGCAAAGTTCAACACCTCAGAAAAACTCTGAATTAGGATCTTAGACTAAGTTTCCAAGCTGTGCAACATAGTTTCAAATACACTACCCTTGTTGTTTGTAAGGCCTCATTGAAGTTGAGCTTAACAGTCCTAAGCCATGTGTTTGAACATCTTATGAGAGGTGGCCAGCAAAAAAACAAGTTTTTCCTTTGTTTCCTCTACTACCTGTGAAGAGGTATCATTGCTTTCCAAATACCTCCCTTACATTTTCCTTCAAGGTATGATCAGGAAAAAAAAAAGTTCAGGTTTGCGTCACTGAATCATCTGGGAAAATATTTCGACTTTATAAAGTGACTTGCAACTCTCTGAGAGTGTTCTCTCGTTAACCTATAACTACCCTCTCTAACTGGTATGTTATAATTCAATAAACAAACACACCAAGAGATGCACACTCTCTGCTGCAGTTCTGCTACATACAAACTTGAGAGTACTGTAAGGTAATGCCATCATCTTTCCAACAGTATCAATTTTAAGAAGCCAGTGACTTCTGGGTGCTGTTGACAGAACGAGGGAACTTAAATCCACGGCAGACCCCTTAACAGCTTGAGTTGATAGCTCTCCAAGAGAAAGTGAGTACATCTTGGGTAGAGCATGAAGAACAAGGGGGAGGCCAAGGAGTTAGGATTTTCTGGTACACCTCTTTGTCTAAAATTGCTGTCTTCAAGGGAAGAGCTGAACGCTCACCACAGTGCACCTTCGTGTGGCAGGATAACAATGAATGAGAGGCCAGTCCTCTTTCCCACTTGTCTGGCACGATCTCCTGGCAAGGATAGGGTAGGTGTTTGCCAGGTGGCTCCCAGACAAGGTCTTTTTAGGGGAGTACAACAAGGCTTCAGTCATTGCTTTTCATAAAGTGCTTTGGGATCCTTCAGGAATGGGGGCTGGAGGAATATTATTACTAACTGGCTTCAACTTTCAAACCAAATGGAACCATTTTATCCAGTGTAATTATTGCTTTGAGCATTAGTGAATGTTCTTCAAATGGAGTGGGTCTCATCTTTGAGTACCCACTTCTTAAAATACCCATTCCCTAGAGTAAATGTTTTTAATTACTATCTCCCAGTTCCCCTCCAATTGAGGGAATGTGATAACTTTGTAAATGGTTGCCAAGTGTATACATTGGTGACTTGTGTTTTCCAGGCTGTCTTTCTTTATGAACAGACAGCAAGAGTGAAATCAATGATGCCTAGCCCAACACGCCCTATGGCAGCCTGGCTGAGGAGACAGGCTTTTGCCTCTTCTAAAACATCAATGAGGAGATGTACAGTGATGATGGCTACACTCTGTGAGCTCCTTCTGGCCCAGGAATGTGTTTCATTCTTGATTCTTTTGTTTTTCCATGGGACTTAGAATAGAGACAGACATATGGGAGGGCTTTGGTCATTGATTTTTGAGGGTTTTCACAAATGATGAGAGCTGGATAATACAATTGAGAGTTAGGTATGGTAGAAAGATTATGGGACAGGAGAGTTTCCTCCAGAGGCTCCCAGACTGGGCTTAAAAGGAAAGAAAGAAAAAAAAAAAAAAAGACAGAAGTCCATCATATCCAAAACAAAACAAAACAAAACAAAACCATCAAGATAAAATAAAACAAACAAGCAAACAAAAAAATCCTCAGAAGCTGTAAAGTCTCCGTAAGGAGAGGCCTGGACATAGAAATAAAGGATTGTGAATTAGAGAACATAATTGTGTCTCACAGGAATCAATTAATTTAAACAAGGCTCACACAGGTGGAGGGTACCTACTTGAACAAATGGCTAATTACTGAGGACATAACATCCACTTCTATATAGGAATATTGCTAGGAAAATGCATTTTCAAGTTGGCTCATTGTGCCCATTGAAATTGAATGTGCAGTATTCATTTCATGGGTGTGCATCTCTTTTCCTCCTAGAAGGTGAAAAAATAACCTGTGTTCTCAATATAAATTAGTGGCTTTGGGTTTAATGCAATTTTACTTCACGAGTCATTATTTGGTCCAGTGTGCCAGGACTTGCTGATCAAATGTAGGGGCCAGAAGGGTGGGTCAGTCCCTGCTTTTCCTGCCTGTTGAATGCCTCCCATCTAATTTACAGTCACAAGCTTCCTTCCATGATCAGAAAGGTCATGATCAGAGAATCACTTGGTTTCTTAGTTTCTGACAATTCCAGCTTTCAACATATATGATCTGTCCCATAATTAGAAATAAGCAGAAACTGAGTGCAGATGACTCTCTCATTTTTGTTATTAAAGGGGAGTCATATGGTGTGTAATTTTAAAATGACATTTTCTCTCAAATTTGCTTTTTAATTAACTTAGCTTAGATTTCGATTATGTGAAATTTGTATTTCCTGGCAACAAGGAGCTCTGTGATAATAGAAATCTGTTAGATAAAGGTTGAGAAAAGGAGTTGAATTTGGAATTAAAAGATATTCTGCAAACTAGGTAAGTAGCCTGTGGGCAATTAAAATTCGACTATCGGTATGTACTGATTCCCAATGGGCCAGCCTACTGTAAAGGGAATGGTTCTGGGTTCTGACCCTAACTCTGAGACTAAACCAGCTCTGTGACCTTGAGCAAGTCACTTAACCTCTCTCGGCTTTCATTGTCTCATCTGTAAACACAAGGACTTAGACTAATTTTATGGTCCTTTCTAGTTCTAACACTCCATATACATAGAGTTCACTCAGAACAGAAGAAAACTGCATCCTTGCAGTCATGGAAAAGGAGCCACAGTGATTCTGCTCAAGATTCTTTGTGTGTGTGTGTATGTGTGTGTGTTGGGGGGGCGGCGGTTCACTGAGTATAAAATCTCTTAAAAAAATAAAGATTGAGCTCTGGGCCTTAGTTTTCTAATGACCATAGGCCATGGGCCAAATCTGTACCTTTCCGCCAGGGTAATTATTTATGTTTAAATCAAATGTTTTAAAAATGGAAGGGATCGGAATAACATTGTGAACAGGGGACTTTGTATGAACTCCCATGAGGAGGAATGGTAGAACTGAAGACAGGGGTAGGGCCCATAAAGAGCAATATTTAACCAAAATGCCTGTGAAGCAGAAAAGGACCATTTAGAGTATCAGTAAACTGAATGAATCTTGGCTCCAGGAAATGAGAGAAGGCTCAGGCCTTTTTTGAATATGCAGTGTGTGATTTCTCTTTGATTTGCTTATCTCATTTGTGAGAAGGGCAGGTGGGAGGCATTGAGACCAAAGCATGAATTTCAGGTGTCTCAAAGCATAGCCTTGGAGCCACTAACAGGGACTTCTACGGGAAGATTTTCCCTGAGGCCCATGGTTCAGCTGATCTCAGGGCAAAAAATGGATTTGGAAGGGGTGAATTGACAAGGGGAAGCCAGCAACCCAAGTCCTGGACAATCTGTCCCGTGACCGGTGATGTAGGGGTGAGTAGATGTGCCAGTGTGGGTGCAGAGACTCCATCAACTGCAGGGCCATAGCTGAAGGGCACTTTCTTGTTCAATGACATTCCAACACCTAAGAATCTGAGCAGATCCACTATCATTTTCAGAGACAAAACCTCATGGACTTATCTTAGGATTGTAGAGGAAATGCATTTTTGCTCATCTCTTCTCTTCCCCTTTTTGTCTTGTTTCTAACCTAGGTTTTCATTTAATTCAGCTATGTCCCTGCACCCTGAATAATATAAGGCCCATTTCCATGCTTGAATGGGAGCTGAGTGTATAGGAAGGGCGGCTTTGTGCCCTATTTTACCTTTGCAAGACAAAGGTAGAAGCAAAGCATCCTCTACTTTTGCTTCTGGTGGTTACCACAAGCACTAAATGAATATATCAGTGCTGATGGATAAATTTGATTTGGTGACCAGTTGAGAACCCTGTACTTTGGAATGACTTGGTTTAGCTGACTGGGAACCTAGAACAAGTCCACTTGGCCTTGTGCCCTGAAGATACAACCTGGGCTTCTTTCCCTTAAACTCTATTTATAAAGGTTTGCAATGGAAGGAAAAACAGTGCTAATCTTATTTTCATCTCTAAAACTCCTCCCCGTCAATCACAAATTCATGAAAGAGCCCTAAACCCAAAGGTCAGATTACAGAGCCAGCTGCAGAACTGAGGGTGGCTCTTTAGGTAGCCCTGCCTCAGGCACGGGTGCCCCCCAACAGGTCGGCATGTTTGAACCGTTGTTGTCTAGGACTCCATGTTGACACAAAAGCTCTTCTATGCCCTGAAATGGGAACAACACTGGCAACTCTCACCTCCACCCAACTCTTTTCTAAAAAAGAGGGCCTTGAACCTATAACTTTTGGAGTTTTAACATTCAAACCATTTGAAAAGGGATGGGGACACAGTGGGGGCGGGCTGGAGGGTGATGGAAAATGCAGGGACGTGCGGAGGAACAGGAACTCTCCCTAAAGCATGCTGCTGAGTATTTCTGACACCGGAGACGTGGTCGGACCCTCGGGGCTCATCTCCGGGCCCGTGGGGCTGCGCAGGCCAGAGTGGCTTCCGGCGGGCGGGCTCAAGGCAACCCAGGGCTTTGCGTCCACCAGGGCCGCGGAGTAAGGCTCCACGTAGATGTGGTGTACCGCAGGCCGCGGGTCCTGGAGGCAGCTCTTCGCCTCCTCAGGGAGGCTCGTGGTGTGGGCTAGAACCAGGCTCCGGGGCCCATCGGGGGCTGGTCCCAGCCTCTGGGTCTCTGCGGGCTCGTGGGCCAGGCTGCAGGCCCGGGACGGGTGCTGCGTGTAAACGCCCTCAGACAGCGACAGCGACTGCGTCTCGCTGTGCATGCGCAGCCAGCGGTGGTGGCGGCTGAAGCCGCCGTAGTGCGGGTGCTTGGCTGGCTTCCGCTTTCCCAGGAAGCCCAGCGGCGGCCGCGAGCCCGGCGCCATCTTGGCGTGGTTCTTGGACGCGAAGCCGGTGAGTGTCAGGCTGTGGAGGACCTCGGCGCACGAGTGGTCAGGATCTGGCCCCGGGACTCGGCCCTGGGGGTCCTGGCCCGGCCCCAGAGGACTCTTCATGTCATGCACCTGCAGGACGTCTGGGGCGCTGCCATTTAGGCCACTTAGTGCTTGCTGGGCGATGTCGTGTGATGACAGGTACACCAGGTCCAGGTCTCGGGGGCTCAGAGCATCACTGGAGTCATAGTCGCTGTCGGTGGGAAGGAAGACTTCTGAGCAGCCTTCTTCATCAGAGCAGGGCTGTGAATCTGCAAAGCCAGAGACCCGGGTTAGAAAAGAAACTCTTAGCCGGGGCATGCTTCATGGAGGTAGGATCCGTGTGGTTGAGCTCTCCCCACCCCTCTGCCTAGAAGGGCCCTGCGCTTCATTTAACGGTCTCTGTACCTCTTGAAGGTAGTCATCATTTTTGAACAAGGGACCCCGCGTTTTGGTTTTGCACAGGGCCCTGTAAATTATGTAGTGGGTCCTGTGCTTAGCTTAAGGGAAAGGAAGGAGAGGAACTTAGGTCCAACCTGGACAGTGTCAGAGGGGAATGTGTCCTCATTTCCCATGTGCACTTTTATTATTGGCTGGGCATGTGTAGAGAGGATGAAACAGGAAGGAAAGCCGAATGTTACTCATTTATTCATTTCCTATCCTTATTTTGCATTCAGTAAAGTAGCAGGAACTTAGAAGGGGGAGGGAAGAAGATGTGTCACTGTGGGGACTGAAGTCAGGTTAACTGGGTTTCAGAGCCTAGCTATCCTCCACCTACTTGTTCTGTGATCTTGGGAGAGCTACTTAAGTTATTTGAGCTTTAGTTTTCTTGTCTGTAAACTGGGGATGATAGTAGAACTTCTTACCTAGGATGACTGTAAAATAGAAATTGATTATGTATGTAAACATTTACCCCAGTTGTCAGGTGTTTAAAAAGAAAAAAAAAAAAGCAAAAGTAAGGCCAGAGAAAAAACAAAAACAGAAGTAAGAGGAGAGGCAAAAATAAGCCTCAAAGTGCATATTACAGTGACCATAAATGAGCCACAAATTTAGTTCTATAGATATTTGCCATTTAATGCACTAGTTATCTTTTTCTCCCTCTCAGTCAGGTTGTACATTTCCGTGGGGCAAGGACTGTCTTAAAAATCCTTTGAATTTCCCACAGAACTCAGCCCAAGGTAGGTACTTGGTAAATATATGCTAATTTTGAAAGCAAGTATTTATTTGAAAACATACAAGTGCTCTTAAAAAGAAAAATTGCTAGGGGCGCCTGGGTGGTGCGGTCGGTTAAGAGGTCGACTCTTGATTTCAACTGAGGCCATGATACTGGGTTTGTGCAATGGAGCCCAGCGTAGGAGTCCGTGCTCAGCACTAAGTTTGCTCCAGTCTCTCTCCCTCTCCCTCTGCCCCTCTGGCTCATGCTCTCTCTCTCACTCTCTCAAATAAATGAAATAAATAAAAAAGAAAATGAAAAATTGCTAATCTACAAATCAGGCAATCGCAATTAAAAAAAAAAAATCTCCGTAGGATTTTTAAGTGGAATTTAGTAAACTTATGTTTAAAGTCATCTGGAAGAGAAAATTTATGAGAACAGCCAACTTTTTTTTTTTTTTTAAAGACACAATATAGTGAGGAGCCTGATTTACCGGATATCAAAAAATACTACAGTTTTTTAGAAAAGATTTTATTTATTTATTTGACAGAGAGGTGGAGAGAGAGAGAAAGAGAGAGAGAGCACAAGCAGGGGGAGCGGCAGAGGGAGAGGGAGAAGCAGGCTCCCCACTAAGCAGGGAGCCCAATGTGGGGCTCAATCCCAGGACCCTGAGACTATAACCTGAGCGGAAGGCAGATGCTTAAGCGAGTGAACTACCCAGGCACCTCCAGAAAATACTACGGAGTTTTGATAACTAAAACTTTATAGTATTGGTGTACAAATGGACAGATGGATCTGTGAACAGAAAAGTAAAGTCTACAAAGAGTGGTAATTCTGTGTGATAACTTAACATATGGTAAAGATAACATTTCAAAGTAGGGGAGTGAATAGATTATTCAGGATATAGTGTTGGGACAATTGGTTATCCGTTTAGCAAAATAATTAGAGAAAATCCTACCTCATGGTAGGATTATTACTTATCTTTATATAAATATTGTGTAGCTTAAATGTGACAGGCAAACCCTACAAGTAACAGAAGACAATTTGTTTGTAATTTTAGGGTGGCACAGTCTTTGTAAGCAAGACAAAATCCTAGACGTCAGAGAAGTGACAAATTTGACTGCATCACAGTTTAATACTTTGTAAACCAAATGATACTATAAACAAAGTAAAAAGGTAAGTGATAGATTGGAAGAAAACAGTAATACTATGTATAACAAAAGATTAATAACCAGAATATATAAATAACTTCTATAAATCTATAAGAAGACAAGCTAAATGGGCAGATCATAATCAGTTTTTCAAAGAATAATTAATACAAATGGCCAGTAAACATAATAAAGATGTTCAGCTTAGGCAGACTACAATTACTAATTAGGTGGTAATTAGGGAAATGCAAGTTGAAACAAGAAGACATGTTTTTGCCCATCAGAATGGCTAAAAATAAAAAGAGTGATAATCTCATGTGTTGGTGATGTGTGGGGAATCAGGGACGCTCATAGAATGAAGCTGGGAATATAAACTAGCACAGCTCTTCAGATAGTGTTTTGGTAGACTATATTAAAAATGCACATATCATTTGTCCTAGCAAGTCCTTTTTTAGATATCTGTGTTTGAGAAATTGTCACTCTGTGTACACAGAAGCATTTACAAGTTGTTTACCACACTGTGATTTATAATAGCAAAAATGAGAAAGAATCTTGTGGCTAAGACTGCGTGAAAGGAAGACTTAGAGGCACCAAAGTATTAAGAAAAGAAAAATCACTTGAGAAAAGAAAAAATAGCTTACTTGCGAAGTTCTGCAAGGGAGTCCAAATTCAGGACTGGCTTGCTGATTGAAAAATACAACAGGTATTTAAAGTAAAAACCCACAGAATTACAAGGTTATAGTTACATTGTTCATAGTGGAAAATCAGACATGATTATCCTAAGAATATTGTACACTTTAGGGAAAATTTTTGTTTTGTTAGGGAGTTAGTAATTTACACAAACAGGATTAAGGTTTCTTCTATTTTAGGAAGTAGAACCAGATGTAATCCTTTTTTTTTTTTTTTTTGCTTGTTTGTTTATTTCAGGGTCAGGGCGTGAAGTGCTTCTTTTCTTTCTCTTTTTCCTGACTATGGAAGATGATGTGTGTGCTTACTCATTGGCAGGGTAAGATTTCAGTTTTGTTCTCTCACTGCTGGCTGCTACCCAGTATTTATTATCCTTTTTTGGTTACAAATCTTAAATCTTCTTTGAGACAGCAGTGCACTCATGTAAAGGATTTTTTTCAGCTTCCCTTGCAGCTAGGTATGGCCATATAACTAAGTTCTGGCCAATGAGTTAGAACTGAAAGTACTATATGAAACTTCTGGAAGGCTGCATAAAGGGAGCTGGCTTATTTTGGAGGCAGGCCACTTTGTTTTTTTCTCTTCCCTTTCAGTTGCCTTTAACAAGATGTGTTGGCTAGGCACATGAGGCAACCTTGGGAAAAAAGCCATATGCTAGGGTGTTGGAGCTGAAAAATGGAGCATGGAGTCTGAGGACCATGCCGTCCACATACCAACAATGAAGTGTCTGCCTCTGGGCTGCTTTCACATGAGAGAAAGCATTTTGTGTTCATGACGCTTTTATTTGGGTTTTCTGTGACATGGATGCAAACTTAATCCTAACTCATCCGCACCTGAATGTCTATTATTAGGAGGATGGTTTAAAAATTTGGGCATATCTGTATAATGGAATATTGTCCAGCAGCTACAAAGAATGAGATCAACCCATATATTGTTCTTTAAATAATGTTTACTGAAAAGGACTCCCTTTTCTACTTTTCTGAGGTCTACTCATCTGTTCAAGGTTTCCCCCAAACATAGCCTTCTTTAAGAAACGTTCCCCAAAGAATGAAGGGGGGGAAATCAGAGGGGGAGATGAACCATGAGAGACAATTGACTCTGAAAAACAAACTGAGGGTTCTAGAGGGGAGGGGGGTGGGGGGATGGGTTAGCCTGGTGATGGGTATTAAAGAGGGCACATTCTGCATGGAGCACTGGGTGTTATGCACAAACAATGAATCATGGAACACTACATCAAAAACTAATGATGTAATGTATGGTGATTAACATAACAATAAAAAATTTAAAGAAAAAAAAAAAGAAACATTCCCCAACTATCCCAGAAAAAATTTCTCACTTGTCTGCATTTCTCTAACATTTCTTGGTTCTATTATCCTTTGGCACTTAGCCTGTAGAGACTTACATTATTAGTTGTCTTTTTTAATGCAAATATAACATCCTGGATTCCTGGTTAGATCAGAGCTCTCTTAGGGCAAATATATTTAATTCATCCATTCATTCAACAATGCAGATTCTGTTTTGCTTGAGCTCCTGCTCCTAACAGAAGCACTGTACTTGATGTCCAAGTAAATATAAAATTAATAAGAAATGATCTGTCTCCAGGGAGTTTACTGTTCTAATAGAACGAGAGGGCATGTGTGCATCTATGAGACTAGGAGAACAGACATTTTGTAAGAGTAGTTTAACAAATATGATGCAGGTTTATAGGAAAGAGATCACATTTCATTGGGGCAGAATTGATAAGATACTCTATCATCTGTTTATTTATTCCCTCATTCATCTCTATTCTCTGTCTAAATTATTTTGTTTCTTCATCCACTTTCAAAAACTGTTTTAGGCAGCTATTAATAATTAATATGCAAATGGTAAGAGGATTAGAAACCAGAGTGAAAGAAGAAACAGTAGAAGTAGTCCTATTTGACTGTAATATGGCAACAGGAAAGGAATTTTGGAAAATGAGGCTACAAAAGTAAGATGCCAGTGATTGCACTCTAAATTTAAAGAATTTATTCTAGGAAAATTAAGGCTATTTTCATGCAGGACTTGTGTAGGAATGTTCCTAGCAATTTTTAAAATTTTTTTATTGTTATGTTAATCACAATACATTACATCATTAGTTTTTTTGTTTTGTTTTTAATTTTTTATTGTTATGTTAATCACCATATATTACATCATTAGTTTTTGATGTAGGGTTCCATGATTCATTGTTTGTGCATAATGTTCATAGTAATTTTATTCGTATTAGCCCCAAACCAGAAGCTACCCAAATGTCCTTCAGTGGATGAATTGTTAAACAAACTGTGTTATATCCATACTATGGAATACTACTTATCAATAAAAATAAAGAATTCCATTTATGTAACATTCATGACATAATTATAGAGATGAAGAATAGATAGTAGTAGCAGGGGTAGAGATGGGCGGGATGAGTAAGGCAATAAAGGGGGAACAGAGGGAGTTTTGTGGTGATGGTACAGTTGAGTATTTTGGTAATGGTGATGATTACCCAAGGCTACACATATGATACAACTGCATAGAGCTATACAAGTGAGCCTGAGTGCTTGTGTGCATGTGCATGCACGCACACATGTATACATAACTAGTGAAATCTGGATAAGCTCTGTGTATTGTACTGGCTTCTCGGCTGTGATGTTGTATAAGAGCTGTGTAATTTGCTGATGCTGGGGAGGTTGGGGGAAGGGTGCACGGGAATTCCTGTACATTTCTTTGCAACCTACTGTTTCTCTGATTATTTCAAAATAAATGGTTAAAAAGAGGGAATTTAATTTTTTAAAAGGTAGGGCGGGAATTTAATTTTTTAAAAGGTAGGGCGGAGGCAGAAGAGAGTAGTGAATCGTAGATAAAGAGTTTGTACCTAATTTTGTAGCCAATGGGTAGCTACTGAAGAATTTTGAAGAAGTAATTGATGAGTTGAGAGCTGTGAGTTAGGATAATTCTGTAGCAGGTAGGATGTAAGATGAACAGGATAGAGAGGAAACAGACAGCAGGGAGGCCAACCAGGAGGCTGAGGTCCAAGCTGTGTGTCTTTTAAATATTTATCTTTTTCAGGTTGTAGGGCTGTGCAAGAGCAGTGGTTCTGTGGAGGAAAATAGAAATCTGGGAAAGTTACTCATTCAAAGATGTTTACTAAGCACCTCTTTTGTGCTAGGCAGATAGGGTATCTGCTTTTAAGCAGCTCATGGAGAGTGGATTAAAATAAATAAGTCAAAAAATACAAAAGATTAATTTCAGTTAGTGCAAAGTTCTGTGAAGAAAATGAAACTGGGTTTCAGGTAGAGAGTGACTTGGGACGAAGGTTCTTTTGCTAATGTAGCCAGGGGAGGAATCCCTGTGGAGAAGCGAGTCTAGGTGAGACTTTGGGGATCAGAAGGAACCAGCTATGTGAAAGTTTGAGGGAAGAGTGTCCCAGACAACTTGGAGAAGTGAGTGTCAAGACCCTGAAGTGACTAGCAGGTTTCAGGGCTTAGTGTCTGAATGGTGGTATCTGCATTAAACTGGAGGAGTTAAATGCAGCAGGGTTAGGCAGTGGATTGGGGCTGGATTGGGCAGTGGAAGAGGTGGTAAATTTAATTTGGGACAGACTGAGCTTGAGGGGTTGGCCAAGATATCCTGGAGGAGATGGAATGAGAGCCTGGTGGGTTGCAAGGCTGAGGGAAGATGTTTGTGGGTAGAGAAGAAGGCACTACCGGAGAAGGAACTGTTGAAGATCTAAGAGTGGTAGGCTGATGGACGTAACAAGAAGGGGTGATCGTTTGTGAGCACGAGTGCCGGCACTGGTTTTTAGTGAAAAAGATCAGAAGGGCATGAGGTAGGGAAGAAGATAGATATAAAGAGATTTTCACGTTTGAAGAAGAGAATTGGATAAAGGCTTGGGCTGAAGGACTTTACTAATCTTAAAACAAGTTTTAGACAGCACTTTTCCTCATCTTTTGTGAGAAAAACTAGGCAATGCAAGTAACAGGGTCTCAGAACTATGGGTTGTTTTTGATGATGGCAGCAACAGGTGTCAGTGTGATGAGGAAGAGAGGTTAACTGAAGATTTGAAATTGGGCTGGAAGTAAGATCCAAAGAATTGACTTTAGTTGAGCTGCTCTGTCTGATCAGTGTTGTCTATTCAGCTGTCCACATGCATTCGTGTCCACACTAGTAATAACAATACCTGGCATTTTCTTAGTGCTTACTGTGGGCCAGCCATTATGCTAAGTAGTCTAGGTCCTTTATCCTATTTAATGCTTAAAACAATTCCCATTGTGCAGATAAGAGTATTAAATCTTAGGCTTATTAAATTTTCTAATTCATATATAGCTGATAAGTAGCACGATAGGAGCTCACATGCAGATTTGTCTCACCCCAAAGACCTGCCATACTGCTATTCACTTTAGCATTTTCATGGCTTTCCATGGAAAGTTCCTGAGGGCTGGGACCTAGTTCATCTAATCTACTTTGTATGGGACCCACATGGAGTTGTATTAATTAAACTCTTAGTAAGTGCTTCTTGATGTTGCTGCTGCTAGAGAAACATGTTAGGTTTTATATTAGTTTCCTGTGGCTGCTAGAGCAAATGACCACAAACTGGGTGGCTTAAAACTACAGAAATGTATTCTTTCACAGCTCTGGAAGCCAGAAATCTGAAATCGAGGTGTCAGTAGGGCTGCACTCCCTCTGGAGACTCTAGGAAAGAGTACTTTCTTGCCACTTCCAGCTTCTGGTGGCTGTTGGCATTGTCTGCGGTGGCATCACTCCAGTATCTGCTTCTGTCTTCACATGGACTCTTCTGGCTCTGTTAAGGACACTTGTCATTGGATTTAGGGGTCACCCTGATAATCCAGGATGATCTCATCGTAAGATCCTTAATTACGTCTGCAAATAAGGTCACATTCACAGGTTATGGGGATTAGGACATGGACATACCATTTTAGGGTTGCCGTTCAATCCACTAGAAGTCTGATAGTAAAAATGACTGTAACTACAAGCAACTGCTGAGGAGTTTGTGACACTTTCTTCCTCTTTCCAGCACATAGTCAGGTCAAGCACTCTGCAAGAGCAGTTTGCACTTTGACCTCTCAGCATACAAATAGCATTTATTGTTTGCAGGGGACTAAGGAGTATATGAAGCTGTGCCTCAAATGTCTGACCTTCTAATTTTCAGTGGGGAATCATATTTTAAGACTCTCAGGAAGTACCTGTGCTGATTTCCCCAGGTACAGTTAGTTGCTTAGTTCTCTTGCCTCTCACGGCATTTTATTTATATCTCTGTTATTGCATTTAT
Organism: Eumetopias jubatus; assembly: GCF_037043125.1. NCBI lineage: Eukaryota > Metazoa > Chordata > Mammalia > Carnivora > Otariidae > Eumetopias > Eumetopias jubatus. The sequence goes on along the minus strand of NW_028274816.1, from coordinate 113,302,014 downwards.
CAAGGTTTATTATAAACTATTCATTTGCATGTTTATCTCCATTATTGAACCATGAACTCCAGAGGGCATGCACTATGTCTTGTTTATCTCTGCTCAGTAAATGTTGAAGAAGTCAGTCAGAGAAGGAATCGATCAGTGAAGGAGTCAAGCAAAGGGACATGCAGAATCTTCTGTTTCCCAGATCATCTCATCTGAACATGGATAGTAGACCATAAGGACTGCCTAACAAGACTGCGACTTAATCATCGTTGTGTTATTAGCTTCTTGTGCTGTTTCTCTGGTGCATACAAAGCTGTCAGTAAAGTATGTTGAACTGATTGAAACTAAAACAAATACTGAAATCTGGGAGCATTATGAGTTGTGAGATTTGATTGCCTCTTAAAAACAATACTGAGAGCAGCCTGGAAGGAGCTAATTTCCTTAATCTGCCATAGAAATTCCTGAAAACAATCACCTAAATCATTTTGCTTTATATTTGGTGATGCTTAACTTAAGAATCAGCCTAATTGTAGGCGGAAGAACAACTGTCTTAAAATCAGATAAACCTGGGTTGAAGTCCTGTCTTGCTTCTTACTGTGTATATGATCTTGAGCAAATCACTTTGTACCTCTGAACCTTTCTTCCTCTATGGCATGTAGGTAATTATGATGCCTGTGTCCATAGGTGCTGTGGTGATTAAATCAGGTTGTTAGAAATACTTCAAGTGCCATTTCTACCCTTAAATATTTATAGAGAGTAACTAGAAAATGTACTGCGAGGTGACTCATTAAAATACAAACCAGTAATCAGATAAACTTCAAGATTTTGCTGTGAGAATACTGTTGATAAGAAGGGAGAATAATCATCTCTTGTATGGCGTCTTATGCTGATGATGATCTAGTTCAGTCTGTATTTCCCAGCCTAGATTTAACAGTGAATTAGTAAATGATATACCTTCTTTACCATAGCTCCTAAGAGCAAGGGAGTTAGGAGATAAATTAAAAGAAGAGCTTGTTATAACTGTCATAACCTAAGGAGAGGCAAATGGGCGTGGGTATGGAGGGGTAAATATTATCTTGTAGGTTCATGGACCCACAGTTGGGAAACACTGTTCTAGTGGGAATCTAAATATTTGACTTCATGGTGGTTGTATTATTTATTATAAGACTTAGTGGAACCTATTGCTTAGAGTGGGATACCCCTCCCAGAACAAGCTGAGAAAATCTCCAGGATGCCAGCCAGGGCACTGAGGAGTTTCCAGGGACTGAGGCCGCTGCCACTCCCTCCCTTCCTGGAAAAGAATGCGAAGTGCAGCTTCCATCCCCAGATCCAGGCCATATGCTCCATTAAGCATGGTGGCACCTTGCCTAGTTGTTATTTTAATAAACCTGGTTGTGCTCCTCAATTTCCCCTAGAAGGCCCACTGGGCAGGCTAGCACTGGTAGAGCCTTGCGTTTCCCCTCTGACTGACCCAGGAGCTGTTTGATGAAAGTTCTGCCTATAGTATTAGTGCTGGCTTAGGAAGCTTGGCTTTCTTGCCATTGTAATGGGTGTTACAACTCCTGGTCTCTGTGGATCAGGCCAACAACAGCTGAGTAGAGTTGATGTGGATTTTGAGGGTGTTATGTGGAGGTGACACTTCAGGAAAGAACAATTGATTTAAAGCTATTGATTTTCTCTTAAAGGCAGGGGGCATGGCAGGACAGAAAGGCAGCAATAATAAGCAGTATTTGCCCTAAAAATAATCTATCTTCACCTTTTTAATGTACCACTGTCCAAATTTGTGTTTTTTGTGTGCTTCACTCAATCTATTTCCGGTGTGTTTAAGTAGAACTTAAATAATTTATAAATGAAGAATTAAATCTCTCATCAGGTCTTGGGTAGAACCTCAGGGGTTTGTTCACCTTCTGATTGCCCAAGAGAAATAACATCTTCAGATTCCTGTTGATTTTTTTTTTTGAACTGTTTATTTTATACTATAGTGTTCTTAACATCATCTGGGAAAAGGTTACCAGGAAGATTTACATTTGGAAGATCAGGATAATATTCAGATGCATCTGAAGGAAACAAGGCGCCCCCCCCCCCGCCCCCCGTTGCCTCACCCATGCGTCACTAGGAGAAATAGCAGTATCGGAAAACAAAATTGCTGCTGCCTGTGACCACTATCCCCACAGAAAAGGAGTGGGAGAGAAAATACCCATGCGATGGACCAAATCGTTCCACCCCATGCCTTGAGTTGCCTTTTCTAGGAGCCAACTTTCCCCCTTGGGTCCTTGGGAGATGCTTGATTTTAATTGACTCAGAGGAGTTCTACTTTGTGTTTGAAAACCACACGGAAATGGGAAGTTAAGTTAAAGAGTTCCACTCCCCCTCCCCTGCCCCTCAACACATGTAGACACACACAGACAAATCCAAGGTACTCAACAGCCTTAAAACAGAATCTTGGGCTGGCAGTTTTGTGATAGGCTCCTCAGAAGTTAGGTGAACCCTACCCACACAGAATGGAATTGTATTGCAGACTCTGCTCTATGAGCAACTCACTAGGGATGTTCCTCTAAACTGTTTTTTTTTCCTCTTCATAAATGGTTTCCAAATAAAAGTGGCCACACTAGTGCAGAGGACAGAGTATGCAGGAGCAGATTTCATTGCTCTGAAATGCTTTTCCTTTTGTGAGGGGGTCGGACCACTAAATGTTTCTGCCCAGTTTCCCTGTCACTGGGTTCCGTTTTTCATTTGCTTCCCTCACCGTCTTTGTGTTTCACAGCCCATGGAATCTTGGCTTCAGAGAAATAAATGGACCCAAGAGAGAGTTATATTTTAAGGAACAGAATGATGATCGCTCGCATTTAGATTAATAATAAAATCCAAACGTAATTGGCCAGATCCTCTCAGTAGAGAGTGTGTGTAACCCATCATCTGGCCAATATGAGAGTCTGGCACTTCTGTGGCACAGGAGAGGCCACTCTCATACAGCCAAGGGGACCTCCTTAGGACCCTGTGGCCAAGAGAACATTAAACGCTGGGAAAGTTCTGTGAGCAGAGAGGGCAGGCAAGGGCTATGAAGGTGGAAGGAGAATTGAAGAGTTGCTTGTAGACTTATGTAAATTGTGGAACAACAGAGGGAATATCTATCCTGCCTTTAAAAAAAATGCCCTTTCAACCCTAGACCTCTCTAGCTACTGCCCTTCCTCACTCTTCTCTTCACAGCCAAGATTCTGAAGAGTGTATCCTTACCGGTTCCCTTCCTTTACCTCCCATTTACTCCCTGATCTACTTCTGATCGGTTTGTATCTCCTTCCCTTCACAAACTGCTGTCATCCAGATTACAAATGACTTCTTTGTTGAAAGGAAAACAAACAAAAAGCCCAATAGAAGCTCTTCAGTTTTATTTAACTTCTCACCATCGTTTGACCTGCTTTAATTTCTGTGACACTACTCTCTTGTTTTTTATCTTCTCCCTCTGGTTGTTGTTTCTTGGTCTAAGAAGTCTTGTTGTCCATTCCACAGGGATCTTTCCAGACTCTCCTCTCCTTACTCTTAACTTCTCTCTCTAGGGAATCCCAAGCATATTTGTAGCCACATCATTCATATGTCAGTCATTCTTAAATCCATATTATTAGTCCAGTTTTGTTTCCTAAGCTCCAGACCCCATAATCCTTTTTCTCTCTTGAATGTTTCTTTTTGTGTGGAATGTCCTAAACTAATTTAAATTCAACATGCCCAGCCACCCAAGCTTGTTTCTCCTCTGGTCTAACCTTTTTTTGGTAAATGGCATCATGATATTCAAAGGCACTCAAGCCAGAAAACTTGGTATCCCTCTGTTACTAGCTTCGTAGTTGATCTCCCTGCTTCCAGTATTGTCCCACGGTGGTCTCTTCATACAACAGCCAGATTTGATTTTAAGGAGTAATTCAGATCATACCAGTCCTTGCTTAAAAGTTTCCAATAGCTTTCCATCACAAGTAGAATAAAATCCAGACTACTTACCTTGGCCCTGCCCGTTCTGGCCCCTGCCTTTCTCTCTATCCTCTCTCTCACCACTAGCCCCTTTATTCGCTCTGCTCCAGTGACTTTGGCTTTCTTTTCATCCCTCACCCACTTCAGGGCCTATTGCTGTTTTATTGCCTGGAATATTCCAACTCCAGATCTTTGCATTACTGGCTCCTTTTCCTGTGGTTGGTTCAAATGTAACCTTCACAGATAGGTCTCTGCTGATCCTCCTAGTGAATTCAGCACTCTCCCTGCTCATCTCGATTCCTGTTTTGTATTATACATTGGAATTTTCACTATATGAAATTAGCTTGTTTATGTTTTCATTGTTACTTTTTCTAGAATCTAAGCTCTATGGAAGTGGAAATTTTGTTTTATCACTATATCCCTGTTACTTCAAGGAGTACCTGGAACACAGTGGATAACCAATATATATATATATATATATATATATATATATATATATTTAATGAAAAGAGAAAAAGGCTGAACAATGTCTTTGGATCCTGAGTTCAGCCAGACTGCTTACAGTTCCCTGAACTACAATATAGTTGCACACTTTGCTTCCTTTGCCTATAATACTCTCCCCTTTCCTCTGTGTTTGGCTCAACTCCTGCTTGTTCTTTAGTACTTTGTCACCCCCTCCAGGAAGCTCTCTTTGATCTTAAAATTTATGGTTAAACATCCAGAAGACTCCATTAGCACCATATACATATCCTCATCGTAGCACATATGTAATTACCATGACATTTTGTTAGTGTAACTGTCTCCCCCACTAGACTAGCTTATGGCAGGGATGGTATTTTATTCAAATGCCCAGCTCAGTGGGAATCTACAAAAATACACTTGAGAAATTCTACTCAAAGAATTCTTTAAAAAAAGTATTTGGTAAGTCATAGAATAGTAATGTAAATTAGCTGTCTCTCAAGTTCTTCCATTTGCCAAGTGTTGGTTTTTAGACATCGAGGTTTGTAAAATATAGGAGCACATATAAACTTACTTATAGAAAAGGTTCATATCTCCACTACAGTTTTCTTTTCTTTTCTTTTTTTTAAAGATTTTATTTGTTTATTTGAGAGAGAGAGAAAGAGAGAGCATGAGTTGGGGGTGGGGGTGGGGGAGCGGGTGATGGGCAAAGGGAGAGGGAGAAGCAGGTTAGCAGGCTCCAGGGAGCCTGTTGCGGGGCCCCATCCCAGGACTCCGAGATCATGACCTGAGCCAAAGGCAGACATTTAACCGATTGAGCCACCCAGGCGCCCCCCACTAAAGTTTTCTATAAGAGTAATATTAAATATGATACCTACAATTTATTGTCCATTATATGCCATGTATCTCTGACATACAGTGTCTTAACCACAAGTAACTTTTAAAGGTGTAGATATTATTAATTTTATTTTCTGTACATGGAAGCTGAGACTCAACTGTAGTAAGCTGTTCAAGCTCATATGACTAGTAAAAGAAAGCTGTGATTTTTTTGTTTTTTTGTTTTGTTTTGTTTTTTACTACAGGAAACAAACTGAGGGTTGCTGGAGTGGAGGTGGGTGTGGGGGTGGGCTAATTGGGTGATGGGCATTAAAGGAGGGTATGTGATATGACGAGCACTGGGTATTATATGCAACTGATGAATTATTGAACACTACATCTAAAACTGATGATGTACTATATGTTGTCTAATTGAATTTAAATAATAATAATAACAAAAACAAAAGCTGTGATTTGAATCCAGGTCTCTGATTTCTTAGTCCAACATCTTTCTGCTACACCATGCTGCCCCCTATGGGACAAGCCCATATTTCAGAGCTGTTTATTAAAAATATTAATTATTATTAATGCAAAGCTTACAGAATTGGAGCTCTTACTAGCTATAGAATCAAGAAAGATGCTTTGAATGCCATTAATTTAATTGACTAGAAAATGGCACTCGTCTAAACATGTCCTGGGCAAGAGCATTATATTGCCTTTGAGTAGTATGCTTTCTCTCTATTTCTAAGCCAAAAAGTCCTTTGTAGAAATCTGTGTTAACCGAGCCATGTTTTTGTTCTTAGCATTTCCATGTAAACTCAAACTCAATTCCCAGGAGTAGAGGTGATGTGCTGGGCATCTCCACAGCTTATCTGTAAGTGGTCTCCTGCTTGTTGTATCCACCATGAGGCCAACCTACTCATTTAGCCTCTGGGTCAGAATGCTAGTTTATCCAAGGTTTCTTGCTTTCCCATTTTTCACCCCAGGACAATGGTGCTATGTTGGGTGAGAAGTTTGCCCTGAATTCTTACCCAGGCTAGGATCTACTTTCTGCCTCTTTCCTGTCAGTCTCTTTACTAGAGCTGGGCCTGTTCTCCTTCCTTGCTTGCTTTTGGTCAGATTCCCTTGGCTGACTTGGCCCTCACTTGGCACTGCGTCAGTCCTCATTCTGCATTTCTGAAGCCCCATCATTGCTCTGTGTCCTTTTGTATCTTGGAAACCCAGGCCAGAACTGGACTAAAGCTTCTCCAATCCTAAATGGAGTTGATCTCAGGTTATTGCTCTAATTTCCTGTCCCTCTGCTGTTCTGATTTTATTCCCTCTGTGCTTTTAGACTCTTACCATTATGCATTATTTCCTCTTGCTTGCTGTGAACAGTGCCTCAGCATAGAAGAGCCTCATCAGTGGAGACAGGACCAAGAATCTGGTGACTGAAACATAGATCTTTAGATCTTATTGCTTACCGCTCACTGCCTTTCTTCTGTGCATTTCTGGGGATGGGGATGGGGATGGAAGACAGTCTATATGTGATGATGTAGAGTTGATCTTCTTGAGGTTCTGCTCATCTGAAGGGTCTATCAGCTTTGTGATGGGTAAGCCACAAACTGGTTGTTTGTATCTTGCATACTGTAGAGCATCCATGATCCATCTCATTTCACGCCAAACTTCATCTGTTTGCTTTGGAATGAAATGATAAAAGACTTTATCAAACAGGTATTAAAAATGGTTAAGTTTATCTGAGAGTCCAAGATGATACATTTTCCACAGTACTGGTTTTGAGTAAAATATTTTCAACATAAGCTTGCTAAGCCAGAAAATACCTCTTCTTATAATCTCTTGTGCCGTGCGTATTTTTACCTGAGAGGCTATATCATTTAGTGCAAATAGTGGAAGACCTGAATTCTAGCTGCCCCCCCGCTTTAGCTCTGTAATAACCTTTGGCATGTCACTTGGCCTCTTTGAGCCCGAGTTTGTGAATTTGGACAAAACCCTCCCCTTTTATATCTCACAGGCCTGCTATGATGATTGGGTGAAATGCTGAATTTGACAGTGCTTTGTAAAACTGCAGGGTACATTTCTCATACATACGAAGTGTAACTGATTCTCAGCATAAGATGAAATATTCCTCATTAGGATATTGTGAGGAAGAGATATGATAAAGTCTAAATTTCAGAATATTTGAAGAAAGAAATGTAACTTTAGTTCTTCTATGTGAACTTGAAAAGCAAAGCATTACTGGAATATTTTGCTAAGCAGAGATTCTTGGACCTATTTTAATAGAAAAAAGATAACTTTATATATTAGAGTTATTACTTTCTTACATATAAGTGCTCCTAAAGTACAAAATAGCTTAATAGCTTAATAGTTTATTCCTAAGTAATTAAAATAACCTTAAATTTTTAGGGTACCTCATTCTATATTGTTATCACTTTGGTTTCTGGGTTACCAAAGTGATTTTAACAATATTTTCATTATAAAGTACAATAGTCATTTCTCTGAAGTATATTAGTGTAAAAGTCACTCATATTTTTGTGTCTACCTCTGTGGATGACAGATATTCTCCCAGTTCTTAATAGATACTGGCCATAAACTTGCTGGTTTTTCTGACTCTCCAAGGAGCAGCTGTTAGTTATACTATATATATTTTTTTCATGGGACCCTGGAGCTTGTGATAGGCTTTGCATCTAATTTCACTGGGTGCCTTCAGCAAGCCATTAACTTCTTCGGGACCATTTTATTCAGCTGTAAAAAGAGGAGGTTGGATTAGATGATGTCTAAGGTCCCTTTCAGTTCTGACGCTTTATGATTTATTTTTGAAGAACATTTAGAAAGTTGGTGGCACTCATCTTCCAGGTAGAAGGTGTCCATTGTATGAATACTGCAAGGTTAAAGTCTGATTATAGAAGTTTTAAAGATAAAGGACTGCCCAGTGTTCTATTTTGTTTTCAAAACACCTTTTTTGGGCCTTAATATGTACTTAAATAGTAATCTTTAAAAATTAGTCACGGGTGCCTGGGTGGCTCAGTCGTTAAGTGTCTGCCTTCGGCTCAGGTCATGATCCCAGGGTCCTGGGATCGAGTCCCGCATTGGGCTCCCTGCTCAGCGGGAAGCCTTCTTCTCCCTCTCCCACTCCCCCTGCTTGTGTTCCCTCTCTCGCTGTGTCTCTCTCTGTCAAATAAATACAATCTTTACCAAAAAAAAAAAAAAAAAAAAGAATAGTCACAAACCTGGTACTCCCAACAAACCCAGAGTAGAGTCTGAAACTGACAGTCTGCCATGTTTGGAGTGACAGGCAAGGTAGAGTGAACTAGTGTGGTCAAGAGCCATTTTCCATTGCTTTCCAGTTCTGGATCTGGCAGAGTATTCAGGGCTGGTAATGAAAGCATCTGATTGAGCTTTAGCCTTTATTAGACAGTGAGTTGGGCAGGACGTTCTGCAGTGGGCAGGTTGTGAGGACACAGTGAGCACTATAGAGGGAGAGATCTGAAGTTCGGGGGGTAAAGCCAAAGTGGGAATCCCAGAGGAGACTCAAGCAAGTTTTTTTGGTGGGATTGTTGCTCTCAGCTGGCTTTTCCTGGTCCTACCTCATGTAGCACTCTTGTCTCAAAGTTATTTTAAAGGCACTACCTGACTGTGGACAGCTGTTAGAGTGCTTTCCAAGGACAGCGACTGTGCCTTTCTTTCTTTCGCTCTTGCCTGTGCCAAGAGTAGCTACTCGGTGATGATTGCTCAGTGAATGAATGAATGCATGGATGGTTACCTAGTTCTTTCCATCTCTACCCTCCCACAGGGTTATTATGAGTATTAATGTGAGTAGCTGAGTGCACTATATGAACAAACATTGTTACAAAGTTTTCAGTTGTTACAAGGACAATCATTATTGTATGAGGCTGAATGTGGCCTCCCCAGATATGTCCGTGTCCTAATTGCTTGAACTTGTGAATATTTTTTTTAAGGATTTTTATTTATTTAGTTAGTTATTTGAGAGAGAGTGAGAGCAAGAGAGCTCACAGAGGGAGAGGGAGAAGCCGACTTGCTGCTGAGCAGGGAGAGCCTGAGGCAGGGCTCGATCCCAGGGCCCCGAGATCATGACCCGAGCTGCAGGCAGACGCTTAACTGACTGAGCACCCTGGGTGCCCTGGAACTTGTGAATATTGCCGTATATGATAAATGAGTAAATATTACCTTGTCTGGCAAAAGATGTGATTAAGTTAAGGATTTTGAGAAAGAAGTTTATCTTGGATTATTTGGGTGGACCCTAATTCAATAACAGATGTCCTCATAAAGACATTCTTTTAAGAGAGGCAGAGGGAGACTGGCAGACAGAAGAGAAGGAGGCAGTGTGACCATAGAGGCAGAGATCGAAGTGATGTGGCCACAAGTCAAGGAATGCCAACAGCCACCAGAAACTGGCAGAAGCAGAGAGCAGATTCTCCCCTGGAGCCTCCAGAGGGAGTATGGCCTGACCAATACTTGATTTCAGATTTTCAGTCCCCAGAACTGTGAAAGAATACATTTCTTGTTGTTTTAAGTCACCCAGTTTGTGGTAATTTGTTTCAGCAGCCCTAAGAAACCAATATAATTGTAAATAATAATCTACTTATTATCTTTGGATAAGATTATTTCAGCCTTACTGCTGAGGATGGACAGTGAGATTTAGTGTATACATTTTAAAATTATGTGTATAAACAACGTTTACTTCTTATTTTTTCTCAGTGATGAAGTGAAGACATATTAGCTGAATAAAAGTTTAAAACATTTGTACAGGGAGGCCTGTGGACTGAGTTTAACAGACTTAGCTAAAGGGATGCCTGGGTGGCTCAGTCGGTTAAGCAGCTGCCTTGGGCTCAGGTCATGATCCCAGGGTCCTGGGATCGAGTCCCACGTTGGGCTCCTTGCTCAGCAGGGAGCCTGCTTCTCCCTCTCCCTCTGCTTGTGCTCTCTCTGTCAAATAAATGAAATCTTAAAAACAAACAAACAAAAAAAACAGACTTAGCTAAGCAGCCCTAAAAGAAGTACAATTTTCACCCATTTTACCTTATACTGTTGATCTAAAAATAACTGACAACATAATCCCCCTGATTTTAAGGTCCAAATTCGGCTTCTAAAGACTTGCTGACATGTTTTTAAAAAGAAAGACCATGAACTCCCTCGGTCTGTTGGTTGAAAGTTCTGTATCCATTTCTCACCCTGCCCTTTAAAATTTTTGGTTTTCATCCCATAAATTACACTCTTTCTCTGTACTCAGGCAAGATAATATTTTTATTAAAATGTAAAGGTGATTGGTTTTCTCACAGCACAGTTACAAGGTGCTTGAGGGGATGATAGATTGGCTATATTTAATGAGCTGTGTTTCTATTACAGCTTAGGAGCATTTGAAGCATTACAGTATATAAATTATAGCCTAATTGCCCTTTAGGCTTTAGCAGCTCAAAATATGCCAAGCTCCAAGTCTCTACACTTTGACATTTCTGCTGTGTGTGCTGTCTATAAAACCTGTATACCTTATCTATGATTTTCTACACCTCCCCTGGTCCAGGCCCTCCCCTTTTCTGGCTGCACTCCTTGGCTTCTTTTCCTCACTGTATTTACATAGACTCCCTTGCTCTTTACAATGTTTGGTTTGTGTAGTGACTTCAACACTGTCTTAGATCTGGAATCATACAAATGCTCTCACGGCTGGCGGTTGCCTCTGCAGGTTATGGTGTGTGGTGGGCTGAGCCGTGAATGCCAAGGCGTGAGTGGCCGCAGCTGGTTTTCATTCTGAGTGAGAGAGAGATTGAGAAGCCCAACATAGATAAGGGGAGAAATGATATTGCATTATCTCTAGTCAGTGAAGTTATCCATGTTGGATGGAGCAAAGCAGTCCACTGAAGGCTGTGGGTACAGGGAGATGGTCAGGGTTTACCCAGCTAAGAAGTGATTTTTTGAACCCTTTGGGAATTGGCTTTTATCCAATTTTGGATATCCAATATTGGAATTTATCCAATTCCAAACCTGGCTGGCTGGAAGGAGAGTATGTAGAGGGGGCTCTCAAGTTACCTGCTATGGGAGACCAGAGCAGTTCTGGAACTTTGAGGAATTGCTGGGCTGGCTTGCCTTTATCCAGCCCACTTAATGGTGTGATGAAAGGGAAAAGAGAAAAAGGCAGTGGAGCCCCAGGCTAGGTAAAAAAAAAAAGGAGGGGGCAAGGAGTAAGAATGGGAGTAAGGGAGTAAGAATGAAGCCAGGAACTCCTGAGGGGGCTGAGACTGAGAAAGACTGAAGAAATTCAGCTTTCTCACTGGGTGGACATACTGGATTCAGGGGACGGCTTAAGTGGAATAAAGCAGAAACAGAACCTAAGGCATGGTTAGAGAAGTGCTTCTCTAAAAATTTATTTATGGATATTAAAGACGTCATGAAATACTAGAGCCACTCAGGTCCTTCAGAGTCATCTAGTCCAACCCTTTCATTTTATATATGAGAAAATTGGGGCCCTGGAGGTCAGATGAATTGTTCGTTACTCCAAGGTCTGTTGCTAGAACTCAGGACTAAAAATGTATGCTGACCGATTTCTGGTCATTGTTCTCTTCCTAATGCTCCAACGGCCCGTTATACTGGGTACAAAAGATAAGCCGGCCTTTCATATTCTCTTGCCTCGTTCTTCCCTTTCCCGCCCCCTCCCCATATCGATGGTCCACTTTTACCGGAAATGAAATAAATGCCGTGAATGTCTGAATTTTTAAATACCACATTCTCAGGTCAAGAGAGTAATTAATTTCTTAAGAGGTTTATTTCTTTAGTCGGAGAGGTCATCTAAGATACCTCATTTACAGAGTGGGAGAAGTAAGATGAGATTTGTTTGCTCGCTACTTTGCAAGTATATTATAATATCTTCTTCCTGAGTACTAAGTAAATTCCAAATCTTATATATCCATGTTTCAGAGCATTTTTCCTCCTTATTAATGAACGAATAAATGAATACATAATTTACTGCATATTTACTATGTGCGGGCAGTTGTTGAATTCTCAGTAACACTATGAGCTAGTAGTACTATTACCTTCCCTGTTTTACAGGTTAGGAGGTTGGGATTTATTTTAGTTTTATTTTTTTTTAAAGATTTTACTTATTTGTCAGAGAGAGAGAGAGCACAAGGAGGGGGAGCAGCAGGCTCCCCATTGAGCAAGGAGCCCAATGCAGGACTCGATCGCAGGATGCCGGGATGACCTGAGCCGAAGGCAGACACTTAACTGACTGAGCCACCCGGGCGTCCCAGGAGGTGGGGATTAAGAGAAATTTATTTGCTCAAAGCTCAAAGCATTCCTTGCCTAGATGATTGTAATAGCTTCATATTTGATTTCCCTGCTTTTGGTCTTCTCTTTAAATCCAGGAATGATACGCACATTATCTACTGAACGTAGCCAATGAGAATGAGTGCTTACTATAAACAACCAGTATGGCCATACCACTGCAAAGGACTATCCGCCAGCTTGAATCTATGCTAAATAGCTATGAGGGGCTATAACTTACTTTCTTTAAGACTTTGGCCAGGTCCCTATTGCCTACAGAATAAAAGTACAAATTTCTTACCATAGCCTTTAATAAAGCCCTTGTGATCTGATCTCATTGCTACTTTCATTCTTGCCTGCTTTCTCACTATCTTCACTTAATTTATGCCCCATCCAATCTTGACTACTCATCATTCCCCAAATACGGACTGTTTTTTCTGCTCTTTCTGCCTTATCTGTTTATACTTTTTCTTTGCATGCCCCCCAATCTATTTTTCCGTACTATATAGTCTCACTTATCCCTCTAAGCCGAGCTTGGATATCAGTTACATCCTCTGTGGCAACTTTTCTTACACCCACATATGTAAGTAAATTTTTACTTCTTTGTGTTGACACAAAATTTGTTTTATTGGGGGGGGTACTAACTCATTTTACAAATAGTATTTTCACACATTTCTTGTCTATCCTACTGGATTTTAAGCTCTTTATGGTCAGGGACTGTATCTAATTCAACTTTGTATCTCTCTTTCAGTGCCTGACATCTGGGTATTCAACAAATATTTACCAAATTGAACTGAATATATACCATAGTGATATTTATCATGGGCTATTGCTGTTATATTCATTTTGTGAGTTGGGTAATATAGGCAGAAAGATCATAAGATTTGTCCAAGGGACTGACAGGCAATTTCAGATGAGATCCAAATTATCTTGATGACTAGTCAGTGCCCTTGTCACAAGAACCTGAGGTGCCATCTTAAGGCTTTTCAAGATAAGACCATAGATAGGGAACACATTTTCCAGCCCCTGTAGCCACACATTGAAGTGTCAGCTCTGCCAGAAAGGAGTCTAAAACATGAGGACTCTTTAAGTCCAACTGGATTTGGGTTAACATAACTCTGGGATATTGAGTTAATTAATACAATTTTTCTTTCTGTTAGAATTATCAGTGGGCTACCAGGTAATAATAGATTACTAGTTCTTCTGGCAGTGATTTTTCTCTCCAATATGGAAAGCCACTGCTACCTAACATAGTGACTGATACAGGTCTTAGTAATGCTGTGATTTATATGTAGCTTTTTCTTAAGCCTTTGTTTAAAAACTCACGTCTTCCTGAACTCCACATTTTAACCAAATCAGCAAGCTACTTGCATGCTGTCATCTTTCAATAAACCCAGATTGCTGTTCTTTCTCATGCTTGTTTCTCATCCCCTCCACCCTATCTCTTCTTCCTTCATTCTCCCTCAGAAGAAACAAACTATTACCTGAATGAAATCTAAAACTTGCTGGTGTCTTTGTTTGGCAGCTGCAACCTCGCTGTCTGAGATCGCTTCCCTCAGGGACTGTTGGGTATTCAGAGAATCCAGCTCCACAACAGCAGAAAGGCGGCAATACAGACTAATAAATTTCTCCCTGTAGCTGCAAAAATGAACTGGAAAATGGACAAGCAAAATAAAACATGTTAAGATCTGGTATCAAAATAGAGAAATTCATACCTCAGAGAAAACAAGTTGAATGAAAACATGATTTATTAATCCTATCAGTGGAAAATATTAAGCCATAAATAAATTATAAATGTGCTCTTTAGGGGCCAGTTGTCTGGCTTTAGTCAGACAGTATTCCCTTTTAAGGTTTACCAAGTCCTGGTAAGGTATGGGGAAGTGGGCTTGGCTCAAGCTGCAGTTTATGTTCAGCTCCTAAAGTTGAGGCTGTATATGTATATGTATATATGTATATATGTATATATGTATATATATATATACTGAGAAAATAAGTTTGCTTATCACTTTAAGAAAAAAGTCAAGTAGCAGTTTGAAACCTAGTTTTGATTTCCATGTCTGATTTCCAGTGTGTATCTTACATGCTTCTTTTCAAGGCCAGAAATCCCAGAAGATACAAGACATACTTTTCTCAGGATATCTTTTGTCTGGCTGGAAAACTTCCCTCAGGACCTGGTCGGATGGGTGTTGATCCTTGTCCGGCCTCTCTGCTCCTCAGCTGCTCCGGAAGGATGATGGAGCTGATACCTCAACAGACCATTTTTGTCTTTGGCAGACTTGGCCTTCCTCTCTCAAAAGATAATGGGCCGGAGGCCAGAGGGAATAGTCTAACCTTCATCTCTGTCATGGAGGAGGGAGAGAGGAGTGTGGGACTCAGCCTCATGCAGGTACTCAGAGGTGATCAGATTTTGTGTACTTCTCTATCTGGCTCTGATCACTTAGCTAAAACATCAGATTCCAGTGGGATGAGGAAAGCATCCTGAGTTGGACTAGTGTAGTACCAGTCTCTTCCTGGCCATTGTTAAATTTGCAGATTCACTTTCCAGGAACCTCATTTACTCTGTGTGTCTCTAACTATATCAGTGTGTTCCATGCTTTGGAAACAGGGCTATTGTAACTCCACAAATCTGTGGAAACATTTTTATTCTGGCTTCTTTAGTGAAGAATTCTAGGAAGAATATCGAATTACTGCCCTCAGGCCTCTTTGCTGTTGATTTCTGAGACCCAGAAACGGCTATTTAGGGAAGCTAAAACCATACTGCCTCAAAATGGGGCATCTTGTTATCTCTACACCTCAGTGAGGATGCCCTACTTCTGTGCATATTGAGAGATTTCTGGGTACCCTACAAGTCCCGTCGTACCACTGCCTACTTCCTTGCTTCATTTTCTCTTAGCTAGGATGAATCTCTGGTGTGGGTAAGGGTAACCTTCTCCGTTTGTGTTTCCTCATACGGAAGTGGAAGAGAAGAATGGGGTGAGGGCTTCTGTGACTCATGCTTATTTCAGTTGTGCATCATTTCAAGGAGAAGTTTCTCAGTTCCAGGATTGATTTTTCTCTCTGGTGTCAGATCTGTCCTTCCACTTCCTCTACTCTAGCACTTCTTTGCCTGACACACAGAAGAACTGATTTCATATAGCCTCTCAGTAAACAACAACTATTGAGCTCCCCCAAACCATCTACTTTGCATGCTATTTCCCTGCTTAAAGACCTCTACAGAGCTCCTTCTTGACTTCAGGACAAAGTCAAACCTCTTCTCACCAGAAGGAAAGTGTCTTGTGAATTTGAATATATCTTCAATCATGCAACCACCCTTCACCCTCCACTCAAATTAATTCTAAGCTTTGGTCAGGCTGAACTTACTACAAGTCCTGTTACACTTCCATGCTTTTACACATGCCTTTTTCTAGTCCTCAAACACCCGTGTCTACCAGTCTTTAGGTCACACCAGTGTCTTCAGGTGAGCTGCTTCTGATACTCGAAGTCAGCCTCAGTGCCTCCTTCTCAGCAAATCTTCACTCAAACCTCTTCGTCTGCAGCTGAGTCAGTTTCACTCTCTTTTGTGCTCCTACAGCACTTGGTTCTAAATGTATCAAGACACTTACCCTGCTTTACGGGAATTCTGTGTTTACTTGACTGCCTTGGTATTAGGCTGTGATTTCTCTGAGGGCAAGAACCATGTCTATTTTTATTTCCTCAAAACCTGGAACATTATAGCTTCTCAATTAATGTTTATTGAACATCTCAATTAATGAAAAAAATGCATGCCCTGCTCTGAAGAGGCCAGACCCTTCCTCCAAAGTCGTCTTCTTTCCCTCCATCCTCTCTTTTCTTTCTGTGCTCTTGGTTTTCCTGTTTTGAAAGGTGTATTTCAGGTCTGTGATATTTACTGGCAGCTCTACAGGAAAGAGTCACCATTACTTTGTAGCTTACTCTTGACCCTTGTAACTCCCTGAATGTGTCTTTATGCCTTTCAAGGAGGGATTATATCCTGTTAGCACTTGACAGATGTCCTCTCTTGGCTGGAGAGTGAGGAGAGTGAAGTGTCTCACAGTCTGCCTTTCCAAACCAAGTTGGGGGGGGGGGGGGAAAAGAAAGAAAAGAAAGAAAAAAATCAGCTTTTTTCCTTCTCTCTAAAATATGAAGATAGGGAGATTAGGAAGAGGCACTAAAGAATTTCTTTAAAAGAAACACTATCATTCCCATCTGAATTCTAAAACGCCAGGGTGTCCACAACTTTCTCTTGTTGTGTCTCCTTGTGGTAGGCGCCTTGGATCAGTGGGTGGTCTCAGAGCGCCCACACTCCCCCCCCCCTTGCCACTCACCACAGTGAGCTATAAGGACCTTCCAACTACAGCGCTTCACTTTCCCGCGCTAGTGGTTTTTATCCAGAGCCTTTAATGTTACTTTAACAAATGTTACTTTAACATAGTCTTTTGTGGTTTAGCAATGATACATTTGGTAGCCATCACAGAGGAGGGGAGGACAGACTGGAAGCTTCTAATTTTTTTTTCTAATGTGAATCACATGCATTTAACAGACAAAATGGTATAAGGGTACAACAATGCATTATCTGGACCATATGATTTGTTAGTAATTTACACACTGAGGCTAATTTTCTGCAGTGTTTTTTCTCCCTCTCTTTTCTATAGGAGATAGTGACAGGCTAAAATGCATTTGACACCAACACTAGAAGTTGGATTAGGAGTAGAGTAGAAAGTATTTGGGTTTAGGTATCAGACAGAATTGGGTTTGAATCCTAGTTCTGCCAGTTACTACCTGTGTGGCATATAACCTCTGGGATATATAACCTCAGGCATATAACCCCTGGGAGCCTCAATTTTCCCACATCTAAGATGGATAGTAATGCCTATTTAGGATTAAAACATATCATATATATACAGTGCCCAGCACAGCATGTGGCACATACCAGAGACAAAATGAAAATTTTTTTCACACCTTTACCCTAACCCCTCAGAAAGAATGAGGCATTTAGAGTTAGAAAATTGGAACAGGGTTGAGATTAGAATATTCTTCCTAAGGTCTTTAAATTAATAAAATCCTAATCAGTCTGGGTCATGGAGCCTAGTTTGGAAGCTAAAAATATCAATAAGATTACCCTCTGTGGTCAGTTTAGTTCCAGGATTCTTTGCCAATGTGTCAGAAGGAACCTGGGCACAAGATGCCCCTCTAAAGATTCCTGGTAGTGAATGAGTTGACAGTTGGAATTCAGAAGTGGTATCCTAAATCATGAAAAATGGGCCTTAGGAATGAGGGTTGAGACTGTGCCATTTCTTGTAAGCCTGTGGCCTGGATTCCATTAGGCTCAATGCCTGGATATCCCACAGGCACCTCAAAACTCATCATTTGTCAAACTGAACTCATCATTTCTCCCCTCCCCCAAACCTGTTCCTTCCCTCATCTTTCCTATTTTGGTAGATCGCAACATTATCCATCTCAGCACCCTATTCAGACTTTCTGGCTCCTCCATCTTGCTCTTCAAGCACATTAAATCAATCACAAACTTCTGTTGATTTTTAACTCCTCAGTTCCTCTTCTACTTTCTCTTTTACACCCTACTGTGGAAGTCTTGGTTCCGGTTCTTATCACCACCACCTGGGCCACTCTCTTGGCCGTCTCATTGCGTCTAGTCTCAGCAACCCCCACTTTGGCTGTCCTGCAGTCCATCTTCCATAGAGCTGCTAAAACCCACTAAGACCATATTATTCCTTTTAAACAAATCTTTTCATGACTCCCCATTGCCTGCATGATAAAGTCTAGCCTCTTTAAGATGGCATAGGTAGCCCTTTGTGATTCTGACCTTTTTAATTTTTAGTTTCATCTCCTATCACTCTTCTCAGATGCCATAAGCATCTGTCACAATGAGCTACTGGGAGTGTATTTAATTGGGATGCATTTCCTCAGGTCTCCTACCTTTTGTGCATGCTGTTCCTTCTGTTTAAAATGAGTTTCCTTTTTAGCTCTGCCTTTTCTTTTCCTTTTCTGAATGTTTCTAATTCAAGATCTAGCTCAAATATTTTCTCTTTAAGGAAGAATTGGGTGTCTTTCCTTTGAAATTCAACAGCCTACCTATTACAGCAGGGCTTTCATTATATTGGGACTTTTGTATAAATTTCTGTATCCTCTACTGGATTCTAGGCTTCTGGTGGGCAGATTATGTCTTATTAACATCTGTATGTCCAGCCCCAGGACAGTACTTGGCATACGTACAGTGGCAACTCAGCCAATGTTTGTTGAATGAAATATGCAGCCAAGCACTTTAGTATAAAATATATACCGGGCTCCAAACTGTTTTTAAAAAATACCCCAGTTTTATAATCTCACTAGTCCAGTCAGTATGAATCATAGAACCAAGGAAATCAATAAAATCAACTTCTTATCATAGGCCTGCTGTCAATTGTGATTCCCCATAGGATCAGGGCAGGGCAACCTCCCCAGTGCAAGCTAGGCAAATCCTCAAGAGGCCACATCACTGGACAGAGTTTCTAAAGGCTCATGGTACTGCTTTTCTTTTTGTTTCTGGGAACAGTTTAAATAGTGACCCTTGTTGGTTCCCAGGCACATGCTTGATTACTACGGCAGTGGAGTGCAATCCTGCTCCTATCCAAAGGATGGGGTAAGGAGAGTGTCAGCCCTCAGGCTCTGGAGGGGGCATGGGTTTGAAATGTACCACTTTGCCTCACCTCAACCCTGCTCATGGGGATCTCTCATCTATATGACAGTCCTCCTTTCCCCTACAGTAATCCTGTGAGGGAATAGCCTATGGGTTTGCCCCAGCCTACTCTTTACTCCAGGAGACAGAAGGCTAAGCTCCTTTATCGTTTTGTCCTTTCTAGATCTATGTAGTGCTAGAATAGGCACAGATGCAGTTTTCCATAGCTGGTTAGCAAGTTATTTGTGATCATAGGCCACTGGCAGGAACTTGGTCAGTTTGCCAAAATCTCAAATCATTTCACTGGGATAGGGATGACTTGTGCAAGTCAAACCGAAATATAGTGTAAATTTTTTATAATTGACATGTTCCCATAATTTGCACCTTTTCAGGTTTCATTAAAATTCCTGTGTTCTTTTCATTTTCTGAGTTCTGATTGAATTTCCAGTAATGTTCTCTTTCTCAGAAATGCTTAGTGTATCTGTTGACCTTTACTATGGACCTATCTATGGAAGGCAGAAGTCCCTCCGTATAAAACAAACAAGTAAAAATTGCTTAGGATCTTTCTTGAGGGGCTTAGTTAGACCCATTATAGTAAGCCCTTTGAAGTTCCTATAGAAATTGTTATTAAATGCTTCGTGGGCTGAAGTCTAATGGAAGAAGTATGGTAATCAGTACGATAATCTGCTTCTTGGAAAGCTCTGATTGCTTGGAGATAAGGTAGAGTCTGTCATGATTCTTACTAAGGCCCAGCAATCTTAAAAATTGTTGCTGGTGGTGCTGAAGTATAATAAACATTATACTAGAGTGTACTAATTTCCTGCTACTGGCAACATTTCCTCCTGATCTCTAGAAAAGACTAACAGAATTGTGTATGTCGGTGGAACCATGCCCAATCAGGTGATCTTTTCTGGAAATTTGCATGGTTCTCATTAATCAGTTGCATCACCTGTAATATGATAATGAAGGAGGACCAGAAGAATATGAAGGTATATGTTATTCTAGGAAAAAACATCTTAAAGTCAGGAACTATTGAGACCCAGGCTTTGATCTATGGCTTGGCTTTCATCAATGAAGGATAATATCTGATAGTCTTATACTGCTTTTAGTATTAAGAAGAGGTAAGACATCACAGGTCAGAGATAGGCACTGTTGGTTTCTATTACTATAAACTACATCCCTGTTTTGTAAGTTCCTAAAATGTCATTTTCTCTGTGTTCTAGGCAGTATTACTTCAAGTGTGGTCCACGGATTGACAGCACAGTATCAGCTGAGAGCTTGTTAGAAAAGCAAATTCTCCAGTCCCCATCCCAGACCTACAGACTCTGCATCTCTGGGGTGGGGCTCCAGGATTCTCTTTTAGCATGCTCGCCAAGCAATTCTTAGTGCACGTTAAAGTTCGGGAAGCAGTGTTTTAGGGCATCGTATCCTAAAGTGTGTTTTCTTAGTTTTTTAGTAAGTGCCACACCAAAAATGCTTCCAGTCATGGTCAAATGAATTTAGAAAATGCTGGGTTAAACAAAGTTAAGCTTTTTAGTTTTTATTTTTTCATGGGGATCATCAGATTTTGTAGACCTTCTAATATGTTACTCTACTGCTCAAAATTCTCTATTGGACTCCCAACACGCTTAAAGTAGAATCCAAAGTCCTTATCACAGCCTGTGAGGCCCTGCATGATCTGGCTGTTGACTCTCTGATCTCATTTCCTATCTTTGTTGCTCTTGCTTACACTTCACCTACACTGATTTTTTTTTAGCCAAGCACACTCTTGCTTTAAAGCCTTTGCACTTGCCATTCCCACTGCAGGGAAATCTCAGGTCTCTGCTTACATGTTTTTTCTTTAGAGAGACATTCCCAGGTCATCCTATACAAAATTGTAGCTCCTGTCACTTCACTCCAGTACTTTACCCTAGTTTATTGTTCATCACAGCGCTCACTACTGTCTGACATTTACAGTATTGTTTATTGATTGGTTTGCTGTTTGTCTCCCTCACGAGAACGTAAGCTTCATGGATCTGTTCACTGCAGATCCTTTAGTACTTGGACTAGTGCTCAACACATAGTGTAGGTTACTTAATAAATATTTATTGAATTAATGAACAAATGAGTGGAGAGAGGAAATTGTAGAATAGACAGTAACAATAGTAGGACCAAGTACGGCTGCCCAGGAAAAGTGTGTTAGCCTCCCAGAAAGCAGGATAGAGAGGACACTTGCAGGGCTTGGTCCTCCAGGGTCTTAGGAGTCATACACTATTATGAATGATCCCAAATCTTTGATTGTTACCATGAAGACCACTGAGACATGGGAAAATGAACTTCATATATTTTTGTCTGTAATCATGGAACAGTAATGACCATTTCATGCAGAATGGACTCCCGGTTAGCTCTCCAATGAAGTATTTTCCCTAGTTCTTTTCCCTATCAATTATCTATCCCTGGAAAAAATCATTCACTTTCATGGCTTCAGCTGTTATTAATAGACACTGGCCAAATTTCTGTGTTTACTACCCAACCTTCTCTCCTGTATTTCTACTGTCAAATGGACATGTCTACTTGGATGTTGAATTTGCACCTTCAGATTCAAGACAGAGCTAAAAGCATCATTTTCTTCCCTAAGCCATATTCCTCTCTGATTTTCTCACTTTTGGTAATGGCAGCAATATCCTCACAGGTTTTGAGGCTGAAAACCGTGGGAGTACTGTAGAAGTCTCTAGACTTCATCTTTTCTCATTCAAACAGTTGCTCAATCTTGCATATTACTCCCAATGTTTCTTATATCTGTATTTGTTTCTTTTTTGGGGGTTTTGTTTCTGTCCTAATACTGGACTGTTATAAACACCCCTGAACTATCCCCCCGCCCAACCGTGCTCTCAATCCATCTTAAACAGATTCCTCAGCCTGATTCTTAAGATACTGCCCAGGATTCCCACGACTTGTTCAGACCTCTTTATGTCCACTGTTTCCTCACATCATTTCTCTGATCTAGTCAAACTGGACCATTTATTCCTTTTCCAACTCTTTCTGAGATCTTTTGTTCCATGTCTTCACTCATTCTGCTCCCACTGACAAGAAAGCTTTTCTTATTGTCCATGTTTATTAGTATCCAGTCCATTCTTTAACACCGACATCAAATACCCTTTCCTCCAAGGTGGCTTTCTGATACCTTCTTTGAGAAAAATGTGTTTTCTTTTTTCGATATCACTTATGATTTTGGCACATCCTATCTCATTTAATAATAATTTGTATCCTTATTTTACTGCTACCGCTGTACTGAAAGCCCCTTGCAAGCAGGGCCTTTGCCTTACTCATCTCTGAATCTCCACAGTAGGTATCTAATATATATTTATTGACTTGAAATGAAATACCGTGACCCAAACTATATTTTGTAAGGGCAATGCAGTCATATCACGGGCTAATAATGTTCTTTGGACGGGGAACTCATTGGATGGGGTAAGTCACATCCAGGCCTCTTGGGAGGGTACGCCAATGTTATTAATCATTTGACACAGAAAAGGTGCAGAAAGGTTAAGTGATTGTCACTTTCACACAATAGAGGACCCAGGACTCTCAAGTCCTAGTCTGCAAGTCTGATTCAGGCTTCTCTTAATAACTCTTCCTCCTCTGGAAAATAATAATTGCTATTCTTTAGTTTTTTCGGCATCTGAACTGCTTGGAGCAAGGGAAACCGAAAGGCTTAATCTATTTATCCTCAAGGGATAAATTCAGATTCAGATGCCCAGGTCTCAAAATGGCAGTTGCCTTGTCTGCTTCTAACTCTGGTGTCTGGGGAGCAATCCTAAGAGAGTCTGCCTCCATTCCACCCATCCAGCACTCACCCTCCCACAAATCTTACAATTCATTTGAACTGATGGAACTCCTGCTAATTGCCTCTTATTGGCCTGTTATAAGATGAAGCATGGGGAAGAGACAAAGCCTCCCTATTCACATTCTCAGTGGGCGGCAGGGGTCTCTGCAAAAATAGAGAAACTGGGGCCTAGGCTATTCAGTTTTGAAAGTCAGGACAAGATCTTCCACCATTCAGAATCCCACATTATAATCCCACATTATAATCACAATATTGCATCCTGGGAGACCCTGTCAGTTTTCTCAAATGGTCTGCTAGAAATTTAGCCTGTTTAATATTACAGTCTATTTAATAAATCAATGCTACTCATTGACTTTTTTTCCCTCCAGAGTGATACACACTTTACATTTTAATTTCACTATTTTTTTTCCCATTTGGAGGTGAGAGAGAGAGAGAGAGAGAGAGAAGGGGCAGTGCTTTTCATGAAAACATCAGTTCTTGTATTCATGTTTTAAGAAAGCAAAGGCAAGGCAAGAACTGCAGCCTGATAACTGAACACTCTGTTTAGAATTCCCTCCTCTCCATTGGACCTTAGCTAGGTTTCAATAATTATTGCTCAGGCACATAGTCTTGGAGCTTTGCTTTCTCTCAGACTTGTACACAGTTCTAGGAAGGGTTGTTGCCAAAGCCATCATGTGATTTATTGACCCTCCACTGGGACAAGGGGGAACAGATATAACTTTGTGATTTTATTATAAGGAGGCTGGGTTAATATTTCTAGGTGAAACAAGCTACTATACCAAGTTCAAACATCTGAAGAGGGAGGTTAAGAAACCCTGAGTGTGGGGTGTAAGGATTATTCTGTCCTGGGGCTGTACAGACGTCGTCTGAGGCAGGGAGCAGGAGAAGAAAGGACACATTGTGACCCATTTCCAACACCTCCTGTGTGTAGAGGCGGAAGTTCCTTGCCTGCAGAGGGACACGCGCGGAGGAAAAATAGGAGAGTTACAACATGGCACTTACATAAACAACACCAAACTGGCATAAAACATCTAACAAAATTACGCGACTTCAAGCTTGGAATTTTTATACAACATAAATATTAGGGTTCAGCCCATTTAATAATGCTATATAAAATCAAGATTTAAGGCAGTAATGTTCCATATAAACTCTGAAAACAACATTTATGCTTCTTATAAAAGCAGAAAATGATTGCATTCTGTGGGTTTTTCAAAATGATGAATATAATTACATGAAGCAACAAAAATGGATTGAATTAAAAATCTACTAGTTTCAATTTAAGTTGGTTAAGGGGGAAAAATGTAGTTTCTGGCCAAGGACTGAAAAAATTTTACAAGTATCCAAAAAAAAAATGTTGTATGCACTCTTAGGCAGTTAGGCAGCCCTCTACCAACATGTGTATGTAGCCCAAGAGTCACCAATGAAATATGAGCTGCTTCAAACCTGCTAAGCTCAAGAAACCCTTTAATAGTATCTACTGTCACGAGTAGAGCTGGTGTGTTTTTTTCTCCTCCTGAGTACATGGCCACCCCTGGAATAATCCAGTTGCTCCCCTAGCGCCTTTGTGGCATCTTGTACAATTTATTCTTCATCAGTGTTGGCTGTTCTGGACTAACCTTGCAGTACTGACTTATAATCCAAGCAGTACCCCAATGGAAGAACACTCTTGGAGTCTCTAATCTATGTCCCTGTGTCCATGGGTCACGTGCCAATTCTGGATGATGGTCTTCCTGTTTTATAGGCTAAACTTGGTTGATTTTGTGTGTGTGTGTGCCTGCATGCATGTGTGTGTACTGGGTATGGGGAGATGGTGAACTAGGCCAAAAAGAAAAAAAAAAAAAGAATTCAGCCTAATGCTACATCATGTTAACTTACTAGACAGAGCCTAATAAACTTTTACTATTCTCTTCTGTGCCAACAGCTTTTCCTGAAATTGCTTATTAGTAGAGGTTAGATTTGCACATTTTGATTTAGATAAGACAATAATTTTGACAGTAAATTCTCTATTTGTGAAAAGATAGCGTGGCATAACCTTGTCATTGCTATAGGTTATACTACCACTAGTCTGCTGTTCTTAGACAAAACATTTGTATATCTAAGTGTGTACTTATTATTTATTCTCCTTGACTTGTGCTATCCTGAAGTTGAGACTTGGTGTCTTTTCGAGGTGGGCTGGCCAGTGACTTTTCCTTGCTTGGCCAGACCACAGTAAAGCTGGGTCCAGGAGCTGCGGAAGAGGTCAATATGCAGGAGATAGAGAAAAGGGGCAGAAGTGCGGTCTGTGTCCACTTGAAGGCGTCAGATCAAAGTGTGCAGGATGTGCAGAGTGGTGTTTAAATCAGTGAAAATGAACTCATATATCTATTTTTTTTTTTTTTTACCTCTTAAGTTTTATACACAATGCAGTTTCCATTAGCCATAAAAAGAAGATAAAAATGGTAAAGACTAGTACCTGGTGTAGAGGTATATTGATCTGCTTAAGGAGAGCTTTCACTGCCATCTGGAGCTCATAGAAGAACAACTGTATGGGGCAGTCAGAAGTATGATCCACACTTTCCATAGATTCAGAGCCAGAAAGCTTTTGGACCCATTCCCACTCCTCTCTGTATGTTGAGTCAAGTTAAAATTAGAAATATAACAAAAGTTCAGAACACAGCTCAGAACATTTTTAATGTATATGTCCAGAGCCTGGATAACCAATTTTTGGTGGTTAAAACAATACAATTCATGAAATTTGAACTTTTTGCCACCCAAATGGAGTTTAAAATGAGCTTTTGCTAATTTAAGCTTAGTTCACCTACCAAACCACATATACCTCAGAACAGCAGGTCTAATTTGTATCAGTTAGTTTCTGAGATTGGAGCTTTGAAATATTTGGTAATAATTTCCTGACTATCTTCATTTTTCTTTCCCTGAAGATCCTCTGTAAATTCTAAGACCCTACATTTTACCACAGGGGCATCTGCTGGTTAATTCAGCAGTTGGGTAACCACAGGACTCTGGTCCAACTCAGGCAACAAACCACATGGCACATTTCAACCCTGGCCTGTTGTAATCATGGGGACTATTTTGGCTTCTTACCCCTTACAAGAGCTTGAGGAGAATCACGAACAGGAACACCAGACAATTCCAATAAAAGGAACCAGGGGACACAGATCACTGCTTCTGTCCTCCTTTCAAACCAGTCATCTGTGTCTTTATTCTGCATGCTTTGTAATCCTTTCTAATGAACTTTTCCAAATGTCATGCAGAAGGGAGGGGAAAAGAATGATGGTGGGAGAAAACACATCTGGTTTGTCCCCCAAAAGGCCGCTTTTCAAAAGGAGCTTGAAAAGATCAAGGTAAATGCCTCCTGGGAACATTGTTTCCACAGGTATGCTAGCACAAGTCTCTAAACACATTCATTTGGCCCAGTTTTTTCTTTCTCTAACTCTGCAGGGAGCAGCAATATGCTCTCAGGAGCATGCTAGAGAGGGAAGGAAAGCCCTCCTCTCTGGGCACGGAAAGAGAGGAGGTGCTAACATATGTTCCCACCAGTGTGAAAACCCTCTGAGGGCTCTCCCCAGTGGGCTATACCAGCCTGGGCTCCAGTCTGTGCGTCAGAAAATGAAATTGATTGTGACATGAGCTTTTCATCAGAAAACAGTCTGTTTTAACCAAGTACCCTCTTAGAAAAGTTTCTGTGTTCAAGATACCTGTTTCCTTTCAATTCCCACACTGGAAAACACTATGGAAAATCTACCCTATTGTCCCACTAAGAGAAACAAAATAAAAATTAAATCCTACTTCAATCTGGTATGCGGTTGGCTTCACAAATAATTGAAATCTTTGAGAACCTGCTTGGGAGTTATTTCTTTTCTCCCATCACTGATACTGCACTAAACGAGGGGGTTCTGACTAGCACAAGCTTTCACAAAACCTAACGGAGCACATTGCTGAAATAGCGTCTGTAATCGAATTAGAGAATAAATTACCAGTAGGAATACCATGAAACATCTACCACTAACTAAGCAGTTTAGTCTATAAGGATGAGGGAGATGGAACTGGCAAGAGTGAAGGCTACTGGAATCTTTTGTAAAAATGAAACTTGGATCCTTGTCAAGGGGAAATTAGTTGGCATAACCACTAAAAGATAGAGTCTAAACCTTTAAGACACAAATCTAGAAAATGGATGAAAGTAACCATTGCTGAGTCAACCCACAAATGAGCCATGTAACCTCTTGGGAAGGAGTGATAAGATAACCAGAGTTCCTGTAGAAGTGACCACCAGATGGCAGACTTAAGGTCTGGGTGTAGTTGATAGGTGAAAAATGAGAACATGGTAGCTAGTGAGTTCTTTGAAGAGTCCATCATCATTTCCTTTGTTGTCATCAAATAGTGCTTAATAAACAATACACTATAGTAGTTAATAAGCTCTTGCCACTTTATGGACCAAATTGTAAATGACCAAATTAGAATCCTCTTTGGTTAAGCAAATCCACAGGTATAACTAAAATCTGGGGATCTAATTTGTACTCTGAAGCCTGATGAAGTCTGGAGAGTTCTTTTTCTTATCTGTTCTGTCCTTTTTTTCAGGTTGAGCACAATTCAGTTCATTATAGCAGGCTTTCAGAGGCCTGCTAGAGGGCTAGTTGTAAATCTGAGCCAGATTACCAAGATTGGGCAACTTTCCCAAAGCTAACAGGGTAATTCACCATAATGCCAAACCATAGTGCAGTTTCCAGAAGCACAGGCCTTGTTACCTTTTTTTTTTAGAGAACTATAAAGAGTACAGGAAACATACCAAGTCCTCAGGCCAGAGGGCTAGGGGTGGGGAGAATGGGGCTAGGGGATTCTTTAAGGGGAAATCAGCTGCTCTACCAGAACCCATTTCCACAAGTGATACTTTTTAAAAAATGACTAAGTTGTGAAGAAAAGATACTGGAAAGAGAATGTTGAAAGAAAAGGGCATTTATTCATTAACCAGCTGAGTATCGGTGGTTGCACTGTGAATACCACAGAGAGGAAAGTGAAAGGAGTGTGCGCCTCCTTCACGGGCTCACTCCTTACGCCAACCACCACCACAAACCCTCCTCATCCTGACGTTAAAATGCAGCTAAGCCTCTGCCCCGGTGTGCTGGCACCTGGGGACATCTCACCACAGAAGAAACTGCACCATGTCAGTTTGCTTCTGACATATCAAAGCCATCATTTGAGCCATTGTTTCATCACAAGGAAAATCCGGACTTCTCACAACTTACTTGGAGATGTTATTGTTTTCACGGATCTTCACATGGCAGAGAATGTTGGGCAACTTTTGGGTAACTAGCACTTTGATCTGATCCACAGAGCTACACAGCTTTAGGTAACCCAGATATAATCCAGGAGAGAGACGCTGATGACTCCTTTTGTGATAAGAGAGAATATCCTGTAGGGTGAAGAACAAAACAACACATAAAACACCTTGAAAAGGTAATCTGAAAACCTTTTCTTTTCGTAGGTGCACTGTGTCATAAATTAAAGGAGCGGTAGCTAAGCAATTAGGTGAGAAGCCTTGGATACTACCATGAATGTGGGGGATGTGTTGGCTTACCTTCAGGAGAATTATCCTCCAAGTCAAGTAATCAGTCATTAATATAGCCTGCATGCATCCTATTTCCCTCAGTTTTTGGATCCGGGGTAGGTATGTGGGTTGTGACTGGGAATGGGAAACTAGAAAACTAGAATTCATAATTTCTGTGCTTGCAGGGCTTATTGTTTAGCTGTGGGGAAACAGAAATTTGCAAGTGTAAAAGCTGACAAAGCAGTATAGGAAGCCTCCTTATTTCAGAATAGTTGGTATTGAGGAAAGGTCTTATTATTAAATGACATCATGACTTGGTTGATTCTTTGCCCTGAAAAATGAAATAAAAAGTAATAGCAGCAGATTTATTTATATTATTAACACTTAAGTTGTAGTTATTCATTAATTCTGAGGATGAAGAAAGAAGTATTGATTCCTTTTTTTTTTTTGGCTTAGTTTTCTTAGACTAAATTGTATGATAGTTGAAATGCTATTCCTCACATTTAACTTCCACAACATGATCATGAAGAGGATATTTTTGCAAGAGTATTTGAAGTCTTCATATTTTTTCCCTGGCTTTTATTTATTTATTTATTTTAATTTTATTGTTATGTTAATCACCATACATTACATCATTAGTTTTTAAAATTTTTTATTGTTATGTTAATCACCATATGTTACATCATTAGTTTTTGCTGTAGTGTTCCATGATTCATTGTTTGTGCATAACACCCAGTGCTCCACGCAGAACGTGCCCTCTTTAATACCCATCACCAGGCTAACCCATCCCCCCACCCTTTCCCTGGCTTTTAAAAAATGTTGATATTCAGGTCATTCTCATAAGGTTCTTGTTCATTTTGTGTTCTTCAATTGTTAACTGGCCTACCACTGCTAGATTCTTAATTGTCAGTAGCTTTGCCTGGGATTTGATTAGGTCTCCACATCTTCTTCATCAGCTTCACGAAATTCTGTATCTTCTACAAGATTTTAAAATTTGTCTTGTAATAGATTTGCCTTGAATTTGCATTGTATTTTCACATCATAATATTCCATGGGCAGCACAGACTGAATGAAGCTGTTGGTGCAACAGGAAGTGCCAGCCTAGTTAGGCACAGAGGGATGTTTGAGTGGAGTCTTGTTTTATATGTGGTCAGCTCTCTAGCTGTGACTTTTGCTTCCCTATACAACTGCAGGAACTCAGACAGTGAATAATTAGAAATATGTATCAGTAGGTAAGACCTTTTTAAACCTTTGGGCAGTGGGGGAACTGGAAACACAGAGTTAGGAGTGATGAACCAAAGAAGAATTCCTATAGGCCAGAGTGTAGCCTGGTTTTCCAAGGGAGTGAAAAGAAGGAACCAAACCCTACCATGAAATGCAGGGAAAATTTAAAGGAAGAGAAAATCAAACATTTAAACTTGTACAGAATTCTCTCTGGAAGAGAGAGGTATGAAGCCTTCCTTGACCTGTATACTCTGAAGGAGTGGCCCCTCCTTTGTAGAATTCACCATCTGCAACATCTAACATACACTGTTGTGAATTAGCTCCTCTGTCCCACCCTTTATCACACCTAGTGAGTTCCAGGCACTACAAGAGACACTGAGGTTTCGGGTGAATGTGATGTGATCCTTACTTTTGAAGAGGTTGAGAAAGATGAGGAAATAAATGACCACAATATTCAGAAATCTGTTTTATAATAGAGGCAATGGAGGCATACAGAGGAAAGAGTACTTATTATTTTTCCTCTTTTATGTTCTTTTCTTGAACCAGACTATGAAATTAGTGGCAGTATTATGTTTTCTGTTGCTTTGTGTCCTTAGTACCCAGTGCTGTTTCTGTTTATAATAGATATACAACATGTGGAAGTCAGGACAGGTCCCTAAGCCAGAACATAGGAGAATAGCAGAAGAGGGACAAAATAAGAATGGTCACAGTTGGGAGGAACACATAACTAGCAGGTACAGAAAAGCAAAGGCTAAGTAACTTTTATGTTATTTGGCAAAGAAAAAAAAAAGACTAGAAAAATTGGGTTTTGTGATCAAGAAGGAAGGAATTTTTATTAATGTCAGGAGATGGATAAAGCAGAACTTTTTGATGTCTTCTATCTTATCTCTTTAGAAAAGATCACAGGTAAATAGTTGACTGGAGGAAGTTTAGTCAAAGTGAAATTTTGAGAAATGAACAGGTAATAAGAGAGAAAAGAATGAGAGAAGGAAATGGGTGAAGTTAATGAGAGAAGGGGAAATGGAAGTATTCAGATCAACAGAATTGGATGATATGCCCCCTAGGGATACTTGCTGTACAAGCAGATGTGGCCACAAACCCACAGGTCATTATTTTTGAGAAGTGACGGGGAACTGGAAAAGTCTCTAGAGACTAGAAAAGACTATCTTTGAAACAGGAAGGGGAGAAACACAGGATGACCCTGGTGATTAAAGACCACCAACTTATTGATCTTTGGGCAAAGTGAGAAAGAACCATCAAATAATCAATTTGCAGTTACCAAGAAATCCTGAGACACTAAATAGGAGTCAATATGGTTTTGTGAAGGGCAAATCAGACAGAAAACTTTAATTTTCAACAACAAAAGGGCAGAATCCATAGGCCAGGGAGGAGTCTCCAGTGTGATCTGTTTCACTAGATAATCTGGGAAAAGTAGAATCTTGACCACATTTAATAAGCTGACTATCTGGGTTGAGGATTTGTGGATGATGGAGATGGTGTGGGAACAGCAGACATGTTGAGTGATGGCCCAGTAGGGACTCGTCCTGAGGGCCTGTCTTTTTAGCTTATTTATTGATGTTCCAGACAAAGAAATGAAGAACGTGTGTATCAAAATTGCAGGTCCCAAATCTGTGGTGGTTTTGATTTTCTAGAAAATAGTAATAAAACTCTGAATGATCCTATGCGTTGGAAAAATAAGCCTATCATAATTAGAGTTGAAACTTAATAAAAAAATGTGCTTGTAAAGACCCAAACCCAGGAGTACAAATATAGGATGGGTATAAGAGAAAAATATGTGGGGGTTAGAATAACCACAAATAGAATGAGTTAGGAACACACTGTGGTTACGTAAAAACCCACACCATTCTTAGATGGAGTAATTTACTCTTTCATTTTTTAAAAAAGACTGAGCATCTGCCTGTGTTTTCCTGCCTTTACTAATGTTTTTGGAGCCTGAGAATTGTATGGGAAGAGAAAGAAACTGTCCTATTCACATAATCTGAGGTAACTAAGAAGGTCTCCTAAACCAAAGCCAGTGCCTGTGGGCCTATACATTGCCTGATTTGACTTCTATTCTGTTTTTCTAGCCTTTTTCTCTATTCCAGTCCTTTTGTGTCTCTTCTCTCCAGCCAAAAAGGATTGCTTTTTCCTTCCTCAGACGTATCCTAATCTCTGTTGTTCGGTTCTTTGTGAGTTCATGAATTCACTCACTCTACAACTTTCATGGGGCACCTACTATGAATCAGGTGTTGTGCTAGAGTATTAATGACATCGAGGAGACGTGATCCTCCCCTTCATGGAACTCAAGTTTCGGTGTGTGAGAGACACCTGTAGCCAAGTTTTTCTAACTCAGTGTGATAAGGGTTGTGTAAGGTCCATTGTGGACCCAAGGGAGGGTTAGATCGACTTTTCCACCTTATGCCTCATTTCTCTACCATGCCCTCTATTTAATTTAATTCTCGCTCTTTAATTTCTTCCTTCCTCCCTCCTCCTTCACTTCCTTTCTCCCTTCCTCCCTCCCTCCTTTTCTTCTCCCTCCCTCTCTCCTCCTTTCTCCCTACCCTCTCTCTCTCTTTCTCTTTCTCTTCTTTTTTTCTCCACCTGGTGAACTTAATTTACCCTTCATGGCTCAGCCAAATGTCACCTCTTCTACAACGCCTTCCCTGATATTTCCAGGGAGAATTAATAGCTGCTTTGTCTGTGCTCCCATAGTACACTGTTTGTACTGCTATCAGGCTCTGGTTTAATTCTGCCTTGTATTACCTTGATTTGTTTACAAGTCTGTCTCCCTCCCTTGACTGAACTCCTTGAGAGCAGGGACCTTGACTTATTCATTTGTTTTTCCTATAGCACCTAGAAGAGTTCCTGGCACCTAGTTGGTGCTGAAAAAATGTTTATTAAATATGAAGTGAGAGGCCCAGAGGTAGGGGAGTCTGGGGCTGGGCCTCTGGGAGAGAATATGCTATCCTGGTGCAGGGACCAGCAAGGGTATATCCATCCACTCTTCATTGATCAGGTATCCTAACAGCTTGCTAGAGGAATGATAGATGCTTTTCTAGTAACTACAGGGCTTTCGTTTTATTGCAGAAGGGATGGAAACTGAATTGTCCAGGGATAGCAAAGGTCATAAAATGGTGGCCCGGGTCTTTGAGGGCCTAAGATTATACGGACTGCAAAAAATTACAGTTTTTTTAAAAAGATTTTATTTATTTATTTGAGAGAGAAAAAGTGAGCGAGAGAGAGAGAGCATGAGCGGGGGGAGGGGAGGAAGGAGAGGGAGAAGCAGACTGCCTGCTGAGCAGGGAGCCTGATGCGGCTTGATCCCAGGATCTGGAATCATGACCTGAGTCGAAGGCAGACACTTAACTGACTGAGTCATGTAGGTACCCCAAGAATTTAAATTTTCTAAATTTTTTTTTCTAGCCCTTAAAAATAAAGAGATTTAATTCAAAACTCTAGATTTTCCAACTTCTCTTTAAAAACTAGAAAACATTTCAACATTGGGACCACTTTCTTCCACTGCAGTTAGCTGAGGCTGAATGGGCTATTCTTTAGATGGGACAAGGGCCCTCTGGATTACTGTAGTCTCTGTTGCTTCTGCTTGTTTCTTTCTTTCTTTTTTTTTTAAATTGAAATATAATTCACATACTATAACATTCACCCTTTTAAAGTGTGAGATTCTGTGTTTTTTTTCTTATGTTCATAAGCTTGTGTGACTATCAGCACTACCTAATTCCAGATCATTTTCATCACTCCACAAAGAAGCCTTGCATTCATTAGCTGTCATGCTCTAGTCCCTCCTCCGTCATCTGCTTTCTGTCTCTGTGGATTTGCATATTCTGGATATTTCATATAAATGGAATTGTACAATATGTGGCATTTTGTGCCTGGCTTCTTTCACTTATCATAATGTTCTCAACGTTAACATTCATCCACTTTGCAGCATGAATTAGTACTTCACTCATTTTTGTGGCTGAATAATATTCCATTTATGGATATACCACTTTTGTTCATCCATTCATTAATTGTTGGACATTTGGTTCTTCCACCACTCTTTGGCTGCTTGAATAATTCTGCTATGAACATTGCTAAACAAGTTTTTGTGTGAACCCAGTTGTTCCTCATGTCCAGCTCGACTGGCTCATTTTCATTCCTCTTCCTGATTCCTATGGTTTTTGATTCCCATGTTAGGGGCTGCTTGGAGGTAGAAAGAGCAGGAATGTGCTGGAAAAAAGAAACGGCAGAAAAGGGCCGAAGAGATAGTAGGTCCTGGGTATAGCAGGGATAAGTAGATACAGCGTGACAAGGAACGCCTAAGGAGGAGGAGAAGGAGAAAAGGGCTCAGAGGGGACAGAAGGCAGGCTTCACGGGCTTCTCTAAGATGTTACTTTTTTTTCAAGGATTCAGAGAAAAGGAGGGAGAGGGCGTGTAAAGCAGCTTGGCAGAATGGGAAGGGGACCTGGCTAGGAGTCAGAAGATTTGGGTCCTAGTTTCTCCTCTTTTGCTTTTTGGCTTATATAACCTTGACGAGTTATTTCCCTGAAATCCGTAGCTTCATCTGTGAATGGGACACAGTAAAACTGCCCACTCAATCTCGCTGGGTTTTCACAAAGATCAAATGATAGTATAGATGTGACAAAGTGTTATAAACTTGAAAATATAGTACGAATGTGAAAGATTAATCTTCAAAGAAGAGTTCACCTGTGAAGTTTCCAGTTATTAAGGTGACCCTGGCTGGAGATCAATGTCTCAATGTCTGAGTAACTCAGCACCTGAGAGGGGCCTCCCTATTGGAAATACTCTCATTGCCAATTAGTTTGCTCAGAGGGACTCTAATTTGTTCATAATAACTCTCTTCTCCTTCCCAGACAAGTGTGGGAAGGATTTCTTTCTTTCTTTCTTTTCTTTTTTTTTTTCTTTAAAGGATTTCTTTCTTCTAGATATGAGAAAGGCTGGTAATGAAGGTCTGGGACTTGAGAGGATCAGGAATTTGAGAGGGTTAGACTCTGGAGCTTCCTTGGGGCCCTAGAGATTAGTAGATTAGATTAGTTATGGATCCAGATTTTGTTAGAGCCCTTACCTGTTTTGAAAACCCCATTGCAGATTGTACAATTTTTATACAACTTTTCCTTAGTTCTTTTTTTTTTTAAAGATTTTATTTATTTATTTGACACACAGAGAGCGAGAGAAAGAGAGAGACAGAGAGAGGGAGAGAGCGCAAGCAGGGGGAGCGGCAGGCAGAGGGAGAAGCAGGCTTCCTGCATGAGCAGGGAGCCCGATGTGGGGCTCGATCCCAGGACCCTGGGATCATGGCCTGAGCTGAAGGCAGCGGTTTAACCAACTGAGCCACCCAGGTGCCCCAACTTTTCCTTAGTTCTTACGGAAAGATAGAGGGAGTGGTGCAATGCCCCAAGGGATGACTGAGCCAGTTCTAGGGTCTGTGGGAGGGTCGGAAGGGGAGGAAATGGCCTAGGTATGCTCTGAGGAGGGCCAAGCATTGTTTGGATTTTTCTGAGTGGAGAAATAATAACAATCACTAACATTTATTGAGTGCTCACTTGGTGCTACTCTTGTAATGCTTTACGTAGTCAGTCATTCAATCTTCATTAGAACCCTATGAAGTAGAGTTTCTTGCAGAGGAGGAAATATGAGAGATCAGAAATTAAGTTGCCCTAGTCATATAACTAGACAGCTGGAGTCAGGAATCATACCAGTCAGCCAGATTCCGAAGTGGTGCCTCAGTCTGTGTTGTGACATGACAGGAAGAAGCCTAAGCTTCCCATCTGAAGGCCTGGTGGTCATCACTCTACTGACCACAAGAGAAGAGAGTGGTTCGTAGCCCAGAATTGTGGGAAGTTACCCAGCCTGCTTTGGGCAAACACCAAAACTTGTGACTACTTCCATGTTGAGTTGGTGGGGCCAACTCCTGACATAATTAAAGTCCAGGCGTGATTGGATACCAGCCCCAGTCGTTTTATTCCCCATTTCCTCTCCAGTTTAAGACCTGTATGGAAGGAGGGGAGAGAGAAGAAGGAGGAGGAGAAGGAGAGTGGGGGTGGGTGGGAGTGACATCAAGCAGAAATGTGCCAGTCAGAGGGGGTAAATTTTCCACTTGAATCTGGGTGGAAACCTGATCTTGCCTCTATTTTTGGTCTCCTTCTCTAACAGCCTTTCGCCAGATTGGAATTTTTCTGCACCTGTAACACATTTTTAATGTAATAAGTCTAGGAGAAACCAGGTATTATATCATGCTGGGGCCTGTGCTGTGTT
This sequence comes from Eumetopias jubatus, assembly GCF_037043125.1. Classification (NCBI taxonomy): domain Eukaryota; kingdom Metazoa; phylum Chordata; class Mammalia; order Carnivora; family Otariidae; genus Eumetopias; species Eumetopias jubatus. Next base: position 113,265,999 of record NW_028274816.1, on the reverse strand, counting down.
TCTAGGAGCAAAGGTAGCCCAGACCCCAGTTTATCCCTATAGGGGATTAGCGTATTAGTCACCCTGTAAAAGCTCAATTTATTATGATTTTTTAAATGTTTCTTTTAGCACTTGCTTATAAAGGGTGAAGAGGGGAGCCACGAATGTGTCTGTGTTCCCTGCCTTCATCTCCTACACACACACACACACACACACACACACACACACACACACACACACACACACTAGCCCTCTATCCATATCATAGGAGCCCAAATTCCATAAAATCAAAGCCAGAGGTATTGGCTTTGACCAATTAGCTTACCTGTGCTACAGTGGACTCCATTCTGGTTTGGGCTAGTGCAAGGAATGGAAAGGTGAGATTATTGTATCAATCACTCCTCGGTGGAGGAAATGAAAATAAGATAGTGGGCTGGTGGGCTGGTGGCTTAGCTTTTTAGGGTGATCATGAAGGGCTATAGGCACCAAGGCTGGGGTTTGGCTTGTTTATGTGGGACAGAGCCCTTTCCCATTATTCTGGGCTGGCCGTCTTGCACATATATGTCATTGGTTGCCCAGGGCTCAATCAAGGTAGGTGTTTCTGCCAGCTTTACCACCTAACTGGAGAGTACTATAGAACTCATCCCCATGACTGGGTTTAAAAAAAAGAAAAAGAAAAAGCAAGAAAGAAAGCAAGCAAGCGAGGAAGAAAGCAAGCAAGCAAGAAAGCAAGCAAGAAAGCAAGAAAAAAGAAAAGAAACAGTGTGACACCTGTGTTCACATAAGAACATGTGAGGGGTGTGGTGGTGTGGAGAGAGCCCTGGATTCCAGCAGAAGATGTGCTTTGTATCCTGATTTTGCCAGCCAGCCTGAGTCTTGATCTAAGTTGCCCAAATTTTGAATTTTGGTGGCTATTCCGTTCCCAGGCGAGTCTCTCATCCTTTATCTGCAGTCCCTCATGACTGCAATCCTAACTCCTGCCCGGGAATGTGATGTGACATGGCAGAAAGACGCCTGAGTCCAGTCAGAAGATCTGAGTTTAGGTTTCAGCCCTGCCATTTTCTAGCTGTGTGCCCAGGGGCAAATTCCAGTTTTGTGGGGACTGAAGTGAATACAATTTTTGGTGCCTTCTTTAAGGTGAAGAATGCAAAATTCTTAGGATCCCTGCCAGGGCACTGGAAGTGGCTTGTACAGGTGAAGAGCTGAATGTGCTGGAGCTTCGTTAGCTTCACTAACTCTGCCTCTCTGTGTGGCCATATGCCATATAATTTCTTTGAGCCTCAGTCATTTCATTCCTAAAATGGACTTAATCATGCCTGTCTGACCCAGGAGAGCATTAGAAGGAACAAATGAGTAAATAGGTGTTAAAGAGTGTTTTTGTTCGGTGTTTTACACACACACACAGGCACACACACACACACACACACACACACAGTCCAGAAATGTATCATTATTATAGTCTCTTCAGGTATTGGTTTAATGTTTTGATTATACTACATATAGACCCCTACTCAAATATTTGTCTAAAAGTTTCTCATTGGTTCACTGGTCAGGGGTATTTTCAGAGTGCTTGCCACTTGTATTGCTTGATGAATTCCAGATCTGGAGAGTGATAAGTAAAAAATAAGCTTCCCTGAATCTTTCCTATGTGTGGAATACAAGCAATGACTCTGGGCCCTCTCCACTCCATCACTGCATTTGTAGATGGCTCTTGGTATATTTCATTAGAATCTCAATAAGTGTGTTTGGAACTTTAAATATACAGTATTAGAAAATTGAAAAGACCACATACCTGGATGGTGATCAGTAAAATGTCTAAAGCTGTTGGCTCCTCGGGTGTTGACAAAGACTTCCTCTGGCTTTGCAGCTTTGAGATCTGCATCCATTTGCCATTAAAAAATGAATAGAGCATCTCCACTTCTCTGATGGTGACTATGAGGGTGTTTCCATGCCGGTCTTTAATGGGCTCATAGTAAACTCTTCCCAAGTTGTGTGTTCCAAGTAAATTCTAGAAACAAATAGATTTCTGGTAGCCGGGATGATATTGTGCAAACAAAGCAACATAATTGCAACAAAAGACACTGCATAATTAACTGATATTTCTGAAAAGTTTTTTTTTAAAGCAAACTTAAACCTAGAATACGTGGCACTACAGAAATGTACTTAACAGAAGCTCAAAGAAAATCTCTTCACCATAAGCCTGCAAAGATTATAGCAAGAGGCACAAAAATTATGTTTTTTTAAGCAAATTCAATATCTGTAAATATCTCTTACCCACATAGACACACCAGCACATAGACCTCAGTTACCAGCACTTGAAGAGAATCCCAGATGTTTTAAAGAAAAATGCCTGATATTTCAAGTATGCCACTTGTGGAGTTTTCAAGAGATCTACAGTAAGCTGGTATGAAGTGGGGTTGTTTAAAATGAAGAAGTGAATTGACAATGTAGCACATTGTACAGGTCCCCAAATGACTGCACATTCCTTTCAAGATACTTTAATTGGGAGATTGGCCTGGTTTGACTTATCTGAATTTCAGGGGTTTCTGTTTATTTAAAATTATGTTAAAATTGTTTGTGAGCTAGGTCAACTGAGGCAGACAATACTTTTAGTAAGGTAGGAAGAGAAAGATGCCACATCAAATGTGGAGGGGTCCAGGCAGATGTTACTAAAATAAACAGAGTTTTAAAAATATGCAGGGTTTGAAGATTTTTAACCTAGAACACTGGATGAATAGGATAAAACACCCTTTTACTTTGAATATCTGTGATTTTTCAAAAATATAAATAAATCATCTCAGAGCTCCCAGCTGCCATTGGTGAGCTCAGATAAATGTTGATGACCTGTTAGCAGGAGAGCGGAAAGTAGAACCGGAACTTGGAAAAGTGACACGGATGACCTAAAAATGAATGAGCCAGCTGGTCCGTATCTACAGCTATGAAAACACGGGAATTTTCCTTCCAGGTAGAGCCTGTGTCTTGTATCTTTTATTTTTCCTCATTAGAACTGGACACATAAGTAAGAAATTTCATAAATAATTACTGACATATAAACATTTGGTGGGATCATTATTTTTTTTAAAATAACCTAATCATTCAGTCAGATTATTCCTTTTCAGTAACTGACTTCTAAATCTAGAGATGTTAATTGGGTAAGGCTTTTCATCCAGCCCTCTGTGGTAATACAGTTTTATAGAAAGGCAGTTTGCTGCCAAGTAATACTGGTAAATAAACTGGTAAACTGGCTATCAAAAAAAAAAAAAAAAAAAAGAGGGCCTGATTTATAACATAGGCCAATTTCTGTGGTGTAAATGCTCCCACTAATGCTGGCCAAGAGTTTGACAAGCTACCAAGCTACCAAGAGTTTGACAGCAGGCTTACAGAATTCCTGAATATTTAACAGTTGGCTCTCCTGAGCCAGTGTAAGTTGGTTCCAGCATGCCGCTGCTGCTAAGCCTTTAGTTACACTGGCGCTGAGTTCCAGGGCGGCTGCTGTTCATTCACTCTTAGACTTCTGAAGAAGTTTTTACCCTCTCTGGCCCCGAGTTTCATCATCTAAAATTAAGGGTCAGCCCTTATGCTAATCCTTACCTTCAGAGTGTTTGGGGGATTAAATGAAACAATGCCTGAGAAAGTATTTTGTAAATTCTCAAGCTTCATACAAGTAGGCTATGGGCTTTATGTTCTAATTGGAGTCCCACCCTGGCTTACACTTACTCTTTTTGAGGACTCTGCCTAGGTTTCATCCTTTCTGGGAGGACTTTCTCAACTGTCTCAGAATTGACCATCCCTTCTTTTGTCCCCTATCGTTTCCTGTACAAACTTGTATTTTAGTGTGACTCTGGCTTTCCTGCAGATTGATGTACATGTCATGAGCTCATGTTTCATTTCTGTGTCTCTGGGTTACTTGCACAGTGCCTGACACATATTAATAGCCCAATAAGTCTTTGTTGACTGAATTAACATTTTATCATTAGGACACTGGAAAATATGATTTATTTTGGACCAAAACTGGTGGGGAGACATTGAATGTGGTGGTCACTGCATTTAAGCAGAGTTATCATCAGTGGTTCACCATCATCATTGGATATACTGACCAATATGAATCAGAAAGCACGAAAAGTCTTCCTGAAATTCTTTATTGACATCAAATTGGGTTGGAGAACTAGCTCTGGGGAGAGCCCAATTTCAAAGCAGAATGTCCTTGTGAAAATAAACTGCATCCATGTTGCAAGAGGGCACATTTGGGATTCTTTAGGACCTAAAGGAAAACCAAACCACCTTAATACCTTTCATGCTATGGGAGATCTGGAAACCCTGAGGATCCTACAAGTTAAAAAGGAGTAAGAGCCACCTGATGGCTCACAGGAATGCGTCTAGGTTATAATCAGAACAAATCACAGGACTATCAGTAAGCCTTTGACAGATAAGCACACTACTTAGAGACCTTTATTCAGCTTGGGGTGACATGAAAAGTTGAAGGAAATCCAGAGTAAAGATGTGAAGGCCTGGAAAAGTAGAGTAAAATTATGGGGAAACCTTTATCCCCCCTCTTGAAAAATGAAAAAGACATGGGACTCATGTGTTAGCTGGCTTTTACTCACTAGCACTGATTTCTAAAAGTAATGGAAGAGGAAAGTTTAACCCAATCTACAGTGTCAGATGATTACTGTATTTTGAGGGTATTTCGGGTACCCCTCAATATAAGAGCAGTGTACACTTGGGGACTCTCATTTTCCTAAAGGTGGGAAAAACAGTGTGGGGTCTTGGCCACTTATGGGTTTTCTCATCTCACTATTCTTTTTTACTCCAAATGCTGGCAGATAATTGTCTTTCCTCCTGCTTAGGTCATATTAATTAATTAATTCATACTTTACCTTCTTTCAAATAAAATCTAAGACCACTCCTCCTAAATCAGCTCCCAATGGTGCGGAATAGACTACTTTTACTTTTTAAGCTATAATGTGGGTAATTTCTCCTATTTAAAATTTTTGTCTGCTTTTTGTAAATGAATGCATAAGATGATGAAGCATTGGAAAAAATGTAGACTTTTAGAGTCATATAGATCTGGATTTGTATCCAGACTCTGCTACTTCCTATTAGTGCGACTTTGGGCAAGTTATATAACCTTTTCTAGGCCTCAGTTCTATCATCTGTTAAATGAATATCAATAATACTACTTTCTCATTAGGGTGTGGTGGAGGTTAAGTGAGATATAGTTTGTAAAGCACTTATCACAGTGCCTGGCATGTATTCTGTGAAATGAGTGAAAGTTGTTGTTTTGTAATTGTTATTTATTATTGTGTATTAAAGGACCTCACTATAGAGCAGAAATTGGGATATAAGGCACCTGGTGCACAGTGACTGATACGCACTGTGTGAAGGTAAGTCAATGTGCGATGGAAATAGGAGGAGAGAGATGGCGACGGTGGGGATAAAATGTCTGAGCCACTCTTGAAAGAGCACAAGCCAGGGGCATGACATGGTCAGAATCTTTTATTGGCTACTCTGGCAGAAGTGTGGAGAAAGGATTGGAGAGTATATTGGAATATATATATTCTAGTATATATGATACTGGAAGCAAGAGCATGACTTTGGAGGCTTTTGATGTAACTGGAGTAATCAGGCAGTGGTAGTGATGCTGGAAAGGGGAGGACAGCACAGTAAAATATACCAGAGGTAGGTCCACAGGATTTATGTATGGCTGATGCCAATCACGCTATTTAAGAGTGCATTTTTACTTTCCTCTTAACATCATAAAAAATGTTAGATTAGCAAAAAGACCTAAAATACTAAGTAGCAATTTCCCCAAATTCAGTTTTCTTTCTCCTGTGAAATATGTTTTGTGTGCCTGTCACACTCCCTTCCCACTGCTTAAAAATCAAAGGTGGCGTCACTATTTTTAGACATTTTCATCCTAGAGATCAGCAAATGGTTTGGGCAATAGGTCCTACAAAACAAAACAAAACAAAACAAAATGACAAAGACTCCTGTTATTTAAGCAGGCAAACAGAAATGTGAAGTAGAGAGGTAATGTATAGCAGTGCTCTGGCCTTTTGGGCACTGTAAAGGGTAACTATTTACTGAGTACTGTGAGGCGCTGGTCACCATGCAGGGCTGGTGAACTATCCAGGTGGTGACTATGGCATGAGGTATAGTATTACTGTGATCCTTTTTTTTTTTTTTTAATAAGATAGAGTACTCCCAGGTGTGATCTTTGGGGTGCAGTGGTTGGACAGACAAATACATTTATTTATTCAACCAATACTATTGTAATAGGAGTGATGAAAGAGAAAGTGGGGTCAATGCCAGGAGGCTTTGCAACTTGGTGGTGGGAAAAGAATTCCCATTTATTTTTTTAATGAATTATACAGTGAAATCATCACCTGATATGGGGTTGTAGAGTGTGGGGAAGGGGTAGGGGTGCAAGAGAATGGAGAAGGTTTTAAATAGTTGCCTTATAGTTTGGGAAAGTAAAATTAGTAGAGAAATGGCATGTGATCACTAGGTAACTTATATGTGAGAATTGTAGCCATGAATTTAACAAAGAAACAGTCAGCCCCTTTTTTGGTGACTTCTGTGCAGCAGTCTGCAAGTACTCCGGTGTAGACATGTTGGATTCATTCAGGCCTAGATTTTTTCCAAGTAAATATGGTGGGGAGACAGTGGCCAGAAATTTAGAATATTTTCAGGGGAGTGATTAGGGTGGGCCAAGGAATCTAAGCTGGGCAAAAGAAGGAAATGGCATCAGAAGAGGGTTGATAAATGATGAAAGGTCGTGGGGTCGATATATTGGGGGGCCAGGGGGTAGGTGAGCAGGGGCACACTGACTGTCACGGCTTCTCTCGAGCTCCTCAGTGCCTAGCTGCGCGGGCTGTGATAGCCAGACTCTTCTCACGTTACTGAGACGAGATAGATGTGCTCGAGGGATAAAGAGCACCATTGGAAAGTCTAAGCTAGTTCAGTCTGTGATCCAAGCATGTCTAGGCTGTATGATGGGTTAACGAAGAGTCCACTGAGGTGTCTGAATCTCCTGAGAAAGAAGTAAGGTACCAAGGAGCCTCCTGGGAATGCACATTATCCTAAGGAAAGAGCAATTTGCGGTACCGTGGCTCCTTCCAACTCAAGCTGATCAGTGATGAAAGGAAGGGGCACTTTGAATTCAGTACAGTCATCATGGCCTAGCTCCAAGAACTTTTCCTTGAGTTGAAGAAGATTTTGTAGTCAAGAGTGAGTTGAAATAGAGAGCATTGTTTGCTAAAATCTCTGAGGCCACTGAGCACACAGGCAGTAAGCTGGTCATGCAATGGAGTATAGCACAGGAAGAGCAAGAGTCGCCTTTCAGAATTAGAATAGCAACATAATAATTGTTACTATTTCAGGTGGCTGAACTGTTATTGTGTGGGTCAAGAAATGAAGTTCCTATAATTGCCGGTGGGGGTGGAGCCACAGAAATATTTTTTTGTTGTTATGATCCTATTTTTATGCCTCGGCTGGTATGGCCTGGCCAAACACAGCTACATAGATTCCTGTTATGTGTATTTCTGGGGTTTGTGTAACTGACAGCTTTGTAGGTAAATACCCATTGCTGATAAAGGCTCAGTGCTCTCTTACAGACTCCACAAGTTCAGGTAATACCAGAAAACAATGAAAGGAAACCCAGAAGAACTTGGTTAAAATTCCGTGTCATTTCTAGGAGGGGCTTTGTAACCTATAAATATTCTTGTATTTAGATCAGGGGACCTGATCTGATTAGGTTAATAATATGGAAGGATGAATAAATTCAGGATTCTTTAGCTTCTAAGAATTTTCTTTCTTTCTTTCTTTCTTTCTTTCTTTCTTTCTTTCTTTCTTTCTTTCTTTCTTTCTTTCTTTCTTTCTTTCTTTCTTTTTCTTTCTTTCTTTCTTTCTTTCTTTCTTTCTTTCTTTCTTTCTTTTTTTTTCTCTTTCTTTCTTTCTTTTTCTTTCTTTCTTTTCTTTCTTTCTTTCTCTTTCAAGTAAGCAAAAATGTATGCAAATTCCTGTGCTTTAACAAAAGATCAAGCCAAGAAACTCTTCAAAATACCTGCTGGTCTCTTTTTCCATCTCTATACAGTAGTTAGATGCACAGGATGCCAGAGCAGCAAGGGTTTGTCCTGTGATTGAGTCAAATTCCTCTTATTTTGCAAGTGATGAAACTGAGGCCCAGAAAGGAGAAATGAGTTGACTGATTAATATCAAATCCAGAACTCAAGTCTCACCTCTTGTTTAGGGGGTCACTCCTAGACTCTTGAAGAGAGACCCTTGTTCCTTGTCCAGGAAATTGCCAAAGGCACAGTTTCCCTACATGAACAGATGTGCAGCTCAGACTGCGTAAGAAGCCTTTATATGCTCCAGGATCTAGAAGAGAGAGGAGCCTGTCCTTTCCCTTTCCAGGTGGGCTTGGTAACTGAACTGACCAAGCTTTTCTAAGCTTTCCTTGGGAATCTGGGTTGAAACCTGGCCCCTCACCTGTAGCTGGGCTGTGGCTGCAAGCATCTTCTGCCGAGTTTGCAGCACTGTGGATGAGGACATGGAGATAGGTACGCTTTGTCTCAACCACCTTATATCTTCCCACATACAAGACAGCTGCAAAAGAAGTCACGAGGTCATATCATCATCCAAGCCAGTACATGATTTAGGTTGTGGCATCAAAGCAAAAAGCAGGGGAGAGGAAACCTGACCCCTGATGTTTGTTCTCCAGTCCATTTTCAGATACATGCAAAACAACTTTTTGATCTCTGTCCAATTGGAAAAAGATCTGAATGTTAATGAAATAGTCAGATCCACATTTTAGTCTTTGCCAAATGATCCCATAACTCAGAATAGTGGAGACACAGTCTGACAGAATGCGAGCTTCTTTGCTTTGAAAATGTAGCGTAGATGCTACTTTCACTTTTTTTTTTATGGCACAGGGCATAGCAGGGCTGAAAGAAGACCTTTGAGATAATTTACTCCCACCCCAATACTTTGATCATTGGAGACTCCTCAACAAAGGTTTCAGAGATTTATGTGTAGAAGCATTGGTGCGAACTGGGGAAAAATGAAATCAGAACTCAGTATACCTTTGTGAACCACAGAAAATCTTGTGTAATGGAACTGGTGTGAGAGTCATCAATTTCAACAATCGGTATTTGATCTTCATTGGTGACTAACATATTGTCTTTGTAATAAAATATAACGGCTAAGTAGAGTCCCCTAAAAAGAAAAAGCAAAATAAAGAATTGTCTTCAAGTGTCTCTTCTACCAAGCTTGAATCATGGAAAAACATATTTTTGGTCATGATAAAAGATTATTTAAAATATACCTATGATCATGGTGCTGCTAAGTATCACACGTTCATAGGCTAGAACTCAGCGAAATTATTATCTTGCCCTAATTCTCAGGAGAAAAGTGAATTTCATGCTCTTTTAATAACAAAAAGGAAATTTCTGTCATGTTGCTACTAAGAATCCAAACCAGCTGATTCCTGAGAAATTAAGACTTCCTGGAAAAACTGCAATAGGACCCACCGTTTTAAGGTCTTCACAAACTTATTTGAGGAATGGAATAGGTGTTTCAGGCTCCTTGAGACTGACTGCTTGCGGCCCGTGGTTTGTAATTTTGAAGTTTCTGAAACACAGAAAAAACTACACTGTAAATTCTACTGGCAGCGCAACACGCCCAGTACCTTCTTCCCACCTCCCCGCCTTCCTCTTCCTTGTCCCCTTGGTGTCACTTATCCTCAGTTTCATGTAGGGATTCAGCTCATTCATTTCTACAAAAAGCTCTTATATCTTGAGTTGCCAGTGGTTACCTCAATTAATGATCAGCTCCTCAAAAATGCTGGAGATGAGTAACATTTATAACTCCAGGGGAAACCACTTAGGCATTTTGTTTATATTTTCCAGATGAGTGATTTATTATAATGTGGGATAAAAAGAAATGGAATCAAATCTTTGCCTTCCTCCCACTGCATTTAATATTCATACATTTCTCAATGTTGGCAAAGCTCTTCTTGTTAGTCTATATATTCTATTAATTTTTTTTCATTATACAATTAATATAGGCACATTACAGGAAGTCTGGAGAACAGATAAAAAGAACAAAACTCCACCCCCTTTAGTACAACCACGGCTAGCATTCTGGGGCAATTTTTTCCAGTGTATATGTTGGCTTACAGAAATAGTTGTAGGCATTGGTATGATTGTCATCATTATTATTCCGAAGAAGAAACAGATTGAGAGGTTAAAATGGATTGCTCAAGACTGAAAAGCCAGTACCCAGAAAAACCAAGACATTAATTTACTGAACAAATATTTTTCTGTACACTATAATGCACTATGGCTATATTGATGAGCAAATCATCCATTGCTTCTGTTTATCCCTTCTATTTACAACCTGGAGCTTTCACTGATAAAACTTGCAGGCTTCCCCAGATAATCTTTACAAATAGTACTCCATGGAGCTGAGCTAAATGATCACTGATTTCAGTTTTCATAGTCTGTGTCATGAAGGGGGAAGCTGAGGTTGTTGGGGTCGTCCCCAGATTTCGGACAGATGTGTCACTGGGGTGGGAACATGGTCTACATCATTGCTATTAGGCATGGAAAGCTGGGCGGATAGCCTGTGGCTGAGGCCCAGTGTCGTTCTCCTTATGATCCTATAGGAGCAGTTGGGAATAAGCTGACTGACACAAGCATTCATGCCAGCTTCAAGCTAGTGCTGGTAACGGTTATTCCTGGCAGAACAAAGCAAAAACATTTTTCTCTGACTTGAACATGAATTTGGCTGGTCACACTGTGCTTGAAAATGATGCTGCTGGGACTTCCGGTTAAAGGCAGCATATTGAACATATTCATTACATGGTACTCTCTCCCTAAATCTCACTAAAACCAGAGTAAAGAGATTTAAAAAAAGGAAACCGTATAAATCTATAAAGACAAAGAGATGGGAAAGGGAACAAAAGCAAGTGAACATTGGTAGCTGGAAAGCAGATGGACAGATGGATTTAGCAGACTTGAGAAAGATGAATCCTAAGCCAGCAGTGAAGAAGGCCGAGAAGTAACCCGATTCACCCCTTGGGCACCACAACTGCTGGAAGTGGGGGATGAGTGTGGAGCTAAAATCAGAGGGATTTGTTGAAGTCTGCTTAAAAAGCAGTCAGACTTCTAGATTTCCTCCTGTAACCTGCATAGATGGACAAATGCCCTTTCCCCACTCTAGAAAAAAAGCTAGCGGCTTATTCTCTGAAAAAGATAAAAACGGGTTTTTAGAGTGGGAGACATGGAGTACAGTTAAAAATGAGGGTGGGAGAGTAGTACTGCACCCAAAACAGGTGGATGAAATGAAAGTTTCCATACAGATTATTTCCCCATTGGACTCTCAGAACACTGGTACTCAAACTTATACCCTCCAGGAAGGACACTGGGAGAAACTTTTCTGGAGACTCCGACCAGACTAAGAATTTACTCAAAAGCTTCTGACATTGCTTTCATTGGTTTCTGAAAGAAAAGGCCATGCCAGATCACCCTACAGTGAAGCCTATAGATAAAAAGCCCTATCCATGTGCTCAGAGCTCCCCAACAGCTACTGAGCTCTCTTTTCTTCAGTCTCGGTGAACATCCAGGGATCACCAGGCAGATGTGAAGAACATCTAACAGGAAAGACAGAGGCCAAAACCAAATAAACAAAAGAGCAATTTAGAGGAGAGACAATGCTGAGAGAAGAAACTGTAAAATGAAACAAAGCCTATCATTAATAGCCTGAGAGAGAAACAAAGGCACTGCATCCTTGTGAAAAGGATAGGAGTCTTTAACAGAAACTTTCAGAGAATAAAAGAAAGCACTGGGAATTAAAAACTATACTATCAAAAACTGAAAAACCCAATAGAAGGCTTAGAAAATAAGGTTGCAGAAATTTCTGAGAAGGAGCGTAAGGGCATGGGGATGGAAAGCAGAAGAGAAAAAGAAAAATTAATGGGTTAACCTAGGAGGTTCAACATCAGGCTATGAGTCCTAGTAGGAGGGAGCAGAGAAAAAAAGAGGGGGAGAAATAATTAACTTTTAAGATTATATCCCATAATTGAAGGGTGTAGCTTCCCGTATTGAAAGGGTTTGCCAGGTGCCCAGCACAACAGACAACGGTACACCCACACTAAGGCGTGGTGCATTTTCACTGTTATTCAGCGTATTAAGAGAATGAGGGTTAGGAGTTATAATGTGCATGTAAGAGGCGGGGAGGGGAAAAGGGAAATCATCCTTCCTTAGTGAGGTGATGCCTCAAATTAGAAAAAAATCAAGAGTTAGCAGTATAAACATGTTATTCAGAGACACGAAGAAAATATCACAGCAGTTTTTAGAGGACCGAAGTTAAAAAAAAAAAAAAAAACTTAAAAACCTGCCAGAGAAGAAGAAAAAAAGGTATCCTACAAAACCTCTGGAATCAGAATGAAACATCAGACTTCTCGGTACGGAAAGATAGAAAAGGACAAAGCAGCACCTTCAAAACCTGACAGAAAATTATTTCAACCTAGAATTCTGTACTTACCTGAAACCTTAAATAAGTAAGTAGAATAAATGCAGTTTTAGACATTCAGTGTATCCAAAAGTTAGCTCCCAAGAATCCTCTCAGGAAATTAAGGAAATTACTAGAGTAAGGACTCCACCAAAATGAAGGACTAACCAAGAAAAAGTAAGACATGGGATACAAAAAGAAGCGATCCAAGATTGGAGGGTGGCCAGAAGAGTCCCCAATATGGTGGCTGAAAGGAGATCCTACGGGGCCAGCTGTGTGCCAGACACAGGCAGCCAGCAACCAGTCTAGGGTGGAGCAGGTCAGAGGGCTCCAAGAGGTTTCTTTAAGAAGTCGCAATTGAAACAGTGCTAATAGATTCGATTGGATTGAGAGAAAATTGACATAACTGGAGAACAGCTTGGGGATTAATTAGCTATAACCACATAGAAAAACAAACAAACATACAATAAAAGATGACTGTTAAAGTCCACAAAACCAAAAGACAACCGACAGAATGGGAGAAAATATTTGCAAATGACATGTCAGATAAAGGGCTAGTATCCAAAATCTGTAAAGAACTTACCAAACTCAACACCCAAAGAACAAATAATCCAATCAAGAAATGGGCAGAAGACATGAACAGACATTTTTCCAAAGAAGACATCCAAATGGCCAAGAGACACATGAAAAAGTGCTCACCATCGCTCGGCATCAGGGAAATCCAAATCAAAACCTCAATGAGATACCACCTCACACCCGTCAGAATGGCTAAAATTAACAAGTCAGGGAACGACAGATGTTGGCGGGGATGCGGAGAAAGGGGAACCCTCCTACACTGTTGGTGGGAATGCAAGCTGGTGCAACCCCTCTGGAAAACAGTATGGAGGTTCCTCAAACAGTTGAAATTAGAGCTACCATTCGATCCAGCAATTGCACTACTGGGTATTTACCCCAAAGATACAAATGTAGGGACCCGAAGGGGTACGTGCACCCCAATGTTTATAGCGGCAATGTCCACAATAGCCAAACTGTGGAAAGAGCCAAGATGTCCATCGACAGATGAATGGCTAAAGAAGAAGTGGTATATATACACAATGGAATATTATGCAGCCATCAAAAGGAATGAGATCTTGCCATTTGCAACGATGTGGATGGAACTGGAGGGTGTCATGCTGAGTGAAATAAGTCAATCAGAGAAAGACATGTATCATATGACCTCACTGATATGAGGAATTCTTAATCTCAGGAAACAAACTGAGTGTTACTGGAGTGGTTGGGGGAGGGAGGGATGCGGTGGCTGGGTGATAGACATTGGGGAGGGTATGTGCTACGGTGAGCGCTGTGAATTGTGCAAGACTGTTGAATCACAGATCTGTACTTCTGAAACAAATAACGCAACATATTTTAAGAAAAAAGAAAAAGAAGAAGATAACAGGAGAGGAAGAAAAGGGGAGTATGTCAGAGGGGGAGACGAACCATGAGAGATGATGGACTCTGAAAAACAAACTGAGGGTTCTAGAGGGGAGGAGGGTAGGGGAATGGGTTAGCCTGGTGATGGGTATTGAGGAGGGCACGTTCTGCATGGAGCACTGGGTGTTATGAACAAACAATGAATCATGGAACACTGCATCAAAAACTAATGATGTAATATATGGTGATTAACATAACAATAAAAAAAGATGACTGTTAAGTACAGGGAGAACAAAAAGTTGTCCAGGAAAGGAAAATAATCATAGAATTAAGTGATCATTATAATGTAAGCAGTAAATATTGATCTTACTAAAATTACAATACAAATATATTAGGAGGACAAAGGGTAGGAATTGTAATCTGTAAGTAAGGGGGAGGGGAAAAAAGAAATTTCTCATCTTTTCTTAGAGAGGTAATGCCTCGTTAAAAAAAATCAAAGATTAGCAATATAAACATGTTATTTAGAGATATGAAGAAAATATCAAAAGAACTGGCTAAAAGAATTGAGCCTTTGGGGAATAAAAAATGGAGAATGGGAAGAATTTCTTTTTTTAAATAATAAAGCTCTCTTAAGTGCTTTACTTATTTAAAGTCTTTCAGGCCTGGGTGCCTGGGTGGCTCAGATGGTTAAGTGTCTGCCTTTGGCTTGGGTCAGGATCCCAGGGTCCTGGGATCGAGTCCTGGGATCGTGTCCTGCATCGGGCTCCCTGCTCAGCGGGGAGCCTGCTTCTCTCTCTGCCTCTCTCTCTCTGTCTCTTACGAATAAATAAAAAAAATCTTTAAAAAAAAAAAGTCATTCAGTCCTTAAAAAATGGCTGACAAGTATAGATAATTTTTTTTAATAAGATTTTATTTATTTGAGAGAGAGAGCACAAGCAAGAGGGAGAGGGAGAGGGAATCTGAAGCAGACTCTGCACTGAGCACAGAATCTGATGCGGGGCTTGATCCCATGACTGCAAGATCATGACCTGCGCCAAAACCAAGAGTTAGACGCTTAACTGACTGAGCCACCCAGGTGCCCCAAGTATAGATAATTCTTATCTGCATTTTACAGGTGAGCAAACTGAGTTATAGAGAGGGTAGGTAAGTGCTCAAGGTCACACAGGTAGTAAATGTCCAGTCTGAATTTGAACCCAGCTAATCCATGATCTTAGCTGCTTACACTAAGATGACTCTCACATTATAATCATACATCATGTAAATTAAAATGAAGATTAAACTGAAAAAACAAAAAAGAAACAGAACTACTACTACTGGTTGGGAAAGGGGCCTGTGCAAATGTTAAATATTCCGGGTCTCCTCCATTCTGGGCACATGAAAGAATTTCACTTCTTGGAACCCTGTGGTTGGGTGTAGCCATGTGGCCAATTCTGGCCAATGAGTTTTGAATGTAAGTGACGTACATAAAGTCCTGTCCATATGAGACATTCAAGAGTTTCTTTTCCTTCTCCCATGGGTGCTGGCAAATATTTCTAGAGAAAGGATGATGACAACACAGGACAGCCCTCAGGTGACCAGTGGCAGACACAGCTTGTGGGAGAAATAAATATTTGGGGGGTCATTTGGTTACTGCAGCATGATATAGCTCATCTTTAACTGATTCAGGGTCTGTACTGACACACTGAGCCATTGATACAGTGGCTTCTATTCTGGCTTCTGTCTCTGCATAGCTCAGGGCTCTGGAACAATGGTCGGTTTTCTGGGCTCCAAATGCAGTAATTCTTTAGCTTTCAAGTGCTTGGCACATAGGGAGTTTTTTTTAAACCATATTGATATGTTTAGCACCTGACACATAGTAGGCTGTGTTTCAGTTGATGTTTGCGAGCTGAAAAATTGGATGATAACTGAAATTCACTCTCACAGGGCACTGCTATGGTGAATACAACTGGCTTCTTTATGACTCATTATGTATGTCGGGGCATAACCCGTATGAACAATAAAGGCTGCTCAACATCTCCAATGAATTTGCATCCCAGTACTGAACATGCAGATTAACTGTGGTCACTTCTTTAGCCAAAATACAGAAACTAATGTGGGTTTTGGTATCTCCCATGTAGGGCTTTGGTAGTAGAAGGGTTGTTTTGTTATTACTTCTGCATTTGGAATACGCTGTGTGTTTACTGAGCACTCCAGGCTCATTACAATGGAGTCCGTGATTACACTTTAATTCTAGGATGTATCAGTAAAGTTCCAAGGAGAAAGAGAGGCTCTATTCTTCATCTGGAAGAGCAATGGAAGGAAAATAAGCTGGAGTTTGTGAAGTGCCTACACTATTAATGCATTATCTAATTTAATCCTCATAACAATCCTGAAAGATAGATACTATTATCTTGATTTTTTCTGATGGGGAAGCTATGGCTCAGAGAGGTCAAATGCTTTTCTCAGGGATACACAGCTAGTAAGTAGTAGAACTGGGATTTGACATAATTCTTTTTCCTCCCATCCAAGTACTAACCAGGCCCGACCCTGCTTAGCTTCCGAGTGAAATAATTCTTTTTCCTAATTGTAAGATTTGTATATTCACTCAACCACATAGATCTCAACATAGTTGAGTATTTTATTTTACTTTATGTTTCAGGTTTTCTTTAAATTCTAGTTAGTTAACATACAGTGTAATATTGGTTTCAGGAGTAGAATTCAGTGATTGTTCACTTACATACAACACCAAGTGCTCCACTCCGCACAAGTGCCCTCCTCTGTACCCATCCCCCATCTAGCCCATCCCCCCCCCCCCTCCAGCAACCCTCAGTTTGTTCTCTGTAGGTTAGAGTCTGTTTTCTGGTTTGCCTCCCTCTTGTAGTTGAGTATTTCAAATAACAATTTTGTAGTTTTTACCTAATTATCCTTGGTTTATCATTTGAGACAGAGTAATATTAAATTATCTTAAAAATCATTCCATTTTTTTGGTATGAGGTCATTTCCTTTAACTTGGCATATTATAGGTCATCATTTCCCAAAGTCTCTGCCTTGGAACACTAACTCTGTGAAAAAAGTTTTACAATGACTTTACAAATAAGTTTGGAAAATGCTTGGTTAACCAAATTCAAAATGTCTCTTTATTAGAGTCTTTAATATTGTAATGCCAATTTTACATTTCCAGGAAAGGGATATATAATGCAACATTTTCCAAACTTACTGACCAGAGACCCTTTTTCAGCTGAGCATCTTAAAAATCAAAAAACACTTCAGGTACTGTTTAAGTGTCCAAAGGACATTTAAATATAAAAAATATTTTTCCTTTTTTGGGAAGTTCTACTTATGCCTTACTTAAATTTTTCCTGACATTGTGTGCATATTTACATCCCTGTTGGGGAATAGCATATACATTGATAAAAGTTGAGTGGAAACTATTGAAATAATTGGGCTGTCTAGATAATTGTTTCTTCCCCCCCCCTTTTTTTAAAGATTTTATTTATTTATTTGACAGAGGGAGAGACAGCGAGAGCAGGAACACAAGCAGGGCGAAGTGGGAGAGGGAGAAGCAGGCTTCCTGCTGAGCAGGGAGCCCAGTGTGGGGCTCGATCCCAGGACTCTGGGATCATGACCTGAGCTGAAGGCAGATGCCTAATGGTGCCCCTAGATAATTGTTTCTTGATTATTACATAGTAATCTAATAGTAATGGGGAGAGCATCTAAATCCTCAGATAATATGAAAAGCCCTCATTCTCCTGAGTAGTTTTAGTTTCCCCCTTCTGGCAAAGACCAAACACGAAGTGGCTTATGAATTGCAAGGAATCATCTACTCAAGTTGCTTTATTACCTTTCTCTGCCATATAAGAACCAATGGGCAAGGGAATGATGGAGAGGCAGCGGAGAGAAAGGAGCCTAGATAATGCCTGGCCTGCTTAAATGAGCCCCGATAACAGAGAACTGAGTATACTTTGGTCAGTGTGGAATTGTTAAGGCCATGGTATGGGTAAAGTTTTCCTACAGATCTGGGAATGAAACCCACTTGGGTTTCCTTCTCAGCTTCTACCATGCACATTTATATTTTCTAATGAACTACTCATTAAAAGAATATGATTTTCTTGCAAACACTTGTCCTCATTTTTAGCTATGGCCAGCACTTCTGAAGAGCTCTGTTAGAGCTATACAGCAGGGGCCAACTGTTTGCTAAGACCAAGTATGATTTTTTATGTCTAATTCAAACTCAGCTAGTGTCTCTTAGTTTCAACCGTGATTTCTTACCTAGCCGGCCCAGCAGTGCCCTGAATCTAGAGAGTGTAATGCAGTTGGGATCTGATGGGTGAAGGAGCTTGGAAAATGAAAACTTTATGGAGGCTTTAATTCTCCAAATAAAACTAAGTGCCTGTTCCACGAATCATTGCACAGGTCAGAAACCTGACCCTGTCCCATTTGAAGAGCCCAGATAGAAGAGAAGTTTTTAAAAGCCTCTCAGAGATTTTCTGGGTATAGTTGGCTAGGTCTAGGGATGTGTGTGCTCTCCTTTCTCCTAAGCAGTAGTACAGGGGAAGATTAAAATTCAGGGTGAGATCAACATCTAGTGCCCAGTCCCGATGTTCAGGGTGGGACACAAAAATGAGGTGTAGCAGGAAGACTACACTTAGAGACAGAAAACCTAGGTCAAAATCCTGAATCTGTATTTTCCTGGCATTGTGATCTTGGTCAAGTCACTTAGCCTTAGTGGTTATTGCCAAAATGAGGATGAAAAAGAGACAGTGGATGTGAAATTGCATTGCCATCTTTATTGCAAATATACATGAAGATTTCTTGTTGCTGTTAAAATCGGCTAAACTTCGTCAGGGATGCTCATGGAATTTTCCTTGGGGCTGAAAAGTTCGAGGGTGAATATCCCAAAGACCCAGCACACTGAGGAGTTTTGTGAAGGGACAATTCAAAGGGAAGGGAACTAAGGGCAGCTCCTTTTTTCCTGAGCTTTTTTTTTCAAACCGTTTGTGTGGAGAGTGGGTGAGAGAAAAAGAGAGCAAGGGAGTGAAGAGAGGGAAGTCTCTTCTGAAGGGTTAAAGCAAGATAGTGCTGTAAAGTGATTCCAGATGTACAAATATTAATATCTCTCTCTCTCCCTGATGAATGAGAAGGTATGACCCAGTTAGGAAACTGCTAACATTACCGGCGCCACCGAGACCTCAGTCAATGGCCCAGCGCAGATTTTGATCCTTACCCCGGCAGCTATAATGCTGATGAAGGGCTTGGACCTGCTGCAGCAGACCTTCCAAAATGTCACTCTGTCCCCTGTGTCTGGGCTCTCTGTCGTCATAGTCTTTCCAGTCTATTGAACAAAAGAAACAAAAAGAATGACATTTTAACATGGGGCAGGCCTCTCCCCTGAGGCCTAGCCTCAGGAGCTGGGTTCTGCTTACACCCCGTGGGTCTGGATCAGCACCCAGCACTTGCACAGCTTGGGGCTGCCATTGTTCAGGGCCCTGTGCAAAACAGCAGTTGTGGTTGGCTTCTTGTGTTGGGCAGTTTTAGGGCAAGAGAAAGTGGTAACTGAAGGCCAAAAGAAAACAGGGACTCTGGGAGTTCAAATTTCCACCCCCCAGCTTCTTACCCCAGCATCCCGGGTCCTAATCAGCCTCCCCTGCCACCTTTCCACGCAGCACCCCAAATTGCAACTGGATTTCCACAGTAGGAAAGAAAGGGGTGGGAATGTGCAGACTAGATGAAATCCACAGTCCCAATGCTTTTATTGTAGGTTTCACACTTTTGGCCAAATTGACATTTCTTTCCAAGGAAAGAGCCCATGTCAGATGCCAAGAAATGGAAATCTACATTTTGCTCTAATGAATGTCTGCTTTGGTTAGCTGGCACAGCAACCCCTGCACATACTCCGAGCCACCAACCACCCTGTCTGCTCAGTCTCTAAATATACAGTATTAGCTTACATGGCAAATTTAAATTGCAATACCCACTGAGATTTTTCTCCCCCTTTTATTTTCATTCCATTTGGCTATAATGATATCAAGAGTAATAACCCGTATGGGACTAATGTCAAGATGGTAATTCTGCTGTCTCCAACTCTGGTTTTTTTTTTTTTTTCCAGCAGGTCTGTCACTTCATAGTCCATCCCTTCTTCTATCTGCCCCCAACCCAGTTTTATTCTCTGAACCTCTTAAAAGCAATAACTTAAAGCACTTCTTGATTGAAATGCTTTCTTTAAAAATGCTACTCATTATTTTCTAGTAAAGCCGGTTAGTTCATGAGTGTATCTGAGGCTTAGATTCTAACTGAACCAGTTTCAAATTCCCCTCCCCCCGATTTATTTTAAAATATGGAGTGTCCCTTGTTCAGAAACTTAGGCAGATGTCCTGATGGTTAAAGTTAGGTTTTTTAAAAACATCACTCATTGGCCCATCCACGGCCTAACAGTCCAGCACAGTTAGAAAGAACACAGGTTCTGGAGTCAGATAAAGCTGGGTGTGAACCCTGGCTCTTCCGGCTCCTGGCTCAGTGTCTGTAAGGCACTAAACTTAACACTGACAGGGCCTCTACTCTGTAATGTGAAAAATGAATGTAGTATCTAGCTTGCAGGATTTTTTGTGAGAATGAAATGAGAGGTTTATTTGGTATCCAGCGCAATGCCTGTTACATGGCATGATGTAAATCATAACTTGAAAAAAGAAGGGAATTCCTTGATGAAGAGTGAACTCCCTGAATAGTGAGTATGGAAACATTGTTTCTAACCCTGTCAGGTGATTCCCTTTGAAGAAGGAGGCCTCAGAGATTTTTGAATCCTTCCTCCTTCCTACCCTCCCCCCCCCAGGTACCTGTCTCCATTTTACCTCTCAGAAGACTGAGGCCCAGAGAGAACCATTCCAGTTCTATGTTACTCAGCTTGTCTGGGACAGAGCCAGGACCATAATGTAGTCTCATGGCCCTCCATATAGTGCTCGTTTCCTTATAACGTGGACACGTTTTGTTTTGTTTTGTTTCTTTTGGGAAGGAGGGTCAGAGCTTGGTTGGAGTTTGTGTGGTGTGGCTTAGTTGTGGTCAACTCTGGAGACAGGGAATTGGCATAGGTGCCTTCTGTAGACTCTGTTCCTTGTGGGCAGAAACTGTGACTTAAGTTTCTCTTTGCCTCAGGTTTCTTCTCCGTAAAGTGAGTTTTTGAATATTTTTAAAAGGTTGTTTGAAGTTTAAAAAAATAATGTAAGTAAAGCACATTCTGGGCACATCAGGGACACTCATTAAATGTTGGTGAGGCATTGTGAATAGAAGGATGGTGTTCAGGTAGCATGGGCTAGGAAGGGTGCTTTTACTGGGAAATTTGGAAATGTCTGAGGAATCAAACTCCAAGTGATCCTCATTCTCATCTGTAGTGTCCCTGGTATTTGGGCACAGTGATCATAAATGCTGCTATCATGGATTCCCAAAGGCCGTTATTAGTTTGTTCCCTCAGTTGGGTGAATGCGTCTTTAGTGCTTATGATAAGAGGAGTAATATTTGCTTGAGTAAGACTTCTGGGTGGTTGAGTTATTATGTGGCCGTGCACATGCTAATATATTCTAATGAGTGTTAATACTGCCATCAACGCAAGGGGAGATGAAATGGAGCTGGCTCTTTCAGCTGAGCCCTATTACATCAGAGGTGAGCTCAAGCTGATGACTTTATGATACATTTCAAAATTGCTAATGCTAAATTGCAGCCCAAGTGAGCACTGGACATGATGCCAAGGTTTTTGGAAAGAATGAGTTTTTCTCATAGATGTTTGGAAGGTTCTGACGACTACATAAAATAGGAGACTTTAGGGATGAGGGAGAAAATTGAAAATATATTAAGAAATCAGGAACCTGACAGGAATAAACTTAGTGTGGTAGGAAAAGAGCAGATTGTGCCACATAATACAGTTCACTGTTCTGGTAATGAGACACTTCAATTGCAACACAATGCAGAGCTTACATTCAGGGGCGATATCAGGGCTTTCCTGATCGTAACTCAGACAAGCCTGTCTGGGTCCTTTTCTCTTATTATGTACCATACCATATAACATAAGTCTATAAAAACACATTAAGGCCTTTTGTAAAAATATAAAAAAAAGGTTTTATAGCTTACTGGAACATATTACCAAATTTCCAATTACTCTGTCATGTTAGAATACATTGTCCTCTAGTAAGTATCTGAATACTGATATATGTTGCATCACAATGTCATACTCTGTTTATAAATAGAGCTGGAGTGTTTTTATATTAGTGATACGGCATGTCTGCAGCAACTAAAATGACATGTTTGGATTTTAGTTCCTTGCCAGATACCCCTACTAGCCAAATGGGCCATGTTAGAAAGGTTGGCAGTTGCTATGTTAATTAGCAAGTAGTAAGTGACTCTTCCCAGTCCTAGAAGACTGTTCTTGTCATTCTGGAGAAAGCCCGTTCAAACAGGCTGTGAGGGAGAGTGTCTGATTAGAATTTGAAGTTTATAGAACATCTGATGCTTACAAGTAATGCATCCATATGCAGATCAGGATTTGCATTTGGAGCGGGAAGTTTTCCCTTGTCCCACCTTCAGGTCAGCTGACACTGTCACTTTCTCTTTCTCTTTTCTGTCCCTTCTATCCTTCATCAATAATATAGACTCTTTTTTTTCTCCCTAGAATGAGATGGTTTCCCTTAGTATCTTAATCTTGCAGTATTACTAGTTTGTGTTTCTGATGTCTTTAATAAAAAAGATGTCCAAGTAAGACTGGAATAATGAAATCATCAAATGCCCATGGGACTCAGGGGCCTTAGGGATCTCTGGTGTCTGTGGTCCAGAGCCCGGTATCACCCGGTGTAGCTGTGTGCACCCACCAGAAATGGCGGTCAGGAACGGTTGGCGGGCTGGCTCTTAGTCCGCTTGTCTGCCTGATAGCAGAGCACTAGCTCCCACAGCATAGGGGACATGGCATGGGCTTGATCAGTGTAGGCTTGAGTCCTGGCTCAGCCACATGCAACAGTTGTGACCTTGGGCAAGGCAACATCTTCTCTAAATCCCAATTTCTTTATTAATAGAGGAGGAGGGCAGCATAGTGGTTAAGGACAAGGGCCATAGGATTTGGGCCTGACTTCAGGGCTTGCTGATTTTGTGATGTTGGGTTCTATGTGTGCATGTGCCTCTGTGTGAATAGTTCCCTTACCAGTAAAATGGAACTACTAATAAAAACCACCCCAGTGGGTCTGTTATGAAGATTAAATGAGTCGATCCACATAAAGTTCTTAGACTAATGCCCAGCATTATAATAAGTCTTATGTTGGCTCTGATGTTCAGAGTGATGCAGATGATGAAGATGACGGTGCTTATCCACAAGACAGGAACAGTGATGAGGGACTTGTGTGAGGATTCCGTGAGACACTGATGAAAGCCCATAACGTGCCACCTGATTCATGGTTGATCCTAGGTAAAGGGTTGTTATAAAACATGAAACATAAATATATACAAAAGAAAACTAAAGAGCCTACAATCTTACAACCCAAATATCCACTATCAAATGTTGACAGTTATGTGCAGATAGGCCTACCTGATAATAATCAAACTCACAGCTTAAATATGTGAAAAAAAATTTGCATTTTGTTTTTACATAAAACTTACAAAGTAAGAATTTCTTCCACACAGTGAATTTTTTTAAACACCATTTTAGTGGTTTCGTTTTGTTCTATAATGTGGATATGTATATATCATACTTTATTTAACCACTGAATTAATATTGGATATTTGTTCTCCCTATACGTGGTGTTTCACTCTATTGCTACACTGCTGTAGTGTGCATATTTGTTCATAACTGTTTGTTCTGCCTTCGTTTCCTAGATAAATAATTATGGAGTAAAAAGAAATGACTGTTCTTATTATGGCAAATTGTGTCCCACAAAGACTGCGCTCTTACAAGGAGCATATGATACCATTTTGAACTATCACATTCATGAAGGTTTTTAAAAAAATGAAAACAAATTCAGAGCTCATTATGCAGAAAAATCTATCATATGGTATATCTAGAGATGTTTCTTCTGGTTAATTAAATTTTCTGGTTAATAGAGAGCTACCAAATATACCAGACATAAATTATTAATCTTCACATAATTAGAAGAGGCTTTTGCTGGGGTTCTCAGCCATCACTACAAATGTTATATGTTATATTTGTAGCAGAGTGTAGCGGAGTGCCTGTTAGTAAGAAAGTGTTTTCTTCTGACAGAATGTCAGATAAATAAGATTTGCTATATCTCATTCCCTTATCAATTTGATGTGGGTGGGGGCGTGAGGAGGAGAGAGGAGAGCTAGAATGGGCCACTACTCCTGCTGTGTCATTCACAACATCCCCACAAAAGCCTTGGGAAAGGTAGGATTGGACTCATTCTACAGATTGAGAGAGTTTTAAGGAACTTTTGAAGGCCACGCAGCTAATCAAAGGTGTCCTGGGTATCAGATTCGGTCTTGCTGGTTCCAAATTCCCTCTCTTTTCATTCCACTGAGTTGCCTCCCAGGGGAACATTTCTGCAGAGGAATCATTCATTATGTGGCCCAGATGCTATTCTGAGGAGGTCTTGTTAGTCCCAAGCAGCGGGGAGAAGGAATGGCAATGGTATCCTGAGGATGGATGGAGGGGGAGGTTGGAGCCTGCGGCCAGGCTTGAGAGAGTTCACAGCCACCACCTACTAGAAGGCGAGGCACATGCCGGTACCGTGGTCTGAGCAGGTCCCCATCCTTTCATGTTATAAGCCGAGACTTGAACAAAATACTTTTGGCCCTGAAAAGTATCGAAACAGAGAGAATGTATGCATTAGGAACTGTACTGAATCACTTTTACTCTAGAAGCAGGTTCCTGTGTCTGATTAACTCATTGATCCATTGGGAAATCCACTAGCCATGCTTTAGCTTTCTAGCTTTTCTTATTACATTTGTGTGTAGTAATACACATCTTTGGGGTGCCTTTAGTTTCTGTGAGCTTTCTTTTCAGTTCAAAATTGGAATGTCATAATTACCTTTTTTCCTCTACCTGAGTTATACACTAATTATTAAAAGTCACAGTTCTGCAAGGTTTACCCAAATCAGCAATTTCTCACCTTTCTCCTTATTTTCCCCTCCCTGGAGGCAATCACCATCACTTTTATTAGCTGATCGACTTGCTTTTAAAATTAACAAGTTACAATGAACATCTTTTCAGTTTAGTACATCAAACATCTGGTTCATTTTTTTAGTGGCTGCATAGTACTTCAACGTGGGCAAATAACTGTCATTTATTTAACCAGTCTCCCCGACTGGTGAACATTAAGATTGTTTCCACATTTTACGCCACAAGAAATAATGCCGTAATGAGGGGCGCCTGGGTGGCTCAGATGGTTGAGCGTCTGCCTTCGGCTCAGGTCATGATCCCGGGGTCCTGGAATCGAGCCCCGCATCGGGCTCCTGGCTCAGCCGGGAGCCTGCTTCTCCCTCTCCCTCTGCCTCTCCCCCTGCTTATGCTCTCTCTCTCTCTATCTCTGTGTCTCAAATGAATAAATTAAAAAAAAATCTTTAAAATAAAAAAAAATAATGCTGCAATGAGTATCTCTGCTCAGCTATTAAAACTTTTACATTAATTCTTTGATTTCACTTCAATTTTAAAACCATCTTTAAAACAATGGCTTATATTCTTTAATGTCTTCTGACACCTAAAAATTTAGGAGTTGTTTCTGTTTACGTATAATCTTTTCAAATGTTCTGTATAGTTTTGTATTTTTGCTTTGCTTTGAAAAGTTATTTTTTTCCCCCAGTGAACCCAAAGAGGCATTTTTGAAGCCAGCATTTGATAAAACATTGCTTGTGAAAATTGCAAAATAGCGTTTGAAGTAAAAAACAAAACAAAAACAAAAAACAAAAACAAAAAACAAAACAAAAAAAACACCGCATCTTTATAGGGCCTTTGCTAGAAATTTTAATAATGTTGGCCTTACCATATTATAAAGTTAATTTTTTTTAACATTAAAAATAGGTTTCTAGGTACTTCAAGGTTATGGCGATTCTGCAGAAGGGTCAGTCTCCTTCTAGGCTTTTATGTGATTAGGATAATGTCTGAATTGCTCTCATTGGATGACCAAGTGGAAAA
Organism: Eumetopias jubatus; assembly: GCF_037043125.1. Classification (NCBI taxonomy): domain Eukaryota; kingdom Metazoa; phylum Chordata; class Mammalia; order Carnivora; family Otariidae; genus Eumetopias; species Eumetopias jubatus. The sequence goes on along the minus strand of NW_028274816.1, from coordinate 113,240,003 downwards.
ACTTAATCCCTATAAAAATTAGTTCAAATATTAGAGAAATTCTCTGTGGAGAGTTTTCCATTTTTATCACGTGATATCACTTTTTCTTTTAAGCAAAGGAAATTCCCTGGGGTTCTCTTCTGGCCCTCTTCCATCATGTGAGCTATAGGGTTGGGAATCAGTCTTCTGCGATAGCATCTCTGGGGGCCACCCACTCAGGGGTTTGTTTGCTCTGGTAATCCACAGTTTTGGCCCCGGTATAGACGTGTGATTAGGACTAAAAGTCAAGATTCTGTGGTGGTGACCCAACCACCAAGAATTCTATTAGAATAAGCTGGTTCAAACTTGAAGAGATGCAACCAAATGCAGCTTTTTAATGCTGGGTTTCAGGTTTACACTTTATAGATAACTGTTTTAATGGACTAATCTTTTAGGAGAATGGCAACAAAAATAAAATTCTCCCTCTCTTTCGTGCATAAAAAGGTCTAAGATATTAATGATTTGAATTGGAGCAAAAAAATAACGGGTTTGACTTAAGTATACTTAAAAAATTTTTCATTAAAAATGATTTTGATGATTGTTTTGTTGCATTTTAATTATTTGAGGCGATACAGGGTTTGTTCCCGTATGAACTGATTTGCTAGCTGTTTTTATTTTTTGCATTTCATATGCTCATATGGCTTAGAGTTCTATAAATAATTAATGTTTGAGTTTAGATTGGTTAAACAAATAAGCACAGTTTGTTCCAGTTTTTCATTCACAGTTTAAATTGGTTCAGGTTACTGAGAAATGTAGTGCCACCATATATAGTTTCTTTTCTGTGAAAGCAGATTTAGACAGATTTTTTTTTTTTTTTTAATCAAGGGAAAAGGATTTCTCTCAGGAAATTGTATGACTCCAGTAGATGACTGATCTCAACCGAGGCTATGGGGGTGAGGGTAGAGGAGGCTGTTATTTTTACCATCAGACAGGGAGTCAGAATTGGATCTCTCAGAGCCTTTGATCCCCCCTGCAGATTAGACTGTGATCCAGAAAGCAGCAGCTTTCAAGGCTTGCATGAGGCCAGTCTTTTTCTGATCTCTGTAGAACATGGCAGCTTACAAAGTGGTTCATGCTGTCTGCTCACTCCTTTGTGGGGTTCAGATTATGGATACCAGACATATCACACTTAACGAGTGGCAGTTGTTGCCAGAGGACTGGGTGTTGGCAGTTGCTTCCAGAGTAGGCATTTGCTACCCAAATTCCCAGTACAAACATCAGGGGCAGGGGAATGGGAAGCCTAATGGGAGGATTTGGCATTTACCGTTGTAAGTCCTGTGATTGTGCATCTCAGGGTCTGCAGGTTTTCCATGATGATTTCTCCAACCAAAGGACAAAAGTCTTTAGACATGCTCCATTCCACTGCAAGGAGAGAAAGAAAGAGACAGCACGAAATTTACTTATATATCAAGAAGCATCACAGAAACTCTAGCGAAAGTGTCTCTCAAAAACGGCAAGTTTACCCTCCTTTCCCTGTATTGGCACATCTCACAGTCTTCCTTAGGATAATAAGTCAGTTTCTAAGTTCACGATTATTTTTTAAAACTAGAGAGGAAAATAAGTAATCACTGAACAGTGATTAATATCCCTTAAATATACATATGTGTATGTATCTGTGTGCTTATGGATATAGACACACACATGCTCAGGCACATTATATGTAACAGTTCATTGTATGTAGAAGGTAAGTTATTAATTGCATGGTTCTCATGAAGGGTACACTAGGACATTCCATTCTGTTAGCTGCCCAAGTCTGGTTTGGGCTTCACCATGCTACTGAAAGTGCTATTTCAAGGTCCCAGGGACGTTCTCTTTCCAAACAAAGAAGCTTCCTTTCACTTCTTTCCATGTCATTGGACACCTTCTTCTTCTGGAAGCATTCTCTTCTTGTAGTGTCCCACATGCTGCCCCCCAGGCTCTCCTCCTCCTCCTCCCTGGTCTTGTCTTCCAAGCTTTTTATTCGCTTCTCTTCAGCCTGAGGATTTGGGGTTTGTGTCAATCCCTCCCCCCATACCTGACATCCCTGAAGTTGAGTGTTTATTCACAGTTCAACCTAACACCCAAATTCTAACGCCCCATTTTACTGTGAGGCCATGTTCTTTCATAACATTTTCCCTTGGTTGAAAAAACTGTGGTCAGGAAAGATAAATTGCGCCTCATCAGTATGAAGTGTCTTTTTTTTTTTTTTAAAGATTTTATTTATTTATTTGAGAGAGAGAGAGAATGAGAGATAGCATGGGAAGGAAGAGGGTCAGAGGGAGAAGCAGACTCCCTGCCGAGCAGGGAGCCTGATGTGGGACTCGATCCCGGGACTCCAGGATCATGACGTGAGCCGAAGGCAGTTGCTTAACCAACTGATCCACCCAGGCGCCCAGTATGAAGTGTCTTAAGTGACAGTTTACCCGAGGCAGAGTTTAGGGCAATCTGATTGAAGCAGGAGCTTAAGGCACATAGAAGACAAGGCCTGCGCATCTAACCCTCATGATGACAAGCTATAGGTTTTAAGTTACGTTCCCTATGACACTTCAGTACTTCAAAATTAAGCCGAACCATCACTGAGGCCTGCTGCTTCTCTTGAGTCACACAATCCCTCTGATGTGGGTGCTGCCCCTCGGCACCTCCTCTGTATGTTCCTAGGAATCTAGCTTGTTCTCCTCATTCTATAGAAATTGCTTTCCTGAAGTTCCTGGTGCTCCGATTGTCTGCAACAGCCTCTTCCTGGGAAAGCCAGCCACTGGCCTCCCTGACGTTTTGCAGCCTTCTTTCCCCTCAGTTTTGGTTGCACCCTTTCTTCCTATTTCCTGACCCCTTTTTCTGGGCTCTCCCTGGTTCCTCCAAAATTTCCTTCTCCCTTTGCTGTGATGTTCCTTGGGGGTTTGGTTTTGGCTCTTTTCTCGCTTCACATGCTTGTCCCAGGCAGTGACCTTATTCACTCTTATGGCGCCAACGATGGCTCTCAAAACTGTAATTCTAGGTCCAGCCTCTCTCAGGACTGACTTCCTCCTGCAGATCTCCACGTGAGTGCCCGCTAGTACCTTCTCTTTGCCAAAATAGGTGTCTCCTCTTGTTTTTTCAGTTTCAGCTCACGGCACTGCCATATACTTAATCACCCAACCCCAAATCTCAGAGCATCCTTGCCTCCTCTTTTTCCCCAATTCTTCATGATCAGTTGATCACTAAACCCAGTAGGTTCTTTAAAATCTCTCCCATAAGTTTCTCTCCCCCTCACACTGAACTTATTCTAGAGCAGGACTTTATAATCATGTGCATCCATCTGCAATTGATTTTTTTTTTTTTTTGCAAGGAGGTGTAGGCTTGATTGAGTAACTGATCAACTCTCCTAATTGATTTTTCTGTTCATCTTCTTAACCTTATATACAATCTGCTCTTAATACAGCCCGAGTTATATTTAAAAAATGTAGATCTCATAATTTCATTTCTCTGCTTAAAATCTTTTCATAGTGCCCAGTTGCTTTCAAAATAAAATGAAATGTTGGGGCACCTGGGTGGCTCAGTGGGTGAAGCATCTGCCTCTGGCTCAGGTCGTGATCTCAGGGTCCTGATATCGAGCCCTGCGTTATTTTTACCATCTGTTTTGGTAAAACAGCAAGGAGTCTGTGCCTCTCTCTCTCCCTTTGCCCATCCCACATGCTCATTCTCTCTCTCTTTCTCAAATAAAATAAATATCTTTAAAAAATTAAAAAACCCAAAATAAAATAAAATGAAAGGTTAACAAGGCATTCAAGGGCCTTCATAATCTGGTTCCAGCCTTACTCTACTATCCTCATCTCCTACCATGTCTCACAGCAAAGTCCTTGCTCTGTAAGTCCCTGTTACCTGGTTATTCTGTGTACTTTTCTGCCTCTGTGTCTTTTGCTGATCTTCCAACTGCTGCTTGTGAAACTCTACTAATCCATTAAGATCTAGCAAAGTTAACTCTGAATTCCTCAGGAATAATTAAATGCACCTGTTTCTGTGCTCCCAAAGCCCTTCATTCATATGAAAATAAGATTTATTACACACATATTATGCTTTATTGTATGTATCTCTCTTGTTAGATTGTGACAAATTTGAGAATAGGCGAAATACCGTTCCCTTCTTCTCTAGTACATGGATTTGTGTGCTTGGTGCATAGAATGTGCTTCCTAAATATTTTATATACAATTTGATTATACGCATGGATACACACACACATGCCCAGAGTACACTGGTTTTTCCAACAAGAAGAGATATTTTTCTTCCTGTGAATCTTCTTCTCCAGTCCCTTGCCCTTTGAAGCTCTCAGGCATGTCGTAAAATCTAATTAGAATCAAATGATTTAAGATTATATGTTAAATCTCAAATTAGGCCTACACTTCCTTACAAATATATATTCTGAAAGACTTAATGTATATATTATATATGTATCTATGTATGCATTTTTTCCAAAATATTTTATTATGCTTATGAGCTACTTAGCTCTGAAGAAGCCACAACTCTGAAAGTCAACTTGGACTTAATTTGCATATATCTAGCTAAAGAAAAAAAAGGAAATCATTGAAGACATTATCACAAACAAAACAAAATGAAAATCAGTAGCAAATCTGCAAGTATATCTAGAAAAAGCAAGGAATACAGGAAAATTCTGGAAACAGAAATATCCCTGGTTGCCACTGAGACATGCATCAATCGACTGATGGGTGGAGGAACTCCAAGCAGAAGGGTGAGAGTCAAGGTTTTCTGATTCCAGGCTAAGGATTCACGGCTGACTTCCTAAAAGAAGAGCTAGGGATTCATGGGAATACCTCCAAGGGATTAATGACAAGTTCCTCGAAAATACAGTCTTTAAAATTTAAAAGAAATGATTTATTTTTGAGTAACAACAGTTCATGTTCTATTGAAATATGTTTTTACAAAACATGTTTCAGGTGGAGAAGAGGACCTGTCTTCTTGAAAAACAAAACAAAAAACAGAATAGCTTTGTAAGGAGATACGGTTCTGCTTTGGAAGTTAATAGAAAGTTTTAAGCATTTAGTCTAATTAGATCTCATAACATGAAAGAAGATTCACATGGAAGGAAAAAAATCCTCCTTGTTGGAATGGACAATCTGTTCTGGGGCAACCAGCAATCTTTTTCTTCTATGTACTTCATTGGGTTGGTGGACTCTTTCGACATGAAGAAAGGAGCTTCTGGTCATTTAAAAAATGAGGGAGGGAAACAGAGTGAGCAGGAATCACTTTGAGAGCCCACTGGGAATTCTAAGAAGGCAACTTAGCATGGTCTCTCTGGAAAGTTATGTGTAGGTAGTTTAAAGACTTAATATTAAAGCCATGAGAAAATCACTTATAAGCCTGCTCTAAATCCCTGAAGGACTGGAGCCATGTATATGAAGTTTAAAACTGTATAAGACTTATAATTTTAAGATAAAGATCAGGGCAACTGTTTCTACTTAGGTCTGGGAAATCGAAGCAGGGTTTAATCATGCAATGGCTCATAGCAGTTGAACATTAGCAAGAAAGGTACCAGACAAAACCTAGGTGTTAGTATTTCTTAAAATTTGGCTCTGGCTCAAGCTGTGATTCACTATATTTATATCAAATAACTATGAATATTTTAAATATGACGCTTTATTATTTTAACAAATACTTCATTTTTATCTAAGCTTTAGCAAGTAGAGTCATTTGGTAAGGAAAATTCTAGCTGAACACCTCTATTTACTGGATGGTAGCTATAAAAACCACATGCTGAAAGCTGAAGAAGAAGAAGAGCTCCTGAAGGTCTAGCCTTGTCACCTGAAGTCTATAAGGTAAGGAGAAAAGTCACGGAATCAGTGCAAGAGTAGAAAATTCAGGACTGAAGTGTTAGGATGCATAAGCAGGACAAAGTCTACAGTGCAGGTACATTTCCAGCCTCATGGTGTGAGCTCTGTGAATAATATGCCCTGCTTTGGCCAGTAACTCTCTTAAGTTTTCAGGCTAGTTTCTTGAACGGTAAAGACCCTGCAGAAATAAAGGCATAAAGAGATAACATTACAGGGGCGCCTGGGTGGCTCAGTCAGTTAAGCATCCAACTCTTGATTTCAGCTCAGGTCATGATCTCAGGGTCCTAGGATCGAGCCCCGTGTCGGGCTCCCGTGCTGAGCATGGAGCCTGCTTAAGATTCTCTCTCTCCCTTTCCCTCTGCCCCTCCCCACTCATGCGCTCTCTCTTTAAATAAATAAAATCCTTAAAAAAGATAACATTGCATCAGTGTCTAATTAATTTCTACTTAATTGATAAAAAACATCGAAAACCTGCTGTTATCCAGGTTCTCCTTCAAAGCCCAGAGCTGCTTTATCCTGTGCACATGTCAGGAGAAGCATACTCTAAGAGGTATACTCTTGCTTCTTGCCCACACCCCGCTCAGACCCTCCACTTTTAACCTATGTCACTTGACCTCAGACCCATCGTTTTTGCTGTTTTTTCTCTTTTGGTATGCTCTCCTCTTCCCCAAAATGATCTTCCCCTTCATTCAGACAGGAGTGGTTCAAAGTCCCTTCCTTTCCACAGCTTTCCCTGGCTTTCCGAGAGAAGCTCTTGTCAGTTTTCCCATAGTGACTTCAATAATATCCCTCACACTGCACTTGCTTTATTGTTTTGTATTCATTTTCTGAGAGATCTGCCTCCTCTGTCTTCTGTAAGTTCTTTGGGATCAGGGAGCATGCTGGATTAATACCAGTTTACAAAGCACCTGTCTTGGCACGTAGCATGGCATAGGTGGCTCAGTAACTGGTGCGTGAATTGATTACTTGATTCTTGACTTTGGAATGCTTCATGTCTAAGGTAGACAGAAATCTGACACTGGTACATAAAGAATAAGAAAACAGTGTCAGAATAGAAAAAAAGACAATCAGAAAGAGAACAGAAGTTGCTTGAGCTGCCCAGTAAGTGGTTGAGATGGAGATTAATTCCTGGTCTCCAGATTCCCAGCATCCCAGACTCTTCACTTGTCCATACTGCTGCTCAGGAACCAAAAAAATAAAAGTTTATTTCCTGTTCCCTATCAGCACTTCAATGGAACCAAAACGGCATTCTTACTGGCCACACTCACCCCGGCGCCTTAGCTAATGAACGGAATTTGGCTAGACTACCCAGCCCAGCACCAGAGCATTATGAAATCCTCCCCGATCCATCTAATTGTGTAGTTTCTAACCTTTGAGGCCAACCATAGCACAAGAGGAAGAAAGAGGGAGTGAGGGACATGCCGAGAAACCCAGAAAGAGATCAAATACAGTCATTTCTAGAGATGAGAAGATGTGTCTTGCTGAAGCTTGAACCCGCTCAACACTTGTGGGTTTTAAATTGGGAACTGACGTGAAAACTCTGGATCTGGGAATTCTGTTTAGCTCTGGCAAAATACGAGGTTGGAGCTGCTTGCATTTTTTATTTTAAATTCCCTTGGTAGTCCTAGGAGCAGGGGCATGCATTACTTTCAAACAAGAATCTTTATTGTTTGCATAGCACACAGTCTTCCAGTTAATTAGAAAAACATTTTTTTTTCCCCAAATTAAATTTCCCTAGAAAAACAATGATTTAAATTAAGGGCAAAAGGCTTTTTTTTTTTTTTTTTTTTTTTTGACACTAGTAAAGCCTTCCTGCACCCACTACTTCTAGAAGATTAAAAGCAAAGTTGGAATCAGAGAGCTTATATTCATTTATTTATGGTCAGATTTTGTAACCACAAAAATAACACATCCCTATACGTTGTGTACTGTCATAGTTTTGCCTGCTGTATGACAGAATGATGCACAGATACTGACCAGAAGCAGGGCTGTCTAAAATTCAGGATTTTAGGGGCGTCTGGGTGGCTCAGTTGGTTAAGCGACTGCCTTCGGCTCAGGTCATGATCCTGGAATCCCGGGATCGAGTCCCACATCGGGCTCCCTGCTCAGCGGGGAGTCTGCTTCTCCCTCTGCCCATCCCCCCCTCATGTGTGCTCTCTCTCTCTCTCTCTGTCTCTTTCTCTCTCTCAAATAAATAAAATCTTTAAAAAAAATAAAATTCAGGGTTTTGAAAAGTATGTAAGTACTATAAGTAACCACGGTCTGATCTATTTGCATTTTTATTTCCCTTCCATTATGGCTCGTATCTAAATTTATTCTTTCTCTTGATCCCCTTGGCTTTCTAAATGAAAGGTGTTATCATTTGTATGATTCTTACTATTATTAATAGTTTTTACTCTCTTTCCAAGCCGAGCATGAAATGTTTGTTGAATGAATCCCAGTTTTCCAGGGGCCCAGGTGCTGCCAGCCCTCACCTTTTCTCAGAGCTTCACCTCTCATTTACTTCTCTGGACACTTAACTCCGGGCACCTCCAAACAAAACTGCCTTCAGTAATTCTGCAGTTTTGGGCTCAGAATGTCCGAATCATTGGCACCATTAGGATTACTGGAAGCAGAAGTAACCCCCAAGCCCCAGCTCATACAGAAATCACTTTTCTCTTTACATTTATAGGATATCTTTTCTTGGTAGATCCACCTCCTGGTTTTCCTGGAACGGTAAACTAAGAGTTGGGAAGGTCACGGATTTATGGCAAAGTACAGAGTGCAAAATCCACTCATCATGGCACATCGAAGACGAGGTAGTGTGATAGGGTGGCTCTGAGAGGCGGCACAGATAGGGAGACAGAGCATGTCAGGGCTTGGCCCTCAACCATGTTTGAACGGGATAAATGCAGCAGGATGCTGGGGTTGACCCAAATAGCTTGCAAGAACGGACTGTTAAAATTTCAGGAATTTTGCAAGCTAGTGTTTAAGCACAGCCATCATGAGAAATTAAATTATATGAATTCAAAGTTAAATTATATTAAAGACAAAGAGTAAATATTTAAAACTCATTGCTCCCTATTTCACTGCATTTTGCTATGATTTATGCTCTCAAGGTTATTGATATCTGCGGTATCTGAATAGTGGAAATAATACATAATTGGTGCACCAGTGCACATCTCTTCCCAGTCATTTCAGTGACATTACATTGTTAGCTTGAAATTGGCCAAGGTTGGAATATTTACACCATAAAAATCAGAAATCAGGTCTTGATTTTTTTTTAAATTTTGTGAACTGTGTAGGTCAGGTATTGGCAAATTATAGTTCCATGAGTTAAATCCAGCCTAAGTCTGGTTTTGTATGGCCCAGGAACTGAGGATGGTTTTAGTTTTTACATTTCTAAAGGACTGTGAAACACACCCAGAAGAATATGTGGCAGAGACCGTATGTGGCTCACAAAGCCTAATATATTTCCCCTCTGGCCCTTGACAGGAGAAATGTGCTCATCACTAGTCCAGACTTAAGAAAGTGATCAAGAAAATGTCAGTAATGCAGGTTAAAAGTTTCTCTGGCTGTTTCATTGTGAATAGCACAAAAAAACCTGAGGAAATATTCTTCCAGTACTCAAAAATTATTGCTTGATTGGACAAAGCAGTTGCTTTATGCCATTCACGAGTGAGTGGAGTTCCACCATTAGCCTTTGTTGTTTCTCCTTGTTTTACTTTCTTAAAGTAAATGAAAACATGTACCAGCACTTAAATGGCAACTATACTCACCCATTAACTGCAGCTACAGGTTAGCTTACAGATTCAAGAGTTTGATAAAAATAAATGGAAACATTTTGGGTGAATCAACAGGTTGTAAGAAACTTACAAAAAAGAGTATTGTGTATTTTAATATGATTTGAAAATTGTGTGCTACATATCCTCTCAGTAAAAGTTATAATAGTCTTAGGTGTAAGCATACACACATGCACATGCACGCACACGCACACACACCCCCCCACCCCCCCACTGAGAGCCAGTTGTTAAACATTTACCATCATACCGCTGAATGCGTGCTAGGTGATTGCTCAGAAAGACTCTAAGGGTGGATGTATCCTGACCAGCAGGATATAGTGTTGGGGGCAGCAGATGTCTTAGGCATAATTTAGGTAACATTCTGTTACCAGGAGGCAAGAATGAGGTACAAAACCCCTTAAGGAGGCAGGAGCGGCACAGCGAGGGACTCTGGGGCAGAAGTTCAGTTACCACACAGTCACCATCTGGGAGGCCTGCCTGGTGGCCAGGCCCCAGGCCATGGGCAGTGCAGTACCCAGGCTTCCTGCATCAGTTCTTCTGGCCCAAGCCAGGGCTGGCCCACAAACTGGCACAGCACACAGCAAGTGGCGCGGGCATCCATGGCCTTGACTGCAACCAGGATGGCAAAGTCACGGGCTGCCCAGCAGAAACCTGCATGTTGACGGCAGGTAGAACAGGACAGATCAGTCCAGTACTTCCAATGGTGTGAAAGAGCTCCATTCCTAAACCAGATTATTTGGGCTTCATTATTAGTATATTCTTTATTATGTTTTATTATTATACATTAATACTGTATTTTATTTCGTGATTCGCTGGGCTCTGTGTATGGGTGCTTTTGAGACACTGTGGACTGAAAATGGGCACACAGGTCATTAATTCACAGGCTTTTGACTTTTCCTTTCTCCCTGGAACACTGCCATATCCTTGAGTTATAGGATGTCCAGATAGATTTCACTTGTTTGAGACTCCTTTTTAATAGAAAATGTCCAGATAATAAATTTTTCTTCATTAAAGAAGTATAAGCTTTTTGGGGGGAGGAGCAAGATGGCGGAGGAGTAGGAGACCTAAATTTCATTTGGTCCCAGGAACTCAGCTAGATAGGGATCAAACCATTCTGAACACCTACGAACTCAACAGGAGATCGAAGAAAAGAATAGCAACAACTCTCTGAACAGAAAAGCCACCACTTTCTGGAAGGTAGGACGTGCGGAGAAGTGAATCCGAGGCAATATTCGGGAGGATAGACGGCGGGGGAGGGGGCCTCCGTCGGCCCTTCTGGCAAGTGATAGAGCCGCGGAGCACAAAATCGGAACTTTTAGAAGTCAGCTCCGCTGAGGGACGTCGCTCCAGTGGCTAAGCAGGGGGGTGGAACCCTCGCTGGGACAGTGTGGTCTCAGGACCCTCGGGGTCACAGAAAGACCGGGGGTGCCTGAGTGCGGCAGAGCTCCCAGGTATCGGAGCAGGGAAGCCGGCTGCAGAGACGGAGCCGAGGCGCGGGCTCTCAGCTCGGGGTTGCCATAAACTGTGATCGGTGACAGTCGGGCCACTGCTCCTGCAGCAGGGACCCAACAAGTGGCAGATCTGGGGAGACTCCTCTTCCTCCCCAGGGAGGAGCGGTGCGGGAGCGCACCGCAGGGATCTGCTGGGTTTGGGGACTCCACACCAAGTCGGGCTCCAGAGATAGAAATGTATGGGCCGGGTGAGCATGGAGTGCTGCCGGAGACTGGGGAGACGGGAGTGACTGACTGCTTTTCTCTGGGGTCTCACTGAGGAGCGGGGCCCTGAGTTCTCAGCTCCTCCAGGGTGGAGATTAGGAGGCCGCCATCTCACTCTTGTCCTCCAAAGCTGTACCGAGAGCTTGCAGGGAACAAAACCTCCCGAGAACAAACCTGAGCAGATTACTTAGCCCGGACACACAAGGGCAGGGCACTTCAGCCTCCGGCAAAGACATTTGGGAACCACGGCAACAGGCCGCTTCCCCAGAAGATCAGCAAGAACACCCAGCAAGCCAAGACCAGGTTTACTGATCAATGAGAACGGCAGAACTCCAGTGCTAGGGGAATACAGCACATGGAATTCATGGCTTTTTCCCCATGATTCTTTAGTCTTTCAAAATTAATTTTTTTAATTTTTTTTGAATTTTTCTTTTTCCTTTTTTCAACCAACATATTATCAATCCATTTTTTAAAAAATCTTTTTTATTTTTCTTTTGTAGAGTCATATTCTGTCCCTTCATAGTAGTTATCCTTATTTTTGGTATATATATATATATATATATATATATATATATATATATATATATATATGTTCTCTCTTTAAAATTTTGGGATAGTTTCTTCTAACAGACCAAAATATACCCTAAATCTCTAGTGTATGGCTTTGTTCTAGTCTCCTCCCTGATCACATTCTCTCCTGTTTTTTTTTTAAATCCTCTTCTTTCTTTTTTCAAACAACTTCTTATCAATTCCTTTTATAAAATCTTTTATAATTTTCATCTTTACAGTCATATTCCATCCCTTCATCGTATTTACCCTTATTTTTATACATATATGTTTTCTTTCTTTAAAATTTTGGGAGGCACTTTCTTCTAACAGACCAAAATATGCCCAAAATCTAGTGTGTGGCACTGATGTATGCACCAGCCTAATCATATTTGATCATATTCTGTTTTTTTGTTTATCTTTTTCTTTTTCTTTCTTTCTTTCCTTTTCTTTTCCCTGGTTTCAGGTTTCTTCTGATTTGTTTAGTGTATATTTTTCTGGGGTCGTTGTTACCCTATTAGCATTTTGTTCTCTCATTCATCTGTTTTCCTCTGGACAAAATGACAAGACGGAAAAAATCACCTCAACAAAAAGAACAAGAGGCAGTACCAACTGCCAGGGACCTAATCAATACAGACATTAGTAAGATGTCAGAACTAGAGCTCAGAATGATGATTTTAAAGATACTAGCCGGGATTGAAAAAAGCATGGAAGATAATAGAGAAACCCTTTCTGGAGAAATAAAAGAACTAAAATCTAACCAAGTCGAAATAAAAAAAGCTATTAATGAGGTGCAATAAAAAATGGAGGCTCTAACTGCTAGGATAAATGAGGCAGAAGAGAGAATTAGTGATACAGAAGACCAAATGATGGAAAATAAAGAAGCTGAGAAAGAGATAAACAACTACTGGATCACGAGGGCAGAATTCGAGAGATAGCGATACCATAAGATGAAACAACATTAGAATAATTGGGATCCCAGAAGAAGAAGAAAGAGAGAGAGGGGCAGAAGGTATATTGGAGCAAATTATAGCAGAGAACTTCTCTAATTTGGGGAAGGAAACAGGCATCAAAATCCGGGAGGCACAGAGAACCCCTCTCAAAATCAATAAAAATAGGTCAACACCCTGACATCTAATAGTAAAACTTACGAGTCTCAGAGACAAAGAGAAAATTCTGAAAGTAGCTCGGGAGAAGAGATCTGTAACCTACAATGGTAGAAACATTAGATTGGCAACAGACCTATCCACAGAGACCTGGCAGGCCAGAAAGGACTGGCATGATATATTCAGAGCACTAAACGAGAAAAATATGCAGCCAAGAATACTATATCCAGCTAGGCTGTCATTGAAAATAGAAGGAGAGATAAAAAGCTTCCAGGACAAACAAAAACCAAAGGAATTTGCAAACACAAAACCAGCCCTCCAAGAAATATTGAAAAGGGTCCTCTAAGCAAAGAGAGAGCCTAAAAGTAACATAGACCAGAAAGGAACACAGATAATATACAGTAACAGTTAGCTTACAGGCAATACAATGGCACTAAATTCATATCTTTCAATAGTTACCCTGAATGCAAATGGGCTAAATGCCCCAATCAAAAGACACAGTCTATCAGATTGGATAAAAAAACAAGACCCATCGATATGCTGTCTGCAAGAGACTCATTTTAGACCCAAAGACACCCCCAGATTGAAAGTGAGGGGGTGGAAAACCATTTACCATGCTAATGGACACCAAAAGAAAGCTGGGGTGGCAATCCTTAGATCAGACGAATTAGATTTTAAACCAAAGACTGTAATAAGAGATGAGGAAGGACACTATATCCTACTTAAAGGGTCTATCCAACAGGAAGATCTAACAATTGTAAATATCTATGCCCTGAACATGGGATCAGCCAATTATATAAGGCAATTAATAACAAAAGCAAAGAAACACATAGACAACAATACAATAATAGTAGGGGACTTTAACATCCCCCTGACTGAAATGGTCAGATCATCTAAGCAAAAGATCAACAAGGAAATAAAGACTTTAAATGACACACTGGACCAAATGGACTTCACAGATATATTCAGAACATGCCATCCCAAAGCAACAGAATACACATTCTTCTCTAGTGCCCATGGAACATTCTCCAGAATAGATCACATCCTAGGTCATAAATCAGGTCTCAACCAGTACCAAAAGACTGGGATCATCCCCATATTTTCAGACCACAATGCTTTGAAAGTAGAACTCAATCACAAGAGGAAAGTCGGAAAGAACTCAAATACACGAGCATCCTACTAAAGAATGAATGGGTCAACCAGGAAATTGAAGAAGAATTAAAAAAATCATGGAAACTAATGAAAATGAAAACAAAACTGTTCAAAATCTTTGGGATGCAGCAAAGGCAGTCCTAAGAGGAAAGTATATAGCAGTACAAGCCTTTCTCAAGAAACAAGAGGTCTCAAATACACAACCTAACCCTACACCTAAAGGAGCTGGAGAGAGAACAGCAAATAAAGCCTAAACCCAGCAGGAGAAGAGAAATAATCAAGATCACAGCAGAAATCAATGAAATAGAAACCAAGAGAACAGTAGAACAGATCAATGAAAGTAGGAGCTGGTTTTTTGAAAGAATAAGATTGATAAACCCCTGGCCAGACTTATCAAAAAGAAAAGAGAAATGACCCAAATAAATGAAATCATGAATGAAAGAGGAGAGATCACAACCAGCACCAAAGAAATACAAAGAATTAAAAGAACGTATTATGAGCAACTCTATGCCAGCAAATTAGATAATCTGGAAGAAATGGGTGCATTCCTAGAGATGTATCAACTACCAAAATGGAACCAGGAAGAAATAGAAAACCTGAACAGACCTATAACCACTAAGGAAAGTGAAGCAGTCATCAAAAATCTCCCAACAAAAGCCCAGGGCCAGATGGCTTCCCAGGGGAATTCTACCAAACATTTAAAGAAGCATTAATACCTATTCTCCTGAAACTGTTCCAAAAAATAGAAATGGAAGGAAAACTTCCAAACTCGTTTTATGAGGCCACCATTATTACCTTGATCCCCAAACCAGACAAAAACCCCATCAAAAAGGAGAATTACAGGGGCGCCTGGGTGGCTTAGTCGGTTAAGAAACTGCCTTCGGCTCAGGTCATGATCCTGGAGTCCCGGGATCGAGTCCCACATCAGGCTCCCTGCTCAGCGGGGAGCCTGCTTCTCCCTCTAACCCTCCCCCCTCTCATGTACTCTCTCTCTCTCTCTCTCATTCTCACTCTCTCAAAATAAATAAATCTAAAAAAAAAAAAAAAGAATTACAGACCAATATCCTTGATGAACATGGATGCAAGAATTCTCACCAAAATACTAGCCAATAGGATCCAACAGTACATTACAAGGGTTATTCACCACGACCAAGTGGGATTTATCCCTGGGCTGCAAGGTTGGTTCAACATCTGGAAATCTATCAATGTGATACAATACATTAATAAAAGAAAGAACAAGAACCATATTATCCTCTCAATAGATGCAGAAAAAGCATCTGACAAAGTACCACATCCTTTCTTAATCAAAACTCTTCAGAGTATAGGGATAGAGGGTACATAACTCAATATCATAAAAGCCATCTATGAAAAACCCACAGCGACTATCATTCTCAGTGGGGAAAAACTGAGAGCTTTCCCCCTAAGGTCAGGAACACGGCAGGGATGTCCACTCTCACCACTGCTATTCAACATAGCATTGGAAGTCCTAGCCACAGCAATCAGACAACAAAAAGAAATAAAAGGCATCCTAATCGGCAAAGAAGAAGTCAGACTCTCGCTCTTTGCAGATGATATGATACTTTATGTGGAAAACCCAAAAGACTCCACCCCAAATCTGCTAGAACTCACACAGGAATTCAGTAAAGTGGCAGGATGTAAAATTAACGCACAGAAATCAGTGGCATTCCTATACACCAATAACAAGACAGAAGAAAGAGAAATTAAGGAGTCGATCCCATTTACAATTGCACCCAAAACCATAAGATACCTAGGAATAAATCTAACCAAAGAGGCAAAAGAATCTGTACTCAGAAAACTATAAAATACTCATGAAAGAAATTGAGGAAGACACAAAGAAATGGAAAAACGACCATGCTCATGGATTGGAAGGACAAATACTGTGAAGATGTCAATGCTACCTAGAGCAATCTACACATTCAATGCAATCCCTATCAAAATACCATCAACTTTTACACTTACCAAAAAAAAAAAAAAAAAAATATCATCAACTCTTTTCAAAGAAATGGAACAAATAATCCTAAAAGTTGTATGGAACCAGAAAAGACCCCGAATAGCCAGAGGAATGTTGAAAAAGAAAAGCAAAGCTGGTGGCATCACAATTCCGGATTTCAAGCTCTATTACAAAGCTGTCATCATCGAGACAGTATGGTACTGGCACAAAAACAGACACATAGATCAATGGAACAGAATTGAGAGCCCAAAAATGAACCCTCAACTCTATGGTCAACTAATCTTTGACAAAGCAGGAAAGAATGTCCGATGGAAAAAAGACAGTCTCTTCAACAAATGGTGTTGGGAAAATTGGACAGCCACATGCAGAAGAATGAAACTGGACCATTTCCTTACACCACACACAAAAATAGACTCCAAATGGTTGAAAGACCTAAACGTGAGACAGGAGTCAGTCAAAATCGTAAAGGAGAACACAGGCAGCAACCTCTTCCACCTCAGCCACTGCAACTTCTTCCTAGAAACATCGCCAAAGGCAAGGGAAGGAAGGGCAAAAATGAACTATTGGGACTTCATCAAGATAAAAAGCTTTTGCACAGCAAAAGAAACATTCCACAAAACCAGAAGACATCCGACAGAATGGGAGAAGATATTTGCAAATGACAAATCAGATAAAGGGCTAGTATCCAAAATCTATAAAGAACTTCTTAAACTGAACGCCAAAGAACAAATGATCCAATCAAGAAAAGGGCAGAAGACATGAACAGACATTTTTCCAAAGAAGACATCCAAATGGCCAACAGACACATAAAAAGTGCTCAACATCGCTTGGCATCAGGGAAATCCAAATCAAAACCTCAATGAGTTACCACCTCATACCAGTCAGAATGCTTAAATTAACAAGTCAGGAAACGACAGATGTTGGCGGGAATGCGGAGAAAGGGGAACCCTCCTACACTGTTGGTGGGAATGCGAGCTGGTGTAGCCACTCTGGAATGGATGTTCCTCAAAAAGTTGAAAATAGAGCTACCATATGACCCAGCAATTGCACTACTGGGTATTTACCCCAAAGATACAAACGTAGGGATCCGAAGGGGTATGAGCACCCCGATATTTATAGCAGCAATGTCCACAATAGCCAAACTATGGAAAGAGCCAAGATGTCTATCGACAGATGAATGGATAAGGAAGAGGTGCTATATGTATACAATGGAATATTATGCAGCCATCAAAAGGAATGAAATCTTGCTATTTGCAACGATGTGGTTGGAACTGGAGGGTATTATGCTGAGCAAAATAAGCCAGAGAAAGACATGTTATCATATGATCTCACTGATGTGAAGAATTCTTAATCTCAGGAAACAAACAGGGTTGCTGGAGCAGTGCGGGGTGGGAGGGATGGGGTGGCTGGGTGATAGACTTTGGAGAGGGTATGTGCTATGATGAGTGCTGTGAATTGTGCAAGACTGTTGAATCACAGACCCGTACCTCTGAAAGAAATAATACATTATATGTTAAAAAAAAAAGAAGATAGTAGGAAGGGAGAAATGAAGGGGGGGAAATCAGAGGGGTAGACGAACCATGAGAGACTATGGACTCTGAAAAACAAACTGAGGGTTCTGGAGGGGAGTGGGGTGGGGGGATCGGTTAGCCTGGTGATGGGTATTAAAGAGGGCACATAGTGAATGGAGCACTGGGTGTTATACGCAAACAATGAATCATGGAACACTACATCAAAAACTAATGATGTAATGTATGGTGATTAACATAACATAATAAAATAAATAAGTATAAGCTTTTTGAAGGCTGCAGTCAATATAGTTGAACAATAGCAGGGACTCAAAACCAAGTGACAGAGAGCTGAAGGCCAGGACTGTTGCCCCGCCAGCCTTCCACCGGGGAAGAGCCCTTCTCCTGGCTGAGCTTCCGGGGATGCTGAGATTGTTGTGTTGTTGTGCTCCCAGCAGAGAGATGCCCTTCTTGCCTGCAGGGAGAGCTCTGGCAAGCTACTTGACGTTGCTAAAGGGCAAGAGGGGAGGCATAGCATCAGCTGTCTGATTTATACACACAGGGTCCAAGATAGGTGGCCAGTTCACAGCTTTCTGAATCCTTCTGGGCCCCCATGGAATGAAAATAACCAGCCACATGGGCAAAAGCAACCACATTCCAACTCTCGGGCCGGACGCGGAGTCTTCCTCCAGAGGCTGGCACTCTTAGCTGTCTGGCTGTTCTTCCATTCTCTGGCTGGGCCCAGTTCACCATCCCATGCTCCTCCTTTCCCCTTTAAGTGATTAAAACCCTTGAAGGCAGGACCCATGCCATCTGGATCTCTGGACACCCAGCCCCCTCTCTCGTACAAGCATGGAGTAGGAGCTCAGAGCGAGCACGTCTGACTTCTGTGTGGACGCAGACAGGTTGGGGACAGTCTTTGTAGCTCCTTTTGGCTTTCTGTGAACTACAAAATCAGGACTCCTTCAACCGGGCATTTAACGTAATTTCTGAGCCTTATTTCGCACGACCCCCTGCATTTGCCCTGTGCTTCAAGGAAGAAAAACTAACACTTAATGAAAATCTACCAGACTGTTTTAATTTCATTTCTTTCTTACAATAGTCCTCTGAGATGGACTAAGTCACTTGTTCAGCCATTCTACCGATTTAACCAGTGGCAGAGCTGGGAATTAAAGCCAGGTCTGTATGGACCCCACAGTGGCCCACATTGTGCCTTGTATGGAGTAATAGTTCCCAGAATAGCTCTTGACTGAATAAAATGCCACTTTCTCTTCCTCGTGGGATGAAGTGAGAAAACACTTGCTGTCAGCAAGACCCCAAGAAACAGTAAGACGGGTGCAGTGTACTTTTCACTTCCTCCAAACTCCATTGTTCGAGAGCACATTTTAAGGAGGGGCCATGGATTCCAGCGTATTCCTTAGGGAACTGTGGCTTTGGGTATGTCAAGTGTCCGGTAGAGGATGTTTTCCACTGATGCGGAGTTAGGCTAGGTGTTTTCGATGATGGGAAAGAACCATTGGCCAAGGGTGAGGTTGGCAGTTTTTCCTAAGAAAATTGCTCTAATTATTTTTTAAAAAGGTAATAGGTTACCTCTAAAAATATAGCATGTTTAAAATGTGACAAAAAATACAAGATAAAAGGGAAATCCTGAATTAAACAAAAACAGATAATGGTTTATAGGAAGCTGAATGCTTAGCGATCTTTAGAGGATCCTGGGAAGATGTCTATTAATATCTATTGGGGAACTGTGCTTCACTCCTCAATATTTCACTTAATCCTCATAACAGTCCTACATGGTAGGTAATATTTTTCTCATTGGACAGCTGAGGGAACTGAGACTCGAACTTTTAAACAACTGGCTCAAGACTACACAGCTTGTCAATGCAGAGTCTAGACTTGAACCTCTGTCTGTCTTGTCTACTTCCCAAGCACATATGAGGAGAAAGGGATAAATGGACGGGCAGCCATATGGAGGTCTTTTAAGTGAGAGAAAGCACTAACTGTGAAAAGCTTGCAGAAAGTATTTGCAGTATTTGACTTCTACTGAGGGAACCTAAGGCAGGGGCTCCTGGTTGGCGCCTCTGTCTCTTTTCCCCAAGGGCCAGCGTTGTCTCTAATACTGTGGTTTCCTTGTTGTGGTTTCAAGAGGGAGAGAGAGTTGGGGGCAGTAACCATGGAGCAGAACAGGGGATTATACTGATGCTGGGGACTGTTGAGTCTCATGAAGGTGTTCTGTATTTTCATGTCAGCTACATGTGGCTGTGGTGGCCAAGATAAGTAATGATTTAAAAAAATAAATAAATAAACAGCAGTGTAAACAGTCTCAGAAGGCTCATGTAAATGGCTGGCATATAATTTGAGCCTGGTTCATGTTCTGTAACTTCACCTGTGCCAAATCTTCCTCCCTCTCCCCTCTATGATAGCCTATGCTGGCCCCCCCCAGTCCTGCTTCGCTTCTGGCTAGAGACACCGGGGCCAAGGTGAGAGAGGATGGATGACCTGGGCACGAATCAGCTCCAGAGCAGGAGTGGTTCTCCAGGATCCAAAGGAACTTGTGGGAGAACAGAAGCAAATAAGAATGGCCAAGACCACCTTGGGAGCAGTCAGCCACAGTCCTCCTCCCTTGGTCTCCCCAAGGGGAATGTGCTGTTTGGGTGCTGCCCTTCTGTATTTGTTTTCACGTTCTACTGTTAATTACTCAACAAGGTGCCTGATTGATCCCCAAAAATCCAATCTTTAGATTTTTCTCATTGAGGCAAGCATAAGCCTTCCAGAGCTTCCCAGGGAGACAAAGAGGCCTGTCTTTCATTCCCAGACTCAGCTTCTGTTTCTGTGTGGATGACCAGAACGGCACAAACCTCAGTATGCCCATTTGGGGGTTCTTTACTTAGGGACCAGGAATTCCAAATGGGCTTCAGGGGGATCAAAGAAAACCCTTCATATTGTAAGCAACATAGATGTATTCCCCCCCCTCCAGATCACTATGAAAGGCTACACATCACAGTGCACAATGTATGGCCTCGCTTGAGCTATTTAAAGGGCTTAATTACTTTTCTTGGGGGTAGTGCTATAGTTAATTTTGTTTGTTGCCTTTTGGTTCTACATTTCTACTTACATGGGACATACCTAAATTTTCAGCATTTACAAAATACATTTGAGTCAGTAATCTGGACCTAATGTCTACCGTTGAGTATTTTCTGGCTCATCTGTTTAATGGGCAGATTCTCCCATGCCTTTTATCTTGGTCCATGGGAGCAACTGGCACACAGCAGATTCCTAATAAAGATGTCTTAAATGAATAAATGCAATAATTAGTTTAATAAAGAAGACTCTTGTCACATTCACAATTACAAAGGAAGAATAAGAATGCTATTTTGCAAGAGTTCTCAAAAGAGGTCACCCACTGTGGGGAGGATGAAGCTAAGGAGCTCTTCAGATTTTGAAATGTCTTTTATCTATTCTAAGATAACAAGGTGGGGCAGGAAAGTCATTGGCAATATTTAAAATCTTAGGAGTAAGGTACTGGCCCATAAACTGAGAAAAAGAATTATGTAGACTCACTGGAGTGAAATATACATAATAGGGTCTCAGTATTGCATTTTCTATCTGTTGGCCTAGTGTGCAACACCAAGCTCATTGCTGACGTATTTGGGATAAGAAGTCAAATCCAACTTTCCATCTAGTGCTGTTTGGTTGGATTTATTTGTCACACTTTGGCTGACTCCCCAGTAGGGATGAGATGATGTAAAGTGCTGGGGGATGGGATTATGAATGAAGTCTGATCCTAGTCCTGCAGACAGTGGCAGTCCAGTGGAGGCGACGGACGAGTCATACAAGGTCCTCATGCAGCATGCTGCGTGCTGTGAGGCAGGCAGGCTCAGGGAGGCGCCGCCCTCAGCAGTCTGTGGAGAGGGTGGCTAGGGGCAGCTTTCAGGCCAAGCGGGCTCCGGACAGACTCCTGAAGCGTGTGTAGGTCTGCCGAGGGAAGAGAGTGGTCAGAGGCATTCCAGGGAGAGGTCACTGTGTGTACAAAGGCACAGAATCACGCTGTGGTTGGGGGCTTGCAGGGCAGTTATGGGGAAGAGGAGAAGAGGTGAGGTGGGGTGGGAGTGTGACCTTAATTGGAGAAGAGATCTGACAGAGAGGCAAGAGCTCATCATGCTAACATATCTTGAAGGCATTTTGGAGCTATGATAGAAAGCATTTTAGAAAGATCCCTCTTGTAGCCTGTTGGAGAAAAGCTGGAGGGGGCAGGCTGCGGCCAGGGAGACCTGAAAGATTAGTGCCGTGACCTTTGGGGGATGGAATACCAGCTCAGGGTTGGCCTTATCTTCACTCTTTGTGAAGAGGAAGAAACTGCCTGACTTCTTGTTATCCACCGGGAGACAGCTTTTCCCATTCACTGAGGCATCTGTTAGCTAAATTTTTATGTAAACCCAACGACTTGGCATCTCCAGCTCTTACAGGCAATCGTGAATACTGGAGGTCAACTATGTTTTTCTTTTTAACTAAGAGCTATTAACAATACTGTATATTTTTAAATTTCCAAATCAAATATCGTGGTCCTATCAGAATCCCTGCTCCCCTGGCAGGTGTATGTAACTGGTCTCAGCGTTACTCAGGGCTCCACTGCAAACAGGAATAAAAACACTGACCTCTCATTGCTCACTGCATATTTATGAAGCTGTCACCATCTTACACATGCAAAACAGAGCTGGTTGGATTTGGGGTGAGCTGGAATCCCCCTTGACAGTAGTCTTGTGGGGGTAGGCTTTCATCCTTAAATAACTTTCAAAACAACACTGGGCGGCAAGAGAGCAAAGAAATGTGGTTCCTGCCCGGGCTGCCGAACTGTTACGTCCCCCACAAAAGTTGTCCCTTCCAGCAGCTTTATTAGGTCCTGGAGCCAGCGCTCCTCTCTGCAAAAGCAGACCCATGCCCGGTGAGATGTTCGTTCACACTGTGGTTCCTCTGTGAGGAATTCAGGTGAGAGAAGGGGGAAGAAGGAAGCTGCGGAGGTCAGACTGTGGCTGGTGCTTGTGTACTTCTCATCCCGGGAAGAATGTCTTAGAGTTTCACAGCATTTTCAGTTTGCAGTACTTTCCTTCACATTTTTCTCATTTGATTCACCTTGTTCTGCATTTTTCTCATTTTAGAGGTGAGGTCACAGGCTCTGCGAGATTGAGTGTGCTGTCCGAGGCCACACACCGGCCATGAACAGGAGGGGCAAACTCTGAATCCGGGTCTGTGTGGGCTCCAAATCCATTGCCTCTTTCCCTCACAGTTAACGATACTTCCGCAGGTGCTGAACCGTGAGGAAAACAGCTGCTGCTGAGAAGGAGTCGTAGAGGTGCCCAGGTTTATAGGTTT
Organism: Eumetopias jubatus; assembly: GCF_037043125.1. NCBI lineage: Eukaryota > Metazoa > Chordata > Mammalia > Carnivora > Otariidae > Eumetopias > Eumetopias jubatus. The sequence continues at coordinate 113,217,033 of NW_028274816.1, read as the reverse complement.
TGATTTTGAGAAAGTCTGACAGGCGATCTTTCTGAGTCTTCAGTTAGCTCTCAGATGAAGGCACAGTTCCACAGAGCAGCTTTGTTCCACAATGAGGGCTAGGGCGTGGTGCCTTTGGCACCCCCAGTGCACCTACCCACTGCCCTGCAGGGCCCTGGAAAAACACGTAGCATTTAGATTTTGAAGGGTTTTGATACTCCTTCCTTTCAAGTGCAAATCTCTGGGACCAGGTTCTTCATTAATGGTAATCCTGCACTTCAGTGACACTTTCCACTTAGGAGCCAACACTTTTCTGAGCACCTTTCAGGCTGGAAGGCACATGCTGGGCCATGGGATTGTTCCTTGCATCGGGACTCACGGCCCCTGAGGCAGATGGATAAAGATACAGGCGATTATAGTAGGACGCGGTGCCCCCGTCACAGGCAGGGGGGCAAGGTGTTGTTCAAGTTCTGACGACCAACAAAATTGGGAGGGGGACAGGATAAGGGATGGTGATGTCTGGCCTGGGTTCCAAAGATTGAGTAGGATTTTGCCACACGGAGAAGGACATTCCGGGGAGGGAGACTGAAGGTCGAAAGAGTGGGCATAGTAAGGTAAAGGGGGGATGGTCGGAAGCAGAGGAAAACGGCATGCGGGGGCTGACGGATGGGCTGATGTGTGAAAAACCTCCAATGCAATGCTGAGAGTTGGTTTTTATCTCGTGGGAGCCAGTGAAGGCTCGAGCAAAAGAATGACATGATCAATTCATGTTTTAATCTTATGACCAGTGTTGATGTAAGGAGGGTCATGGGAGACATTTAAACCTCACTAGCTGTGCTTGTGAGTTCTTACTCTTATATTTCAAGTAAGGGAGCTGATTCTTAATGTGTTCTGGTGACTTCCTGATGGCTGGTAGGTGCAGGTATCATAGCCCAGCTGTACAATTTCTGACTTCAGTTCCTACAGATACCACGTGCCTGTGAGACACATGGCCCTAAACCTCTTTGTCTGCTGTAGAGCCTATGGTTTATGATATCTGGGGTGGTCTGCCCAGCTCATTCACTACCAACATTGTACATAGTAACTTAGATTTCTTGTGTAGGTCGGCCATCCCTGAGAACAGTGACCTTTCCACACAATTCTTTTTCTTTCTTTTCTTACTTCAACTCCGTCACCAAGATGAATCTCCCCAGAGGACTTGCTGGACAGTGTTAACACATGCTTGACTCACATCCTCTGACGGCAGCTGTGCTGAGAGCAGACCCCCAGAGCCGTGCTGCCTGAGCCCACTGTTGCTTTCACCCCGCTAGGACGGGGCCAAGACAGCTGCAGTTCCAGACCCAGCACACGGGCTCTCCCGTTGCAGACCCAGCACACGGGCTCTCCCGTCGCAGCAAACCTGGTGGAGGGCTCTGCTTTGAAGTTCACTTTGCAACATCAGACCTGCCACTGAGCTCCAGCAGTGAATGAAAGCAAAAGCCAGAGTTCAGGCAGAAGCTAAAAATAATTACACTGCTTTGGCTGACCCTTGTATGGAGTAGATTCTTCCATTTATAACGGAAACTAAAAAAAACCTACTGGAGGTGGTCATGGCTGAAATCGTTCCTAGCATCTTAGGGGTCCCCACTCAATAATTTATTTCAAATCATTTAGAATGGTAAGTTCTCACATCAAGGTGTTCATCAGCTTCACCTGTTTTATACAGGTCCTTACCATTTTGTATTTCATTAAGCCTCAAAATAGAAAAGTAATGAGCACCTCAGGCTTCAGGGTTTTGATTTTTTAAAACGAAAAAAGAGATGAACAAAAAAACCAGACTCTTAACTACAGAGAACAAGCTGGCGGTGGTCAGGGGGGAGGTGGGTGGGGGATGGGGGAAGTAGGTAAAGGGGGATCAAGAGCACACTTCTAGTGATGAGCACTGAGAAATGAATCGAATTGTTGACTCATTATATTGTACACCTGAAACTAATCTTACACTTTGTTAATTATACTTCAACTCAAAAAAAAAAAAGCATTTGCAGATGTTGGATAGTGATTATTTAGTTACCTAAAAATTTTAGTCGCATACAAGGAGAAGGAGTTGAAAATGTGTGTGTAGTCAGGGAGGAGGCTAAATGCTGCCTGGGACTGGAAATTGAGACATATAAGTTTGTTTTAGTATTTACTGTATCAAAAAATCTGGCATAAAATTGCACAACCCAATAATTCTACTGAAAACTAATTTGCAAGGAAAAGGCCAAGGAGACCCAATAAAATATTTAATTGTTAGGAATATAAGTACCATATATTTGCTAGATGTGGTCTCACCATGCTGCAACAAAATTTTATTAAAGATTTATTTATTTATTTTTAGAGAGAGAGAGAGAGAGTGGGGGGCGCGTGGCAGAGGGAGCTGACGTGGGGCTCCATCTCAGGACCCTGAGGCCATGACCTGAGCCAAAATCAAGAGTCGGCTACTTAACTGACTCATTGCCCCCCAAATTTACTTTTAAAATGTATAATTTATCCATAAATTATCTGACTAGTGTTAGGAGATAACTGACATAGGAATATGCATAAAAAAGACTTCATTTTCAGAAGACATTGGAAATCTCTGACTTTTCTATGTGCACCCATCATTTTGCCCATTTAAAGGGATGAAAATACAGGTTTGAAAGTAGATCTGGTATCTTTCTTTTAAAAAAAAAAAAACAAGTGGCATCACACATGGAAAAGATGTGAATACTACAAAAGGTTCTATTCCCTCGTAGCTTGCTTCCCACAGGCCACCACGGATACCCGCACTTGCCTCTCCTTCCAGCTGTTTTCCATAGAGACAAAATAGAGAACAGACTCTGACCTACCAGGAGGGCATTCTGTTTCCTCCTGGCTAAAATGAGAGAGTACCTGGCTAATTGGGTCGTTAAAAGACAGAATGATATGAAAAATACTTGACAGACTTTGGAAGGGTCTGCAAATATTAACTGACTGTGGGGTCCTTAACCTGGGGTTCACGGACCTCTGCAAAATCTAAGGCTTAGCTGCAGAGTGTTTACAAAGACCCTGAAATTTAAACTTGTGTTTTTCCTGGGCAGGCAGAGCCACTGTGGCTACGAACTTTTCAAAGGCAGGATGATACCAAAGTGGTTGAGGACCAGCATTCTAGAGCCTGAGTGCCATTTTCTCGGGGCTATGCCCTATTCATTGAACGCCCATCACATGAGAGAGAGGATGAAAATTGGGAAGCAGTACAGTTATTCTTCAGGCTTTCTGTCTTTTTCTGGGTGTGTCTCCTCTTTTGGCCTTCACCAGAATAGGGTCTCTGTGCTCCTATGGAGCCATCCCAGTCCTCTAAATCAGCCTACTCACTTGTACTGCGGCGCCAGCCTCCCAAAATTGTTCTCCCATTATCAAAACTCTAAACCCACTGTCACACGGGAAAGTTGAACTTCTGATTAAAAATTAAAGACACATCTCATGATAAATTACTTTGCATCAAAGTATGAGTGGTGGCTATGCCCTGAAACTCTTCATTTTCATTTATGCATCTTAGTTAATTATTTTTCCCCCAAAGCACTTTCGTGTTAAAGGAAGAAGTCAGAAGACAACATGGAAAACTTATTTCTGCCAGAGCGGGTTCCCAAGCTCATTTCCTTTGCTGCACACATCTTCCTGCACATGCTGCCCAGCCCCTGGTGCAGCCAGGGTTAGGCACAATTACCTGCACCCGTGTATAAGTTCACCTCTTCTGTGCTCAAGAAATGCAAGGGAATGAGAGTAATATTGTATCAATAACCCTGAGTTCCCTGTAACATTAGAAAAAGGATTTTTTTTTCTTTTTTTTTTTTTTGCCAACTTCACTACTCTGGCTTCAGGATCATGATCATTACTTCAACTATCTGCTCTCCACTTCCTGGCTGGTAATCACAGCACCTGTGCGAGGCTACTCACACGGGAGAGGCTGAACGTTCAGTTGGATGGGAGCCGGAGATACTTTCAGATGGCAGGTTTTTCTAGTGCTCCTCATATTTTCTACTATTCACTCACTCCCGTTTCCCATTTCCCATGTACTCATTCAGCCAGTCAGCTGTCTGTCTGTTCAGTCTAGGTGCTGGAGGGAGATGGAAGGGCATGCCGTGCAGAGGGAATGTGTGCCAGGGTGGGAGGCACGAGATGTATGACGAGTCCCCAGGTAAGGTGAGCTGCTCTGTGGTGTCAGCCCTGGAGGGGCTGGAGGAGGACAACTGGGGGCAGATAAAGCCAGGAGGGAGGTTTGGAGCCAGCTTGTGAAAAGACTGTTTGCATGTTCAGGAGTATGGACCATGTGGTCATCACCACATAAAGCTGGTCATGCTCAAAAGAATTCACGTAAATAGCAAAATCAGACTCTTGAATTTACGTTCCTTAAGATCACAGCCACTGTCCTGGAGAGGGAAGGCCAGTGGGCCACTCCCATGCACTGCTGACTGGGGGTTGGCCAGCTGTTGAGGTTGAGGTTCCTACTCGCCATGTTGCTTCCCACCATCCACTCCAGGTAGAAGTGCAGGGATTTGAGGGCTGAGGTGTGAAGGAACCTCTAATGCCAGGAGAAGTAGCAAGGGTGGAAGAGCCCTCGGCATGTTATTCTAATCCCAGGGAGATCAGAGCTGAACAAGCTCCTCTTGTTGATAATTCTCAACTTCTGCAAACTCCAGAAACCTCACCATAACTCTACAGATTCCTCAGGTTGTGGGTTAGGCGCATTAACCCCTGAAGTCCCCTGCCTGGGCTTCAGGTCTCGCTGGTGAGTTTTACTTGGGGAGTATATGCTATCAGGGACATAATAGTGAGCTGGGAGCAGGGATCTTGGATTTTCATCTTGGCTCTGTGACCTTGAACAAGTCCCTTTACCTTTCTGGGACTCAGTTTCCTCAGTTCTAAAAGAATAGGCTGGGCCAGATGATCTCGGCTTTTCCTTGGTTGTTAAATTCCAAAACCCTGGGGTTTTCTTTTATTATGTATTATTACATATTGCCTGTGGCTCATAGTGTTTTACAATTTTGTTCTTGCTTTTTAGATCTCACCATATCACCATTTTAAGTAAAAACTCTTTTCTAAAAAAGTGATTTTATATATTTTCATTTTTATGCCTTTTTATTTTTTATTTTATTTTTTAATCACTGTTTTACTATTAATGTTTTAAAACAAATGGTCATCTCTTAAGACCATTTTTTAAAAATCCCAGTTCTTTTGTTAACTTTTGCTGGATTTTGATTTTCCAGAAATCGTTCAGACAACATGAGCAAAAGATCCATAAAACCAAACCTTTTTCCCCTGATCTCAAAGACCCTCAAACCAACACAAACACATTCTTTATCTTCGTTAATTCCTTATCAAATACCAAAGAATTTACCACCACAGTGTCAAACAGATTTAACTGTTTCAACATGGAAGAATAAAATGAACAGAAAAGAAGGTAGGTTTAAAAGGATACTGCTAGAATCATGGAACACTACATCAAAAACTAATGATGTACTGTATGGTGACTAACATAACATAATAAAATAAAGTTAAAAAAACAAAAAGAAACCATTTAATAATGACCAAATAAATTCACTCGGAAATTCTGGGGAAGTTTTAGCACACTATTTCTGTTAAGTAGCTAGAGCTATCCAAGTGAGAACAACTGAAACAGAGTTTGAAAGAAATTAGAGTCCTTCTTCCCGACTAACAAAGCTAACAGAACTGACTCTGATTCACAGAAACTGTCAATAGGGAAGATGAAGCTTCCCCGAGTGCTCTTCCTCCTGCACGGACAAAACCATGTTAAGATCTAACTCCTTGGAGAAAGAGAAGAATATAGACTTTGGAGAGTTCTAGTAGGTTCCCAGTAATAACAACACGATGTTATTCTCCGGGCAAAGAAAATGGGAAGTCTGTCATTTGGGGCTTCGACTCTCAAAACTGGCCTGGCTTTTCTCCTGCTTATTGTACTGTCCGTTCTCATTTTTAAATTATATATTATTTAAGTAACTGTGGGCTCCATTTTATGACTCTGAAAACAGCAGAAACACTGCCTTCCTATTTTAGGAAGAAACTGAGGCCGGAGGGGTAAGTACTTGCTCAAGTTCATGCAGCTAACAAGTAGAGGGACACGGAAAAAAATTCAAATCAATGAGGAAGGGAATTGAGATTGCGTTTCAAAAATAGTACCTGTTCTTCCCCTATTATAAAACCCAGGTTTTAGGAAAAAATAGGCATAATAAGAGTATTAATGTCATGATTTTGTTAACTGGGGACAACCTGGCTTAAGGAGGAGGAATGGAGGTCATGGAGGCTTATGTGAGTTTCATTTAAAGAGATGCTGATGAACTTGTGTAAGGCTCTCATCATGGAGCAGTCAGTGATCAGGATTTATTCAGATGCCACGAGGACAAAGCTTTTAAGTATATGAGACTTTAAAATGAATTCTAAGCAAAACAAACGAGCAAAAGAAAAAAAGAGACAGACAAACCAAGAAACACACTCAACTCCAGAGAACACACTGATGGTTGCCAGAGGGGAGGTGGGTGGGGGGATGGGGGAGATAGGAGACAGGAATGAAGGAGGGCACTTGTCATGATGAGCACTGGGCAATGTAGGAAGTGTTGAATCACTATATTGTACACCCGAAACTAATGTAACACTGTATGTTAACTATGCTGGAATTAAAAAAAAAAGAATTCTTCCCATGGAAACCTCTAAAATTTTCAGCATTTCCCAAAGTAGTTTTATAATCATTACTAATGGAAATCATCCCATTTATGGGCTTTTTGCATAAATTTGAAGAAGATATTTGTTTTTAAAACAAGGAACATAACACTAACAGACAAAAATAAAATGAAAAACTTGCTAGTGATCACTAATACTAACAAATTCAGTCGTTTATTTTTTCTTTTCCCTTCCATATTTAAGTCCATGATCCACTTTACATCATTTTTATACAAGGTTTGAAACTTTGGGTAAAGGTTTTGTTTTGTTTTGTCTCTAGATATCCGATTGCTGCAACACTGTTTGTTGAAAAGGTTATCTGCTGGCACCTGGATTGCTTTTGTCAAAAGTCAGCTGGGCATATTTGTGTGGCTCAAATTCTGGGGTCTCTTCTGTTCCACTGGCCTTGGTGCCTGTCCTGTCACCAATGCCACATAGCCTTGATGACCGCAGCTCTGCAATAAAGTCTTGGCATTGGGCAGACCAGTCCCCGCCACCCCTCCCCACACTGTATTCTGCTTTTTTAGAATTATTGTAGCTATTTTAGTTCCTCCGCCTTTCAATATACACTTAAAAAAGCCTTGTCTAGGTCTACAAAAAAAATCTCGCTCACATTTTGAGAGGTTAGTTTGCAGAGCATAGCATTCTGGGCTGACAATTCTCTTCTTTCAGCGCTTGGAAAATAGTGTTCCACTTCTGGCTGAACTCCACGGTTTCTGATGAGAAATCTGCTATCATTTGAATGGTTTTTCTCCTGAGGGTCAGGTGTTTTCTCTTGTTGCATTCCAGATTCTTTTTTCTCTGTCTTTAGTTTTTAGAAATTTGACTATTTTGTGTCTTGATATGGACTTCTTTTGATTGATCCTGTTTGGGGTTTGCTCAGCTATTGGAATCTGTAGGTTTCTGTCATTTGCCAAAATTGGGAAGTTTTCCGCCATCACTTCTTTAAGTACTTTTCCAGCACTACCCTTTTCCTCCTCTCATCCTGCTTCTCCTACGACACAAGTGTTAGATCTTTTGTTATCACCCCTCTGGTCCTTCGTGCTCCATCTGTCTGTCTGTCTGTCTATCTATCTATCTTTATTTATTTATTTTCAGTCTGCTTTCGCTCTGTGTTTCACACTGGGTAATTTCTGCTGTTCTATCTTCCAGCTCACTGATTTTCTCCCACCTTCCCCTCATGCCGCTGTTGGGCATATTCACCGAGACTTGGTGTTTCAGTGCCCCTGTTTTTTGGTTGTACCATTTGCGTTTAGTTTTTCTTTATACTTTCCATTTCCTTGCTACGACTTTCCGTTACCTTGCTTAGGTGTTTTATTTCTTTGTGTGTTCCAGGTGTGTATGTAATTGCCTGCTGAAACATTTTTTATCATGGTTATAGACTGTGTCAGAAAGTTCTAACATCTCTGTTCTCTTGTTGTCAGCCTCTGTTGATTGTCTTCTTTCACCCAGTTTGCGATCATCCTGGTTCTTGCTCTTGTGAATGATTTTCATTTGAAAGCCGGACATTTTCATATTTTATGAGACCCAGGCTGTCTTTTAAAACATCTGTTTGAGCTGGCTTTTCAGAAAAATCACTCCAGTATTTTTAGCTGTATTTAGCAGGAAGAATAGGGAAAGTTGTATCTCCTCCATCTTAAAAATTCCAGTTTTCTCTGAGTGAGATTTTAAGATTATTGCAATCCAGCTGTTTCCTTAGAACTCATAGGATGGAGACACAAATTCTAAGATATTGACTTAAAAAAAAATCTTAACACCATTTACCTTTTTGTGTTTCTAAGCAACATGATCTCATGACTTCCTCCCATCCCCCAGCTATTAGTCATTTTTCATTCCTGTGGTCAAACCCAGTCTGAAAGGGGAGGAGAAACTTCTGCTTTTGTATCAATTTAACCATCTCCACAGAATCCACTATGCTGATCGTTCAGGGGCTGGTTACCTTTGTAACCAGGAAGGATGCCAATACCATAGACTACTTCAAAATTTAGTTCCCTCTTTATTTTTTACCTGGTATAAATATTTTTGAAGTAGGTAACAGAAATGAAACCTTTTGCTATTCCAGTAATCTAGCCTTAGTATCTCTGATCCTCTCTTCTGTTGCTTTTTCACAAGATCTGTGAGTTGAATGTAGTTTTGGAGATAAAGAATCTGATTGTTGTCTTCCTCCACCTCTAGGATAATATGAGAGAGTATTCCTGATGGGTCCACATAAAAGCTTCTGTCATTTTCACAGGTGCCTTTGTCCTAATCCACTAGCAATTTACATCTCTGCTAATGCATAATAGGAACGCAGGCTTAACCAGATGCCTCAAAGAAGAGAAATGGAGAGAATATAGTTAACAAACATATGTGCTTAGGGAGATAAAACTCTTAGAAAAACGCCTACAATAATTTTCAGAAAGACACCCAGAATGTTGTGATGGGCCAACCAATATATGGAATTTAAATATGTAGCTTTTTACGCTTAATAAAATGCTCTTCTAGAAAGTTCATATTCAAAATAGTAGCTGTGGTCACTGCAATCACTGAGGAAAGCATCTGGACGTTTTGCCGAACTCTGGCTCTGAGATGATTCTAGCCTAAGTTATAGCTGATAAAGGCACAGGGTGTCAAAATGGTCTACAGTTCCTGTAGCCAATAATTCTTTGTAAAAGTATTATACATTATTTCCTATCTTACCTTTAGTCCTCTGATACTTCAGCAGTTCTGAGCTGTGAGAGATTGGATTCCCATTAATTCAAGTCTGTGGTTTAGAAGCCACCATCAGATACAGAGGATCTATTGATCGTTTAAGTAAGCTCTGACCCGTGACTATAGAACAATAAAAGCCTGAATATGTTTTAATATAAATGGAGGTTTAGTATGATGTTATAGGTATGCCTTTTGGAAGAATATGTATCCTGGCTTCATCCCTTACGAGCTTGGGCAACTTCTTAATTTTCCTTATCTAAATAATGAAGTGGATAGATCCTGCCTCCTAAGATTGTTGAGAGCATTAAATGAGATAATGCATACAACACATACAGTAGCTTGGCCATGTAAGAGCTCAGTAAATATTTCCGACGGTTATTCTGCTACACTTCTACTACGTTTCTCACAGAAACCAATCTAAGAACAGCACTTTGTTCAAAATGCCATGCTTGGTAGACTGTTTTTTTTATCAGATACAAATTCTCTTTACCCTAACAGAATAATTAAACCTGTTCCAGATTTCATGCCCATGACCAGGCTTGAAGGCAGATACTTTTAGACATTTTTAACCCATCAAATGTTTATTTTTGGAAGCCCTGAGCTAGGGAATCTTCCACATTTCCTCCCCCTTTTTGCCCTTGCCATGTTTATTTGGTCTTATGCCAGAAACTTCTTGGGGGTAATTCAAATTAGCATCCATTACAGATCAATCTAGAAAAGGTTGGTTATTTATTGTCAGGAGGATACATGAACCTTGGCAGTTTCAGAAACCAGAGCTAAAGCGATCTTATAAAGTTCTAGTTAAATCAACACGGGGATGTGCTAGTCTCATGATGACTTTCATGAACTTACCTCTGAAATGCTAAGTATTTTCTCACTCAGAACCTCATTCTAACTCTATAACTTATACTAAAGATCACACTGTACCTGCTCTTAGCCTTGTTAAGTCTTACAAAAGCCCTTGGCCAAAAGCAATAAAATTTGACCTCACCTAATCCTGGAGTCGCAATGGATAATGTGTGTATTTTTCATTCAATAATTTAATGTGGAAATTAACTGCATGTGTCACATATTCCCCATCTTAAAGAGAGAGCTTTTCTGGTTCTAATGTTACACAAAAATTAAATATGTAAACACTCTTGTCATATAAGACTCCTCACTTTCCTGATAGCTTAAATAAGCACTACAAAAGACTCCTTTGGAGAAATTTGTTATTTCATAGAATTTGGGAGCCTGCTGCATGAAATTCACCCACTATGGTCACAGAAATAATGGCAAAAGATACTTTTTTCTGGCTCTGCTTTGGCTTACTGCATTATTCTCTGTTTGTCAACACAGGAAAAACACTGTGGACCCTGAAAGAAAAATTTTGTTCCCTTTCTCTCTGAGGTGTACTCTCGAGCTTTTCTACCCCAGCGCATGGGGTACAGAACGTCTCTCGACCTGCGTCCGTAAGTCCATTCCTAGGCCACTTCTGTCTGACAGGTCTCTTTCCTTTGCTTGTTCTTTCCTTGACCCACTCAGTTTCCCCCTGTATGCCATGTAATTTATTTTTTTTTCTTTTGGTCCTTTTATTAAATTTAACGTTTTGAATAGGTCCACATGGTTCAAAATCAAAAGGTATAGTTGGTAATACAGCAATAAGTTGCCTTCAGCTCCTGCTGCCATCTTCCAGTTCCCAGATTTGCTTCCCCACCCCCCCGTCCCCCCGCCACAGGCATCCACTGTTCTTGGTGTCTTATGTATCTTTCCAGGTTTCTTTATTCACACGCAACCAAATATGAATATAGACCCCCCCACACACACCATTTTATGTAACAGGAATCATATTATATATGCTCTTCCAAACTTTTTTTTTTAGAACTTAATTTATCTTGGAGATCTTTCCATATAAATACATAATGCATTCCACATTCTGTCCTATAGCTTCTGTATATGGATGCGTGTGACAATTTATTTAACTAGTCCTCTACTGATAGATTTTCTGTATTTTACTCTTATAAACTGCATGTGATGCAATTTACTCTTACAAACAATGCTGATATAAATAACCTTGTGCATATTTCATTTTATAAACCCCTAAGCATACTGTATGATAAATACTCCTAATAAGGATGGCTGGGTCAAAGGTAATTTGCATTTGTGATTTTGATAGATATTGCCAAACTGCTCTCCATAAGGGTCCTAAAAATGTATTCTGTCAGCATTCTATGAAAGTGACAGTTTTCTCGACTTAAACCACAGAGTATTAAAACTTTTGAATTTTTTCCCTTCTGAAAGGTGAAAATAGATACCTCAGGTTTGTTTTAAATTGCATTTCTTTTATAATGGGAGAATTTGAACTTCTTTTTTTTTTAAGATTTTATTTATTTATTTGACAGAGAGAGACACAGCGAGAGAGGGAACACAAGCAGGGAGAGTGAGTGGGAGAGGGAGAAGCAGGCTTCCCCGTGGAGCAGGGAAGCCCCCGATGCGGGGCTTGATCCCAGGACCCTGGGATCATGACCTGAGCCGAAGGCAGACGCTTAAAGACTGAGCCACCCAGGTGCTATTGAACTTCTTTTTATATGCTTAGGAGGCATCTGTGTTTCTTTCTCTATGAACTAGCCTTCCCTCATTTTTTTTCTCATGGATTTCAAAAGCTATTTATATATTAGAAAGATGAGTCTATGCCTATTGTATAAAATGGTGTCTTTTTTATGTTGCTTATAGTTGTTTCTACTGAAGATAGTTTTTTCAAATGAGGTTGAATTTACTCTAGACCTTGAATCATAATGATGAAGGCCTTTCCTACTCTAGTTTTAAAGGATTTCGCCCACTTTTTTCTCAGAACTTTATCATTTCATTTTATTTTTACATTGAAATCTCTGATCCCTTTATAATTTATGCTGCAATAAACCATGAGACGTGAATCCAATTACATTTTCTTTTTCTGTCCAGTAGTCTTATTGAATTTTACATCTTTCCCCTACTTATGTGTGATATTACTTTTATATCTATCTTATATCTAAATTTCTACATATAGAGCTACTTATGGTAGAAGCTTCCCTTCTAATCCATTGGCTTATCACGTACCAGTACGGCATGGTTGAGTTATTTTGGCTTTATAATGTGTTAGAATCATGACCTTTATGGTGACCTAATAGTAATGATGATAATAGCATCATCTTAAATATATATATATATATATATATCACACTGTAATTTACAAGGCACTTTCACTTAAACTACCTCATTTGTTTTGATCCTTATGATGTCACATGGGGAAGCTGAGACTAGTACTTCTGTCCTCATTTCATACGTGGAGAAACTGAAGCCCAGAAGAGATGGTTTGCCCAAGATCACCAACAAAACTAGCAGGTGGCAGAGTGATGACTTGCCTCTTCTGTCTTTGCCAATCCATGGTTCCACTTCTCAGAATGTCTAAGATATTCTCTGAGTATCTCTCCCCCAGAGAGCTCGTTTGTTCCCAGAGATTCTCTCTGTGTTACTGAGCTCTGAGTCCTATGCGGAACCTTCAGCTTCATCTAACCTTCTTTGGATTGAGGAAGGGACAAAATCATGAAATCACAGAATGCTAGAGCAGAAGGAGAGCTGAGAGATCATAGACTAACCTAGTCATTTTATGAAAAAAAAAAAAAAGGAACCAAAGCTCAGAGAAGTTATGACCTTTGTGCCCAAGATCATACAGTTTCTAAGAAGTCAGGGCTAAGCCAAAACTCAAAGATAGTTCTTTTCACATGGTTTAATAATGAAGAGGGAGGAAGGAAATGTTGTATGTACTTTTCAAACTAATCATCTCCATATTTATTAAGTTTATTATTAGCTACCTTCAGGGCCAGAAATGAGAGGTATGAATGAATGAATGATCATGTACCATGTTCCAGGCATTGTGCTAGTCATTGGGTTTATGATGGTGAACCAAATAGGCATGGTCCCTGCCTTCATGAAGAATAACAGTCTAGAAGAGAAACATATCAAGCAAATAATATATGGATAAAAATGTAATTACAAACTGGGAAAAAGACTATAAGGGAAACTTACATGATGCTCTGAAAGAATACAACAGGAAGACCTAATTATTTCGACTTCAGAGTCTGGAAAACCTCGCACTACTCTCCCTACCCCAACTCCGGCCTGCCATGTGATCCTTGCAGCGTCTCGAAGATGTGTGAAAATCACTGATCCTGTGCTAGTCCCTCATTTCTTCAGAGGACAGAACTGAGGTTCACAGAGGAGGTGTGACTTACCTAAAAAGGTCACCTAGCTAGTTAGAGCCGAGCCAGAGGACGATGACCCCCTGACTTTCTGTCTAGGGCTCCTTCCACTGTTTAAAAGCCCTCTTAATGCAGACCCATGCTCTGCTACCAGAGTTTGCAGTGATATGACTCTTCACAAGTCACAGGCTCCCAGAAGACTGGAGCTTTGACTTAGTTTATACCATGTTATCATCAGCACCTTGCACGGAACAGACGAATCAAGATTTTGACAAACACTTGCCAATGAATCTAGGTATTTTCTAGAAAATAGTTTTTCTTATTTTCCTTGAGTGGTTCATCAGTTATTGTACTGAAGAATGAGCTGAACTGCCCTAAACTGAGTACACATTTTTTAGAAGTTAGAGTACTTTGTAGGATAGCCTAAATCCTTTTTTTGTCAATGGGCAACTTTTCTTTGGAGGTGAAAAGTTTGACCTAAGTTCTCTTGATAAATTGTTTCTCTCCACCAGTGTATCATCCTTAACACACCTTGTCAGCAGTAGACGTGGTTGGCCCAGGTCGGAAATGGCGGCGCTGATGGTGGGGAGGGCTCAGCCTGCACGTGGAAGGCCCTCACTTACTTCGTAGCACTCCCCTGTGTGGGCGTGAGCATCCTGTATGTCCTCCTGAAGTCACATCACAGACCGCACGAGAGATCCAAGAGACCCGAGTTTGTCACCTACCCCCATCTCCACATCAGGTCCATGCCCTTTCCCTGGGGAGATGGGAATCATACTCTCTTCCATAACTCTCACTGAACCCACTTCCAACCAGCTATGAAGATGAATAAAGACAACCTGGACCACCACCCAGTGGGGACCACAGCACTGGTTTGGACCATGACTCTGCACATGGACCAGAAGAGAATATGGGACCTTAAGCTCACCTTCCTTACTTGTATCAAAGGATGACCAGTGTACTGATCTTCCATCCCTTTGCTTATGACAAGAGATGCCTTAAATAACTTAGATTGGTCCATGAAAAAAAAAAAGAAGTAGAAGTGGTTGATTAGAAGAGATAGAACCCCATGTATCTGGATTTGGTTACTGCGTATGCAGTACTTCCTGGGTGTTACAAACTCATGGCTCATGGTTGTTTCCCCATTTAACACCCAGGGCAGTGGGATTAGGTAGGGGTGATGGGTCTTCAGCTTGCTTGAATGCCATTTAGGGTACCTTGACTCCTTGACTTATTATGCTTCCCCTCACTTAATTTTCTTTTTCTTTTTTCGGAGGATGAGTGGAGTGATAGAATTGGAGAATTTTAATACTACTTTTCCTGTCCACATTTAGCTATTTACAACTATGTGACTTAAAATGATAGAACAGTCAAGACTGGTTTTACAATGGGGGAAAACTGAGTAGAATTCTCTTTTAAAGAAGCATTCTAGAATGCAGGAAATGCTCTAAATACAGAGATGTTCATGGCAGGAGCATTTGTAACAGTGAAACAACTGGGAGCAACTTGAACAGCCAACAATCAAAAAAGAATAAAATGCATACTGATGTCTTCCATGCAACACGAGTGGACTGAAGCCATGCTTCAAAGCAAAGGTCATAACATGGGGTGTGAAGTGGAAAAGAAGGCGGTACAGCAGAGACACTGAGAGTAGGGGCTCTGGGATGAGGACTAAGGTTAAACTGGACTCTTGCATGGCTGTAGGACCTCAGCAAGTTCCTCTCTTTGCCTTAGGTCCCTCAGTCATGAGGAGGGGATAAATTGTACCTATTCTGTAGGGCTGTGTGAGGTTTAGAAGAAGCAATGCTTGTAAAGCCTTGACCCAATGCCTGGCATGGGGTATGGGCTTGACACATGTTCACCATTATTATTAAATATATGGTCTCAACTTACGATGGGGTCAAAAAATACCAAAAGTTCCTTCAAAGACTAGATTTCTTTGGGCTGTAGGATTGAGGGCGAGTGATTTATTTCTTCATTTATAAATTTTGTCCTTTGCAATATTCTGTAATTACTATACTGGTCTTTTCTTTTGTCCCCCACCTGCTTTTCACCAGAAAAAAACTGACCCTTACTGACCTGCTCTGTGTCTCCAGGAGGCTGATCCCTATGGACTGCGTCACCAAGGGCCCCTTGCCCTCAGGCTTCTAGTTGGGTTCAGCCGGTGCCTGGGTCTGGCAATGGGTGTGTCCTTTCACACAGCCACTCCTAACTGGTGCCCCCACCCGGCTTTTACCCCTCTCCCTTCAAGTGTAGGGGTGATAAGAGCTTCCCATTGTAGCTGGTCCTGGGTGCCTTGCTATCCCTTGTCCATTCATGAACCCTGCTCACCTCTCTGTCAATAATCCCTTCATTAAAATTTCTTCAAAATTTGAGCTGAGTATGCTTCTGTTTCTGCTGGGACTCTAGCTGATATAAGGAACATACATTATTTTTATAATTGGGAAAATTTTATTTAAGAAGCACAAAGGACCACCCCTGCCTCCCATCTCCCAAAAGGAAGCACTCCTCACGGAGTGGAGAGGCCCCTCAGCTTCCAGACTTGAGGGTGATTATTTTTGTTTCATTTTTGAGCCCTCACATGAAATTAGGCTTCAGACTAGAACACCTATTTCTTAGAAAAACACACTTTCTCCTGGAGAGAAATTCTAGAAAGGAGTCGCGGGCTATTGACAAACTATAATGCTGCAAAGGGATCTGGCCAAAAAGGAATCAAGAGAAAAATCTCCAAGGGGAGAAGGTGGCCCGGAAGTTGCTCATCACTTGCTGTGCCAGCTGTGTGCCCAGTTGGACAGTCGTGGACAGAGTTGTGCCTTGAGTGGAGACCTGCCTCTGTCTGTGGCCACTGGAAACTCACCAGCCCCTGTGGCATCTGGGCTCAGCAACTGCCAGGCTCCCAGGGGGTAAGTGATACAGTTTGTTCAGTCCGGGGGTGCGGATGGCGGTGTGAGGTGGTGATGGGGCTGGGGGGAAAGGGGCTTGGCATGTCACCATGCACTGCTCCACTCTTAAATCTCGATTGGCAGGCTGACTTTCCCCAGGAGGAAATGTGGGGAGGAATCTCACAGTTGCATGGCAATAAAGAGCTGCCTGGTGGGCCTCCCTCTCCGCCAAGAGGCTTCGTGGCTCCAAAGTTCCGGAGGGGTATGTGAGGGGGAGGAGGAGAAATAAGCCACTCTACTCAGTAGTCATGTGATCACCTTTGCAGAAACTTTCCAGTGGCAAGTGTGTTGAAGACAGCGAGCTCAGGGGAGCCGGCAGGGTACAGAAGGATGAAACTGAAGGTGGGGGTCGGGGGTGGGTCCAACAGAACTGTGGATGACTTATAAAGGAAAGGGATGAGAGGTGAGGCTCAGTGAAAGACAGTGTTGGACAAAGTCAGTTAAAAACTCTAGCCTCAACACTCTGGACCTGATTCTCTTTATACTATGAAGTGAATTCTTATGCTGGTGAGCCTTCTTTTCCCCACTAACCTCTAAGCCCCATAAATAGGTGGACTATGTTTATCGTGTTCATTGTGACTCACAATGAATTCACTGAATACTTAACTATATATATATATATAATATGTATGTATATATACACACATATATATGTATATGCTAAGCCCTGTGCCGAGTTCTAGGAATACAGAGACGAACAAAACATTCCTGCTCACAGGAGGTTTACAGACTGATGGGAGGGACCCATATTAAAAATATGACCACACATTCGCCGTGTAGCCGCACATTAGAATGACCTAGCAGCTCTTGAAAAGTATCTATGCTTGGGTCCCTATCCTGCAAAGACTCAGATTTGACTGGTCTTGGAAGGGGCCCTGGCATGGATCCTAAGGTGATGCTAATGGTCAGCTTCATTTGAGAATTCTAAATATACTCTAAATATGCTCATGGTTCCATGAAACATTATTCCCATGAAACATCCAATGACGGACGGTCAAGTGAAGTTTGGAAAATAATTTACTAAATATATTAGAAACTCTAAAAAGTTACATAATAAAGAAACTTTAGAGACTCTAAAAGTTCTATAATAAAGAAATATATTTAAACTAAAAAATATACCAAAAAATAGATGTTTGTATAATTTGTGAACATTATTTGGAAAGGCATGGTAGAACTTATTAGGCATGATTTATATTAAATATTTAGAAATGCTCTCTGAAGAAATGAGTTTATAATAGAGACCTGAACAATCAATGATACAAGGTCAGGGAATGGGAGGGGCAGTGTTCTAGGCAGAGGGATTGCCATCTGCAAAGGTCCTATGGTGGGGTAAATGCTTTTAGAACAGAAAGGTGGTCAATGCTACTGCAATATAGAAGATGAGGGGGAAAAAAAGACCAAGATTTCCTCCTTCAAGGAACTCATACCTTAGGGAAAAACTCACATATTCCGAAAATTCCAATTACTCTATGATCTATAATTTTCCAAATACAACAGGAGAAGAAATCACTGTCAGGAATAATCCTTCACCAGCTGATATAAAAACCCAGTTTCATGTTTGCCCCTAGGTAACTTACATAATTTTTTGAAACAGCAGAAATGCTTTCATAAGTATGTTGGCTTAGGGTAATATTAGTATTAGGTCATGTTTACTGAGCATTCAGTCTCGGTTAAGAGGGAGAAGTGATCTGGAGATTGAATCAAGATGCCAAGCTGACACATGCCTGCCGACCCTACCATTTTTCTCTCCAAATCCTTTAAAAGAAAAACAAGGTACAGTGTTTAAAAATATATCCATTAGCTAGAAAACAAAAAAGTGAGCCATATGTACCCATTTCCCTCCTCATTTCCTCCTTAATCCCTAGCAGCCACTAATCTGTTTTATATTTTTATAATTTTGTTATTTCAAGAGTGTTACGTAAATGAAACAATATGCTATGTAGCCTTTATGGATTGGCATTTTCACTCAGCATAATTCTAGAGAGATTCATCCAAGCTGTTGTGTGTATTGATAATGTGTTCCTCTTCATTGCTCAGTATTATTCCATGGTATGAATCTATCATCACTGGTTTAGCCATTCACCAAATTGGAGGTCACCTGACTTGTTTCCAGTTTTTGGTTATTACAGATAAAGCTGCTATAAACAGTGAACAGGTTTTTGTACGAACATACGTTTTCATTTTTCTGGGATAAATGCCTACTAGTTGGTAGGATGTATGGTACTTGTATGGTTTCTTTTTTAAATAAATTGCTAAACTGTTTTTCAGAGTGCCTGTATCATTTTACATTCCCACGAGCAATGTTTGAGCAGTCCAATGTCTCTGCATCCTTGCCATTTGGTATTGTCACTATTTTCAAATTTTTTGCTACTCTGATAGGCATGTAGCAAAATTTCATTGTGTGTGTTTTAAAGATTTATTTATTTATTTTAGAGAGAGGGAGAGAGGAGAGAGCATGTGTGAGAGAGTGTGGAGGGGCAGAGGGAGAGGGAGAGACAATCTCAAGCAGACTCCCCTTTGAGCAAGGAGCCCGACTGAGGGCTCCATCCCACAACCTGAGCCAAAACCAAGAGTCAGAGGCTTAACTGACTGAGCCACCCAGGTGCCCCTTTCATTGTGGTTTTAATTTGCATTTCCTTAATGCAAACCCAATGAGTTATTATTAGATAGTGGAATGTGAATAGCTAGTGGTTGAGGAGGGAAAATAGGTACTACTCTGAAAGGATTATTTGAAACAAATTTTGAATATGATAATGGCAAGTAGGGTAGGAAAGAGAAAAGAGGCAATTAGAGATTTGAGGAAAATATATAGGTAAGGAAATATAATCACGGTACACTATTTGACATTGCAATGTCAAAACTTACACACTCAGGGTAGGCCACACATAGTGACTTCCTCCCAAAGAATACAGGATGGAAGGGGTTAAAGCATAAATTTACAGTGGAGAAGCCAGACAAACACACCTCAGCCAGGTGAACAAGGTCAGCATCAAGAGTGATTGAGTCATATTGGGAGCATGTACTCTTGATTTGATGGGATGAAAATGGCTAGAACTACCTCCGTGGTCTTCTGCCGCCAAACCTATATCCCCAGTCTAATCATGAAGAAGAATATCAGTCACATCCAAAAGAGGGACACTCTACAAAAGAGCTGCACAGTCTTCCTCAAAATTGTCAAGGTCATCAAAAAACAAGGAAAGTCTGAGAAACTGTCAGCCAGAAGAGCTCAAGTAGATATGATAACTAAATGTCATATGGGGTCTTGGATGGGGTCCTGGGACAAAAAAGAGACATCAGGGTCACTTGGGTGGCTCAGTCGGTTGAACAGCTAACTCTTGATTTGGGCTCAGGTCATGATCTCAGGGGCCCCATGAGATTGAGCCCTACGCTGGGCTCCGTGCTCAGTGAGTAGAGTCTGCAATGGATTCTCTCTCTTCCTCTCCCTCTGCCCCTCCTCCTGCTAACATGCTCTCTTTCTCGCTCTTTCTCTCAAATAAATAAATAAAATTGTAAAAAAGAGAGAGAGAGACATCAGGTGGAAACTAAGGTTATCTGATTAAAGTCAGAATTTTAGTTAACAACAACCAAAAACGTCCACACTCATAATAGTATAAACATTGTTGACTTAACTAAAAATGGAAATATAATTAAGTGGAGAGAATAAGGAACTACAGATGAGTGTGGTATTATGAGAGTTAAATTATTTTCTGTTATAGTTATAACTGCATACGTAAGACCTGCAATTGCTGTATCAAGAAAGAGCCACAGAAGCATATTAATGAAAGCAGACAGGGAATTATAAGAACTAGAGGAATTGGAACTGGCTGGCTCTGAGGAGAAGGGTGAGAAGAATTTTTTTTTTTATTATAAGCCTTTTAGTACAAATTTGTTTTTTAATCCCATTCTTAGATAACTTTGGACAAAAATAAAAAAATAAAAAGTGTATATAAAAAGAGACAAACTTGCAGTTTGAGTAAATCATTTTAACTACTCTTTATAAGAGATAAATGCTTCTCAAACGTCATGGGAAGGATGAAAATAGGAAGACGGAAAGGCAGCAGGCAAATGAAAACCTAGAAAGCACTGTTAATTACAGACAAAATAGAAGCTGAAGCAAAGAGCATTAAGCAAGACAAATAAAGCAGCTTCTCAGAGATCAAAGATCAAAGGGACAAACACTTTAGAAAAAGACAGGGATTTAAACAACACACACATTCACACTTTATACCCAATGGAGTTTACACATTCTTTTCAAACACCAACGATGGTACATATACACTGATTTAGCTACAAATAAAATAACAGTGTACTGAACATATTAAAAAATTTTCTTATTATGATAAAATTAGAAATTAACCTTAAAAATATAGCAAAAAAATATGGCCACTTAGTTTAAAATGGCTTGCCAAAAAACCCTGCTTAAAGTGGAAATGATAAAGTATTTATAAATAAATGATGATTATAGCATCTCACTTTAAACTTTTTGGATGTGGACAAAGTAGCGGTCAGGGGAAAATTTATAGCCTTAAATATATGGACTAGAAAACAAGAAAAATAAATGAACAAGTAAGTTAAGTTTTCAAACTAAAAAAACAAAAAACAAAACAAAAAAATGGGAAAGAAAGAATAAAGTAAACCAACAGAAAGTAGCAGGAATTGGCAAAGCTAAAGCCAGAAATTAATAAAATAGAAGATAAACAAGAAATAGGTTTCATGAATGAAAAAAGTTAATTCTTCAAACAAACCAATAAAATAGATAAATGATGTTCAACAATTCTGAAAGACTTTTGAAATACTAAAGGGACCATGATCACAGTGGAGATTTAAAAATTATGTTCAGTGCTATATCATTCATCATAATCCATATGGAACCTCCTTAATTTGGTAAAGGTTACCTACCAGAAGCCTATCCTAGATGTCACACTTAATGGTAAAATATTAGATGCACGTTGACAAAAGCAGGTAAGAGAGAAGGACATCTACTGTCTCACTATACACAATGTCCTGGGAACTAGAAACCACATTGACTCTAGTTAATGAAGTGAGATCTGAGAAAGAGTAAGAAGTACTAGAAAGGAAGGACAAAATGATCCTTACTTAAAGATGGTGTGAAAAAAAAATCGTAAGATGCAAGACAATCTACTAAAGAAAAAAAAAAAACCCTCACCAGTACTGAGTTCAGCAAAGCAACCAACTAAAGATTTCTTTTGAACTAGCACTTGCTCTTCTATTGTCCCACAACTAGCCAATTAGAGAATATATCTTGAAAAGAGAGTCATTCATAATAGCCATAAAACCTGTTAAATAGACTCCTCCCGCCCCGTGAAACTTAACAGTAAGCGTAGAAGGCCCATATAGGAAAATTATGAAACTTTCCTGAATACATAAAATTCAACTTGATTAGGAAGACCGGTCTTGGATGGAAAGATTCTCTCCAAATTAATTTAGGAATATGATGCTACCCCAGTACAATTTTGAAAATTAAACTTGACAAACCAATTCTAAAATTCATTTGGAGGAGAACATGTGTGCAAACAACTGTGACATTTTGAAAAAGATTACCATGGGGAGGGACTTGCCCTACCAGATGTTAAAATATACTATAAAGTTACTATATGGTGTGAAAATTAATAAAAGGAAACACCATTTAAAATGGATTGGGGAGGCCAGAAGGGGGAGCCCTTACACCCTACCACTCATTGTCAATGACCCAACAGGAAGAGATGTACCTTGAATGTCCATAGTACTTTACCTACTACTTTATTCCCCAAGCAGGAAGAAAGGTTTTTCTCTTGCCCCAGCAACAGCACAGCCAATCAGAGACCTCACAACTCAACCAGTGGAAAGCCACTATACTTCAAACTCCTAGTTTACTCCAATAGACTTTGTTTTATAACAGCCCCACCCAACTGCCCCCTTTCCTCTTTAAAGGATGTTCTCCTTTGTTCCCTAGACTTGTTGTAGCTTGCTTATACCGACTTGCATGAGCTGCAACTCTGCCGTTGCTAAATAACCCCCCCCCCCTTTTTTCCCCCTCTGGTGAAATGACTGAGGGTTGTTTGTTTGCTGTTTTTTTGATGGTTTTATTTTTAAGGTTAACAATGGCTATAGACCGGTGAGTGAGACAAAGAATGGGACTGCATAAACTTTTCCATTTCTAGTTAATAATCCCAGAAGAAAATATTGGCCCAAGTAAAACAGAGACACATACAAGGATTGCAGTATTATATAATAGGAAAAAAAAAAAGGAAACAACCTATGTCTATCAGTGGAAGAATGATTAGGATATATTGCTGAATTAAAAATAAATCTAGGGGCGCCTGGGTGGCTCAGTCGGTTAAGTGTCTGCCTTCGGCTTGGGTGGTGATCTCAGGGTTCTGGGATCGAGTTCTGCATGGGGCTCTCCACTCAGCATGGAGTCTGCTTCTCCCTCTCACTCTCCTTCTGTGCTCTCGCTCTCTTTTTCAAATAAATAAAATCTTAAAATAAATCTAGTTGTAGGATTAGACAGTGTGATTATTTTTAGCACACAAACAAACCTATACATCTGTGTGCTTATACATGTGGGTACGTGCATCAGGAAAGGATTTGTAAGGACATACATGGAACTCCTAACAGATTAGTTTTGTGACAGGGATGGGACACTGGGGGAAGGGTAAATCTTTTACTTTGTCTTTTATATAACCTGTACTGTATTGTTTGAGGGTTAAAAACTTTCCTAAATGAAGAAAATGCAAAAAGGCTATTCTTTACAACATACTGTACTGGAGAAGGGTTTTACGGTGGTTCACAAGATGGTGGAAGAGTCAACTGGCTGGATCCTGACAGCTCAGCAACCAGGGGAGGAACCAAAAACTGGCCTATAAAGCCTGTGGCAGCTTAGAAGAAAGAACTTGAGTAGTGTTGCCATTCTCTTGCTCTCACTGGACCTGCTGCTTTTCCTCATCATACATTTAGTTGCTGAACTTATTTCCATATTTTTACTTGCATGCAAAAAATGTTAACCCACTGAGTTTCCTGTCCCTTGGACATAACATCTTCTGCCTCTCCTCATTGCTTCTCATCTGTAAACTTTTGGCCTCAACGCCACCCAAACAGCCTAACTAAAATGATAAATCCTTTTGTTTTGTGAAACTGAATCACTTCAATCTAGTGATGAGGGTAGCTACCTCATGCCTAGGATCAGACTAATTCTTCAATTAATTAAACATGGAAAAGAATTATAGTCTCTAATGCAACGTACTTTTCTCTTTCTAATTACAAGGTGTAGGAGGGAAAAATAATAGAAGGCATAAAAATAATATAAATACTAAGCAGTGTGCACCCAAGCCCCACGAAGTCAGGTTTTTCTTAAGTCTTGTGAAAAGATGGCCCAAATGATTAAGTCAGAGTCAAGTTCACACTATTATTACAAATTGTCGACCCCGAGGATTTTCATGGACAAATGGTGGACTCTCCCTCCTAGAAGCTGCAGTGCCCCTGGACATCTCTCTGGAATTCTTCGGCCTCCTTTCTTTCTGGGAAAGAAGTTGGGGGTGGTGGTTGGCAGAAGTACCACCTGGTCTTTGCAGGAGCAGATCCACTACCAGCCCCTGGCAATCTCTGCAAGGAGAAATGCTTTTCAATTTTTTTTTTCTTTTAGAGAATGCCATCAAATGAAGAACAGTTAAATATTTTGCTATTACAAGCCTTTGTAGGAAGGAATTAGGGTGGTGGCTTCTAATCTGTTAGAGAACAAGGTGAGAAGAGATGGGGAAGGGCACCACCCAAACCAGCATACTGCCCACACCCACTGGGCAGCTACTGGAGCATCTCATCATTGGCAAACCCCAAAGGGTGACCATGTCAAGCCCTGCTTTTAAAATAAAGATAGAAAAGAATTCATCCTGTGGATGGAAAACAGATGCCGCACTTCATCCGTTAGAGGATACTTTGTCCTTTCAATTTCCAACCCGGCAAAGAGCAACAAAATCACTTTTATGAAAATGTTCTCTGCTCTGGGGCTGCAGAGAAATGACTTATCCTCTGCCGGAGCTGCAGACAGGTTACCCAAGGCGGGGCGGGGGGGTTGGGCGGGGGAGGATGCGGAATGAAGTTCTGGCAAGTGTCCAAAGCATTAAAGCATTTGAAATAACTCTAGTTTGGCTCTGTAAGCCATGGAAATTGGTGAGATGGGACCAAAAGATGCCAGCGCTCTTTGAATCCAAGGAAGAAACACCTAAAACAGTCACTCTCTTAGCCCCATTTTCCTGCATTTAGGGAAGATGCAGGCAGAAAACTCCAGTGGGTCTTACTCAAAACTGTTTCTGGGTTTTAAACTGAAACTGATGCCTTTAACGTCCAAGTTGTGGTGGCAACTGGCCTGGCGCGTGGCCTCTGGGCCTGAAGAGGGCTTATAAAGAGATGCTCTTAAAAAGATTTCTGGATATCAACAAACTCTTAAAAAAATCGGGACATGTTGATGAGTTGAGTGTACACATGTGAGGAACGGAAGGATTCAGATTTTCTTTGAAACACAGGCTTCGGTATGAAGGGGGAAGATCCAGTTGTCAAAACAGGCTTGAGGTTTTATGAACCCAGAAATTCTGGAGAGCAGTTTGAGATGTTTTCCAAATCCTAAATACTGTAGGGTTAAGCCTTCCCTCTAACCAATTAGATAACTGACATTTCATTCTGTGGATTTCTCGATTGTTTCTTCTTTTTTAAAGCAAACAAAATAATTAGCCTTGTTCCAGGGTAATTTTGTTAATATTTCCATGATTAAATAATTATTTCAACTCTGAATTAAAAACTGTCCTGCTGTCTCTGGGTACAGTAGGCAGTCAGCTGTTTTAATAACCCCTGAGGGTGGTCACGTTAAGGACTCAATTTATGACCTTATAGATTAACACAAGGAAACCTACTCCATAATGCAACAGACAATTCTATTTATAATGTTTAATTAATCCCCTCCAGTCACTAACAGAACCCACTTGTGGCTTTCGTTTCAACCCCACCCAAATGCAAGTCTCCTGAGATGAGACGTGTTAATATGTGAATGCTGATAGAATTTGCTGGCATGATAGTTGAGTATTAAATAGCTGACAGTCTGGATAAATTAGCTCCCGATAGCTCACTAATCAAATGTAAGAAGAAAATGTCGAGTTTGGCGGCACTGATGAAACCCTTCATCACAACCCTGAGCTGGAGAGAGGGAGGGAGAGAGAGAGGAAAGTGTCCAAGTCTGACACTGCCTGAAAACACTAGCTCTGAATTTCAGGACGTCTTGGCAGAGCAGACAACCAAGAAAAAGTATCAGAACTGTTTCGAAGGATGGCTGTGGGAGGCCACCCTGGTGGCTCCATTTGTCTTTTGTCACTAGTACCCTCAGGCTGCCTTCTCTTTGATACAGAAAACCCAAAGTGGTAACCCACTCTAGGCTGCCTTACCTAAGGTAACACAAACAGAGTGGAGTTACCTGGAAAACTCCAAGTACCTCAGAAAACTACAGGGTGTGGGCAGAGTAATTTTTGCAGACCTAGAAGACTCTCCCGGGAAATAGGCCCTGGGAAGGAGGCAGGAGGCTCATACACTACATGGACATAGGACTTCTGCCTTGTGGGCTGGCATCTTGGAATATATGCATGGAAGACTTTACCAGGTTTTAGGACTGTTCCGGCTACTTCCATATGTCCTCCTGAGTCAGGAAAATCGATTTCGCTCTTTTTTGTCCACCACATTCGAGAATCCACATAATGTGATACTTCTGGCTCTGCTTTGTGTCTTTAGGCAAATTCCTTAACCTCAATGCCTTAGTCCTCTCGTCCACAAAGTGGAAATCCTAACTGCCCAATTCTAGGGTTGTTGTGAAGATGACACGGAGTTAGTACAGAGGATGGCTCGACACGGTGCCTGGTGTACAGTAGGCGCTCCGTAGCCTTGGCTGTTCTCATCACAGCATCACTCTGCTGTCTGTCTCCTCTGCCACATCAGGCTGTCATGGTTTCTCCTGGCTAGCTGCCTGACTCACTTCCCTGTTCCTGGCCCATATCTCTGCCGGTACATCGTACACAGTCTTGTGACCCAAATCTTTCACCGTCTACCTCTGATCCTGTCCTGCCTTATTCAGGGTTCTGCACAGCTCATCAAACAATGTCGAAACTCCTTAATTTTGAATTTAAGGCTTGGTGGGCCCCTGCCTCCTGCCCTCATTTCTCTCTCTGCTCTTATATTTCACTGTGCCTTCTCATGACCCCTCACCTCCGCTGGAGCCACGGTTCTCTTGCTGTCTTCTGCCCGTCCGAGTGTGTTCTTGCTTCATAGGTATCAACTGTGCCCACCGTTCTCTCCACTTGGACGTTACTTCTCCTCAGCATCTTCTGGTCCAAATCCTAGCCATCCTTGAAAGCCAAGTGCCACCTGCACCTTGGGGCTTTTCTGATCCTATCATGTTACCTCCCTCTTTCTTTTCTGACCCCCGATGTCCCTTATCTGTTTTTTTTTTTAATCCTTAACCCTAGTTACCTGCTATTACAGGTATCAATTCATATGCCCCGCTACTTAGTATGTGTGATATCCCACTCTCCGAGCTCCTTGGATCGAGGCTGATTCTTCCATGTGCCCTACTTAGTGCTGTCCTCAACCCTATACTATGCACAAAACAGGCCCTTTCCAACAAGAAGTTGGGAGTTAATAATATTTTGGAGGGGCTTGGAATAATGACAGCCTGGTCCTGTGGTCCATCCTTTCTATGACTTATTCTCGTGAACTTTTGCTCTGTACATGAGGGCCTATGGAAATATTTCAACTCAAAAAGTACACGGGATAGAAAAAATCCTATCAGCAGGAAAAACAAACATATAAAACGCACAGCTGATCCCCAAACAATGGATTGTTTTTTGAGAAAAAGCAGTGAAACAAAAACCTGGAGTCCGGTACCTTTGTATCTGGTTACTGCTGCGGCGTTGACACTAAGAGGCTCCTGAAAGCTGACGGTGAGCGTGGTGCTGCCGGTCACCACGAGACAGGCGCCGGCTGGCACCTCGGGGGCTCCTGGGACGGAAGGAAAAACGTAAGGATCTTAACATCGCAAATCCTTTTTAGACAATGTTCCTGCCTCTTCAAAGGATACCCTGAAACACACACTATGGAAACATTTGTTTGTAGAGCCTAATAGCTTTTGCTTTTGAACATTTTCATCAGAAGTCTCAATGGTCTTTATTTGTTGCCATCGTGGTCTTATTTGAGCATCAGAACATCTTCTGAAGGGGTAAATAATACCAGTTAAGCCTTCCCAAAGTATCCTGGAAACACAACAGGAGATTGGCCTGGACCAGCGGAGAGCAGGCCAGAAAGTGCCATAGCAGGAAACGGCTGTTGACAGAGGCTGTTACGTTTCATAAAGTACTTCCATGGAAATCATTTCACTGGAGCCTTTTTGCAACCCTGTGGGGTAGAAAAGGCAAGTAGGGCATGTGCCCATTTAGGATGAGGAACCTGCCGTCCAAAGAGGCCACACTACTTGTTCAAGGACACAGCAAAGACACAACTAGGACAAAGGCCCGTGGCTTCGGATGCTGACCCCCGGGGCTCTTCCCGGGGTAGGATGCCGACCTGCCTTCTCTCGCGCGGCCTCCTATTAGATCAAGGAACGTTTTCTGAGAAAGAATTCACGGACCAATGCCATGCCCATTAACCTCGGGTTTTAAAGGACTCCTGATAGTTCTAGGTGTTCCTTAACACCCAGAAGGTGTTTTGTGATTTAGAAAATTACCCCCCAAATGGCAGTAAGTCTAAAACTATGACTGCTTCTAGTAGTAATCTGTCCTAAATGAGGCACAATTGCAAATGCATTTATTAAAACAATTGCTGAATGTCTCTCTTTTTTTAAATAAAAAAACCCCATGTATCAGCATTGCTGAAGAGACTGTTAATTTTGAAAGCAAACTTTCATTAATGTTGCTTAAGCTGTTTGCTTTAAGAGAAAGGATTAGGCTTAGATTAAATCCTTAGTATACAGAACTGCTTCAGAGAACAAGATTTTCACTGCCTTCGGTCTTTATCTATAGCACGAAGCAGAGGCAGATATTTCCAAACGAATGAACTGATCTTTCCCTTATATTTAAATTCTCAAGTCCAGTTTTTTAAATTGTTGTTTAAATAAGATCTGCTTTTGGAACAAGATTTTAATATTTCCCAAGTTTGAAATTGATACTTTTTTATATTAGGGACCTTCCAGTGCTAATGAGCATTATCCAGAAGCAAGGCTTTTCTTAAAACTAACAAAAAGAATCGACGAAGAGAATGGAAGAGCAGACAAAGCATAATTCAGGGGCTGACTGACTATCCTCTGTGGCCTGTATTAACCAAAGGTCGCTTTATATAAGCTCTCTATAAAAAAATGCAGTAGAGTTGAAAACAACTTAAACTTGTGTTGGAGGCAGAAACTGGACAAATAGGCAAACAAATATTTTCCACCTCCCCATCCCAAAATATAGCCACTTAGGGTATCAGACCATCCAGGTTATTAGGCATTAGGGCGTATCGGGTGGAAAGTGCTAGATGAGTGTGACACTGTGGAGAGAGGCCAGCAGCACTGAAGTCTCATGGCTGTGGTCAGAGAACCTATCGGGAGCCAGAAAATCAAGCAAGACAAAAGATCCTTTTACAGCTGCCCAGAGCCCTCACTCCAAATAGGCTGACAACGGCCATCCATGACCCAGGAGCAGAGTTGAAAAAAAAATCAGTAAAAGAAGGCCTGGCTGTCTCCAACCAACCTGGCTTCTAGTTAAATGCAGAAGCCCTCTGCTTATACTCACTGGCGTGCTCGAAGCCCGTCCTCATGCGTCTGTAGAGCTGACACCTCCACTCCCAAGCTTTCAGCTGTTTCTCTTTCTCTGTGTTGTCCAGACTGGGTCCTTCGTTCTCCACCTGGGCGGACAGTTCACTCACCCTCTGCTGGGCTTCCTGCACCAGTGTGGCGAGGTGCATTGCTCGGCTTTCCAGGCTGACAACTGCAGGGAAAGACATGGGTGACTCCTTTCTCTTTCTGGGGAAACGCTGCTTCGTGGGCATGGGAGTTAAGAGTTGACTCTGGGGTTTAAAAAATGCTCCGGGGTAAGTGGGATCTATGTTCCTTATTAACTGACTTATCCTGACAGGGTCTAAGTGGTGACACTGACAACTAGCTTAAATGGTAAGTCCATCAATTTAAGATACTTTCATTGCTCTGGGGCTCTCGTCATATGCACCCCAAATAGCTGCCTAGCACAGTTCATTAGAATTCCACCATCAAGTACCCATGAGGACCACTCCTCACCCAGATTGCACACAGTTGTTTCCATGATCTTTACAAAGACAAACACTTAGGGCCAAAAGCTCTGTAGGGCTAGGAAGGTCGTAGGAAAAGGCATCCACGAGGCAAGCTGCATTCCGTTGAAGTTGTTTGGGCTTTTTTTTGGTAGCATCTGATTTGAACGTTCTGCTCTTATCATGTCTGCCCAGCTCACAGACATTTCTGTACAAACGTCTTAGTGGCGTAATTCTGTTGTAATTAACCAATTTATTTATTGCTGACGAAGTGTCCCACTCCCACTGCCATAGTTACGCTAGTGAGTTCTGATGACTGGGTGTGATCAGACTATGATCTATCAATTCCATCTCTGATCGTGATCTCAAGGAAGGAATGAATGGTCTCTGGAGATGCCCATTCTCAACAACAGCAAGTTCAACTACTCCTCTTGCTGACAGATTAGATAGTTTGATATTTCTGTTTTACTCCATACTTGGCATCTCCACGAAATTCACATCGTGCTGGTTCACCTGACCACACCCTTGTGCGAGTGAACGTTTGTGACAGTGACAGAATGCTTCACAGTCGTGTGTCAGGTTGGGAAGCTGCTTCTTGGGGTTTCCTCATGGCTCCTATATATTGGAGGGCTGCCTCGGCGGTCCCTCAGTCACTTGGGAGGAGCCCTCCCTGGTTAGTGGTAAGGGGGCAACAGCCTCAGCACGGGCGTGTGGAAGGGAACCATGCAAAGAACAGCACAGACCAGAATCAAGCTCTGCTGCTCTGTCACCAACGTGTGGTTGACACTCTGTGTGACCAAACCAGTATTCCCCCTGGGGGGGTGGGAAAGAAATCCAAACATTTCATTCTTCTAATTAAGGGGGGAAAATATTACGAAGATAAGTGAAAATTTGTTAGGTGCATTCTGAAATGGAAATTAGGTGGTTATATATTCATATTCTCTGTGTTCATAGGCATGTTTGCATTAATTACAGGAAATGAATACTAATTTATTATTGCCCCTGCTCACCATCAGTCTCAATTTATTTACAGATGAGGTCAATGAAAAATTAGTCGAGTCTTTTTTCTTTCTTTTTCTTTCTTTTTTTCTTTCTTTTTCAAGTTGCTGTTTAGAACACTCAGGACTGTGTTTTGCTACAGATTTCTCATGGTTAATGAATGTTGCTGTAGCAGTCAATCATGTACTCTGAATACCGTCACACTTTTTTTAAAGCCTCAGTCATGAGCCATGACAGAAAAATAAACAAATAAATATAAAGCTAAAAAACTCTTTCACTGAGCAGCTACACTATGCAGAATCCCCCGGGAAGGCTAAAGGAGGCCAGAATAAATGATAATATAAGTGCTGTGGACGTAGGGAAGCAATGATGGCGTATGAACACGGAGGCTCTGGAGAAAAAAAATACACATACACACACGCGGGCGCATACTCCAGTGGAAAAATTGGCAATATTAGTAGCCTCAAGGTGCAATTTCCTGGAGCAGTGAGATTGACAAGTCAGTACTAAATGCTGTTAATTTAACTAACTTCAGATTAATGGTAGAGTCTGCTATGACTGAAGGCCTCAAACACAGTCTCATTATAGCCTTGCTGGGAAGGTCCTAAATATAGGCATTGACAGTTGAAAACAAATTCGTATACATTTGTGTATTTTTAGACATAGGTTAGGCGTCAGGGTTTGTGTCACAGTTCTCAGGTTGATTAATTGACCCAGTAACTGCACCCTCTACCCACGGCCCCCCTCCTTCTCCCACTCCAAATTATAGAGAAAATGGGGGAATTGTCCTTGCTAAGTCATTCAGTGAGCTTTTTATTGTAAGCCTGATGTTTGAATTGCATGCATGCGTCAACACTTGGGTGATAGACACATGATTTATAAAAATAAATTTTTCTAATACTATGAAATCCCCCCTATTAATTTTTATATCCACAACAGTTATTACTGGTGTGAATTCCAGGTGGCATTTCAGATGGACAGCTTCTCCTGAGCTATGCTTGGCTCCCCCTGAAATTTTTCCTGCTTTCCTTAGCACAACGTGCTTTGTTTCTACCCTTTCCCTTTCCTCTGAGGCTGTGGCCTTGACGCTGTTTGCGTTGTAGTGGTGAAGGGATTCTACATCTTTAAGGTAAAGCATGTTGCCTCTTCAGAGGCTAAGGGGAAACCTATTCAATTTTATAGCCAGGTGAATCTTCCAAGATCATCTCGATCCCTGTGCTTCTCAAACTGGGATGCCTAAACACCAACATAATATGCTGGTGGTGGTTGGGGGGAGGTGCAGTGGGCATCTCTGGAGCCACAGAATGAATATGGGCGTCTTCCTGGGGCATCAGTTTCTCCATACAGATTTTGGTGAAAGCATATTATTTAGAAATCAAAACAAACACTTTTGGTGGAGAATGGAAAATTTTCCCCAGAATTGAAAGCTTAAAAAAAAAAAAAGAGGAACTTTATAGAAATCTGCCCCCCCTCCTTTTTTTTTCCAGGCTAAGTCCCCAGGTACCCCTGAGAACACACTCACTTGCCTCTGTTGCTAGAGGTAATTCCATGGACAAGTAGAAGAAACACTAACTGAGCCATTGGTTTCCAACCATTTCACCCAGCAAAATGTTTATTATTTTTTTTCCTATGGATTTTTTAATAGCTTAATAAAACACTCTCTTTTGAAAGATTTTCTTTATCGACTACCAAATCAGCTGACTTATAAAGTAATCATTTTTCTCCCTATTATTAATGACCTATATAACTGCCAAGAGTCACATCTGTTCAGTATGAGATAAGCAACCTAGCAAAGTGGGTTAATATATTTTAAGCAGAAGCAATATGATGATTATATTAGACTGTTTCATTTTATCTTGAGTGATGGTGGGAAGTTTAGGCTTTTTGACACCTTGCACACTATTCTGAGAGTCCCCTTCCTATTTTTGCCACCCTAGAATGAGAACATTTTAACCCCCTTATTTTATTATTATTTTTTTTAACTCACCTGTTATAAAGATGAAGAAACTGAGACCCAAGTAGGGGAGATTATTTTCCAAGATTTTCTTAAAAACCTTAAAGAACCCGGGGAACTTCCTCTAAACCAAATGGAATGCAAATTAACCCCGTATTTATGAATTGCAATTTTCTAATTGCTATCGATTTGGCCCGAGGCTGGTGAGCTCATTTTGGGTGGCTGGTTGGACAGAGAAACTAGAAAGGCTATGTCTATCATGTGACTGGTTCTCCTGCCCAGCCACTTCTCTTTCTCTTGGTTCCCTTCCCCTTTTACTTCCATACTCGGGATATTTTCCTCTTGAGTGCAGAATTTCCAATCTGTTTGCAAGGTCTGGTCTTTTCTCTCTTACTGCAGTTGGCTCCTTCTCCAGACAAGCAACTACCCCTCTGAGCAGCCATGGCCAGCACAATAGAGGGTCTGTGAGCGTGTGGTGAGCCGGCCGGCTGGGGCAAGACCACTCGGCTGCTCCTGAAATAGGCCCCATGCTATTGTGGTGTTTAATTATCAACAGCATTTCTACCACCCAGTGTCTGAGTGGGTATTTGTTCTAAGACCTGCCCAGCTAATTAACTACGAGGTGGGGGTGGGGGTGGGGCGGGAACTTGGTGTTCAAAGAATACAATTACGGTTACTGTTTAAATCCTGAGATAAATAATGATCGGACTGAATGCTTTTTCCTCACCATCAGACTCTAACCTACGGAGCGCCTACTACGTACTATTTCTTAATTTCGCCTTGCCCTGCAATTGGTGAGTTTGGGCCTGGTTGATAATTGCTTAGAGATTGAAAATGTAACGAGGGTAAAATGTAAACTAATTTTAATTCTTAACTGAAAGTTTTAGGGAATAATTCATTTGATTTGCTTGGAAAAAACGAATACATTTGCCTATTACTAATGATACGGCATTTTGCAACTCAGCAACAACTTTTTATTGTTACTAGCATTTTTCTTTTCTATTTTTTTTTAATTTATTGATGAGAAAAGAAGGTAGAAGACAATCCTTTTAGTCTCAATGTCTGAAGGAGCCTTAGAAACAGTCTTAGGTGATTCTTCTTATAACACCCTTGGCCCTATACGATTTCCTCCAGGAGGGGAACTTGCTGCTCACCAAGGCGGCCCTATCCATTCTCACTTTCAGTTTTAATTTAAAAGAGTGTAATTTAATTTTAAAAAGTTTCCTGATGCTGAGCTGAAATCTGCTCTCCTCTTATTTCCAAACTGGAGGTACAGTGGTAAAAGGGCTTTAGGTTATCGATCTAGATCAAGCACTGCCCGTTATGAATGTGTGATTCTCACCAGTTATGCTGCCATCTTGAACCCAACTGTCTCATCTGAAAAGTAGCACAGTAAAGCTGTCTCACAGCTGCGGTAGGTTTGTGATAATCTTTACACAAATGGCTCTCAGCAGTGGGGTTTTGTATTATTGTTACACTCATTGGTCTGTGTTACAGTTTTTAGAGGCACACAAAAATAAATCAAATACTTGTTTTATAAAATAGCTCTATGTCCTTCCATTAAAACAAAAACAAAAACAAAAAAAGCCCTCTTGCCCCCAGGTAAAAATCTTCTGTCCCAACTACCAGTCAGAAATATATTATATACTAAGTGGTGTCAGTTTCAACCCTATCTGTTATTTCAGAGAAGAAAAAAAGGTCACTTAGGTATAAACCTTGAATTGTAAGCCAGTGTCCTCTGGGCAACCAAGAAGAGCAGGTAATAAAATTCATCTTTGCTGATCATAAGGGACAACCTTCTAACAACCTCACAACTGCCTTATTTTCAGGTAGGAACATCAAAAGAAATACTATAGAGGAGTCCAAAAATTAAGTGTTTTTTAATTCAAAAACTCTCATACCAGAAAAGCTCAAAACCTCCGTTTCAATTTACCTGTTCTGCTGAGGTTCCAGAGTCAGAATTCACTCTGGCTCCCTCAGGTCTCAACCTGTTGTCTTAATTTCAGGTTTTCCCAGGGACTTTGAGAATGTAGCTCCAAAAAGTTCTAGAGATTTAGAGATGAAATGTTTCATTTTAATTACTATGGTGTTTTCTCCTCCTAGAGCTCATTATGCCCTGGACATGGGGCTCTGGAATGTTCTTCCCTGCTACTGTCCAACAGAATGTGGATTCACAAAGTCCATATTATATAGTTCAAGTTGTAATTGTGGTTCTTTAAGAAGCCAGAGCCAATGACACAGAGAGAGACTTCCATCCTAAGTTTCCCAAAGTCCAAAGGGCCAATGGACATTTCTAAAACAAGCTTGTATGAAAACCCTTGAGGGAATTATTTAGAAAATCCAAAGCAGATCACCAAATGATGTCATGGCTTAAGTATGAAAGAAGATAATCCTATCTTCTGCCAATACCTTTGCTGCTGTCTAATAGAAATACAGTGTAAGCCACATTGTTTAAAATTTTCTAGCAGTGACATTAAAAAAGAAAAAAAAGAAAAAAGTACTGAGGGTTGCTGGAGGGAGGTGGGCGGGGGATGGGCTAAATGGGTGATGGGTATTAAGGAAGGCGCTTGTTGTGTTGAACACTGGTTGTTATTTGCAAGTGATGAATTGCTATATTCTACTCCTGAAACCAACATTACACTATATGTTAACTAACTAGAATTTAAATAAAAATTTGAAAAAAAAAATAAAATGAAAAAGTGAAAAGAAAAAAGTGGTATTAACTTTAATCATCTATCTTAGTTAACTCTGCAGATCCAAAATATTATCATCTCAACATGTAATCAATGTAAAATTATTGAGATAGTATATATATTATATATAAAATAAACATATAAAAAGAAATATATATATATATAATATATATAATACACTAAAATATATTTTATTGTACTTAAGCCTTGAAAATTCAGGGTCGTTTTACATTAAGAACACATTTTAATTTGGACTGGACGCCTTTCAGATACTCAATTGTCACATGTGGCTGGTGGCTCCTGTGTTGGACAGTGCAGTTTTAGAACATAAAATTCCACAAATGTTAAAAAGTGCTTTAGTTTTTTTAGTGCAGTGTTTTAAAAATGCAAACAGATGGGTAAAATATTTAAATTCTTTACCAGAAACTCTTGGATTGTTTTACATTGTTTTTGATATTTATATTGACTAACAATTTTCTGACCATTTACAATGTGCCAGGAAAATAGTTTAAAGCTGTTATTATTACATTTAATCCTCAACTCCAGGCGAGCCCCCGATGATCTCTGTCTCATAGTAGTCACACCCGACCACACTGTGCCAGAGTTGGCCTGTGTGATCAACAACATTCGGCAGGAAATGAGAATATATCCTTCCTGAGATTAGGTCATAAAAGACACTGTTGCTTCTACCTTGGTCTCTCTCTCAGATCATTTGCATTGGCGGGAGCTAACGGTCACGTCAGGGAGCGGCCCTCTGGAGAGGCCCACGCAGGAAGGAACGGAAGTCTCTTGCCAACAGTCACTCTGAGTAAGGTTGAAGTGGATCCCCTAGCTCAGTCAAGCCTGGAGGTGATAGCAACCGTTATGCTGGGGGAACTTAGGGATGGGGGCCTGGATTGTGAGCGTGGGCATGGCACAAGGACGGTTTGGGTGGGTTGTCAAAGGTATCTTCTAACTTTATCTATGATGTTTTCATTTTTTACAAGGAGAATATAGTCTGTGTTGCATGAATATTTAAAAATTAAAAAAAGAAAATGAAAGGACAATTAACTCCTGAGGAGCAGGTGAGTAGACCTTAGGCTGTAGCCACCTGATGTCTAAATAATTGTTTGGAAATATAAAAAAAGATCAATTCACTCAGTATTTAGTAAAATTACTCCCTTCAAAAGAAATAATATAGTCATATCCTTCAAAAGAAGTAGCCTTGGAATTCATTCAATTCAACAAATATTTACTGAGTGCCTACTGTTTGCGGGGGATACCGAAATGAATGAGACAGACAGGTTCTGCTCTGTGGAGCTTACATTCTAATGCAGGAGAGATGGAAAATAAACAAATAAAATGAAAAATATATAGTGATAATTACTATATAGAAAATTAAAATAGAGTGATTGATTAGGAAGTGACTTTGGACCTGATGGCCAGAGAAAGCCTCACCTGAAGATGTGACATTTACGTGGAAACGTTAGGAAGGAGCTGGCCAGGGAATGATCATGACCGAAAGCCTCCGAGCACTCCCTGCACAAAGAACAGCTAGGACAGAGGCCCTCTGAGAAGAGAGTAAGTGCGGCGTGTTCATGGGATGGGAGGGAAGCTGGTCGGGCTGGTGTACCATGCGTGAGGGGGGAGCAGTGGGGGATGAGGCTCCAGGAGCCCGTCTGTAAGTCAGGGCGAGTGAGGATCTGTACACCTATTTTAATGAAGCAAACAAAAATACCTGGGGACTCATTCTGGAGACCTGCCCAAAGCTTGTTCTTTACATATTCTTAATGGTTGCAAATCTTTGTCCTTTGAGGCTGGATTTGATTTCAGGAAACCTCTCTAAATCACTTGAAGCCAAGTCTGGTGAACACGGAGGGTGATGACGCTGGGCAATGCTGTTTTGGAACAAAAATCAGGTGTGACTCTAAGCAACGAGTCAGATTTTCTCATAAACTGGCTCTGAGGACAAATCCAAAAGTGTTTAGAGCAATGGCAGCTCTGTCGGAGCAAGTGTGGGGTCTCCCATGAGGACCGTGTTAAAGGATAACATTTGTTTGGATTGTAGACTTTCTGGGGTGTTTGTTTATATAAAGCCAGGCTCATTAGTTTATAGTCACACCTCTTAGACGTGCCCTGAACTGGTCCCAGCACCAACACGATCCCTCGACTACTGCAGAAACTAGCGGTGCATCCTGACAAGTCGGCCAGAATTCTAACACTGGCGTCTGCACCACACTTGCACGGCAGCTGCTCGGCAATTGCGCTTCATGAAGTAATCGCACACAACTAAGGCTGGCGACATCTCCTAGTTCCAGAGGCAATACCCGAGAGAAAGTGAGTGAGTTCACAGAGAAACACAGGGAGGGTCTGCAGAGAAGGGAGACCAAGGCTCTAGAAAGGGCTGAGAGACTAAAGATGAAGAGCATTCCATCATTCTTACTGGTCCACATTATTCAACAGTGTAAAACTGAACAGTCAGGCTCCATTTACAACCAAATTCTACAACAGTACCTGGAAAATAACAACATGACAATGGCCAGAGGTACTCCCAGGTATAAATTACTGAAAGACTTACAGGTATTTCCCACACATTGTGTATACACTATGCATGTAACTCATATGTGTGTCTATGTGCCTGAATTCAATACCTGTAATTCCCAGCAGCCTAACACAGGGGCATTCAAAATTTCACCTGAAAATTTCTGAGCACCTACTATGTGTCAGGTACTGGGCTTGAAAGACAGACAAAATCCACGAGTGACCAGATTTGCACATGGTAGGTATCCAAAAAGAACTCATTTCTTTATGATTACTATTTATAGACCCAAGATGATCCCAAATAAATAGCAGCCACAGAGAGGCAAGGGGCTCGTTGATGACTCAGCACATTCCTCCTGGAGACCACTGAACTGGGATTGGAGAGTGGCGGCAGGACAGGAGTTAGTCGGAATAAGGGAAGGGCCTATGACTGGGGACTTTCACTAAGGGAGGTAAGTCTTTCTCAGATAGCATTTGTCCCATTGAGCAGGAGTCACGGCACCTGGGATACTGACTGGCTGGAACCATGAAATGCAGAGCTCCTGGGTGTCCCTACATTAGCTGTCCCAGCTCCAGTCCTTTCAGAGTCTCTGCCAGTTTCCTGAGCTCAACAC
Source organism: Eumetopias jubatus (assembly GCF_037043125.1). Classification (NCBI taxonomy): domain Eukaryota; kingdom Metazoa; phylum Chordata; class Mammalia; order Carnivora; family Otariidae; genus Eumetopias; species Eumetopias jubatus. The sequence goes on along the minus strand of NW_028274816.1, from coordinate 113,178,426 downwards.
ACCAGTCCGAGTGGAAGTACTTGGGATTCTACTTTCATAATGGCTGATACTGTCTTTTAGAAGGAATGAGTATTATTTTGCTGCTTGCCTAAAGGTGGGAAGAACAGAAAAAAGTCGCCGAATAAACACAAGTAGATGGATCTAATGAGCAGGCGGGGTTCTGCATACATTTAACCTTGGGGCAGTATGCAAGTTCTGGTGGCCACTTCTGGAACTTTCCCTAGGAGTAAGGAAAGAGTACCTGGTTGAGTTTCAAGCCCTGTTTGTAAGGAACACCTCGAGATAGCATTGTGATTCAGGGACTAAAGACTGGAAGACACGCCTGACCAATGGTTTAGAGTTAAGTCCCTAAACTCATCTGTGTCTTTGCGATTCCTGCAATGAACCATGGTGGATCACAGAGGACTTGCTTCTGAGTTGTGCTGGGATTCTTGGTCGGCAGCGTGAAAAGAGTATCGAGCTGGTTTTCAGAAGGGAACACCCAGGGGAAAGGAAGACAGAAAATTCACCCTATTAGAAACTCCGTTCGTTGCTTTGAAAAACTTGACTGGTATGAGAAGAGGAAGCAACGGAGAGTCAGGGAAGGGAAGAATGAGGTGTGACCGGGAGCGTGCTAACGCTTTTACACAAATACCAAAGCATTATAGAGGATCTGGGTTCAAGTCGTAGTTCTACCACTTCCTGGCTTTGTAGCATTGGGTGAAATATCTGACTTTCCTCATTCTGGTTTCTTCATTGAGCAGAATGAGGAAAGGGACTCCCATTTTACAGGCCAGTTGTGAGGACCAAAGGAGGTGATGCAAGCAAAAGGATTCTCACAACGTGTCAAACGCTCTGTGGACTTAAGGCCTCACAGTTAGTTTTCTTCTCTTATATCCTGCCTCTGCAACTTCTGGGGAGCGATTTGCAGCAGGTGTTTGCTTATCTGGTTCTGGCTGGCGGACCACGGTTTTTTTCCTGGGCTTGCTCACACTCATGCACAGAAGCGATTCTCTTCCTTTTGTACTTGATATATAAAAGTGAATTAAAAATCCCCGAAAACAGATTGTGCTTTTCTATTGTGCCTCTCTCCCACAGGCATGGCACCTTAGTGTATAGAAGAGAACAAAGACACACACCAGAGGATTTTAGCAAATGGCACAAAGGGAAAGATGCAAGGGCCCAGCAGCCACAGTCCTCCGTACTGATTATTTGGAAAGACAGTAAGTTTGCATAGAAGGGTCCCAGGCATGGGTGTCCCACAGACCTGGGTTTGAGTACTTGACATCCCTATTCACTTGCCAGATGTGTGACCTTTAGTTACTTAACCTCTCAGAACCTGTGCTACTGTAAAAATCAGAGATAATGCTTCACAGCTCCTCAAACACTATTCCTTTGCCACCTTTACACATGTGGGAGTCTATACAGGGTACAACCTCCTTGACTTCTTGGGTGGCCAAGGTGACTTAGGTGTCAGATTTCCCGGAGGCTAAAACCTGGGTTTAGCTCTCATCTTCCTTTACAACTTTGTCATGATGATTGTGGTTATCATGCCAGAGGGAATGAGACAAACCAGGGACCTTTTGAATGAATTTGCTTTTGGTTTAACTAGATTATTTAGGACGCAGGTTCTTTTATGGCGATTTAATTATGCACAAGGGGACTTGGGGAGATTGGGAGTCTCACTGGTTTCACGGAAAATGCAGAATTCTTTGTAGCGTCTCAGGTAAGTGGGACTAATGTTTCATCCAGCCCAGTGCAGGCAACATCTGGATGAATGGTTTCCTTGTTCCTATAGAATGGGGCTCAGTCTGCATTCTCTGTGTTCAGACCCTCTGATTCTCTCCCCACCACTCTCTCACTGGATCTTTGGGGCAGACATTATTGCAACGTAAGTTGGAAGGTAGCAAAGACTTTTCGGTTTCTTCCATCTCTATTTGCCCACCCCTCCGAGCCTCCCGTTCCATTAGAAAGAAGCGGCACTTTGACGATGGAGCTCTTACTGCAAAGCCCCAACCCTACTGAACCCAAATCCTCACTCTGTTTGACATGAATGTGGTGAGCTCAGCATTTTTAAAATAAAGAGTTTTCTGATACAAGGATCTGCCTCTGTACCTAGTCTTTGGGTGGTGGGGGTTTATGAAATTTAGGAGCAGAGATGTGGCCTCTAATTATATATTTGCTTGCTTCTCTTTCAGCCTTCTGGGTCTCACCACTTGGAAGTAAGTGAATCAGTATTAGTGAAAGTAACAGTTTGATGAGTTTACTTTTTTCTTTTAGGAAACATGAAAACTGTGGCTCAGAGCCATTGTGGTCATTGGGTCAGAGAGTTTGCACCAAGGGGAATGCGAGTGCCTACCTCAGAATGTTGCCGTGAGGCTTAAAGGAGTGAATGCATGTAAAGTGCTCAGAATAGTGCCTGGCATTAGCTGAGGGCTCCACGACTTTGTCCTGTCCGCTCCTGGGCTGGCTCTGCCATCGGCCCCAGAGCAGCTCCCTTTGGCAAAGTACTATCAGCTTTACTTCAGAATACATCCAGAAAGAAGCCAGTCCCAAAAGACCACACATTATATGATTCCACTTACATGAAATGTCCTGAATGGGCAATCTATAGGAAGAGGAAGTAGATTAGTGTCTGCCTGCTGGGAAGAGTGGGGGGGGTGGTGGGTGGGGAGTGAGAGGGTATGAGTAATGAAAATGGTCTAAAAATGACTGTGGTCATGGTTGCACATGGTGCATATACCAAACACCACTGAACTGTACACGTGAAATGGATGAATTACATGCATGGGAATTATCTCTCAATGAAGCTGTTCAAAAAATACATCCAGAATTCCACCCCTGCTCACCATCAATGTCACTACTGTGCCAGTCCAAGCCACTGTGTCTGTCTCCTGGCCTCGCAACTGGCCTTCCCAGTTCCACAGTGGCCCCACCACTGTCTATTCGCCATGGAGCACAGTAGCGATCTTTTAAAATGTAAAGCAGAATATGTCATTCATCGGTTTCAGCAGCTCTGCTGTCTCTCCATCCCATTTACAGTCAAAGTGAGCATCTTGTCATGGGTGCGAGAGCCGGAATGATCTTCCTCTGCTATCACTCTCCTCCTGGCTGACGTGCTGTGGCCATCAAACATGCAATCTCATTCCTGCCTGCCTCGACACCTTTCTATTGCCGTTCACTCTGCCTAGAGTTTGACCCCGTATCTCCTCATGGCTCATTCCTTGCTATCACGTAGGACCAGGCTCAAACGTTATTATATCAGAGAAGCTTTTCTTGCCCAACCTATTTAGAATAGTCCCCACTCCATCAATCTCTAGCCACTCACTTTATTTTCTTCATAGCATTCATCATTATTTGAGTTTATAATTTAATTAATCTATTTACTTGCTTATTGGAAGTCTCCTGCACTAGGGTCTAAATTCTATGATAACAGGGAGTTTATCTTGCTCACCATGGCATTCCTGGTACCTAGAACAGTGCCCTGTCCTCAGTGTTTGTTGAATGAATGAGTGATTGAATGAAGCTACCATCTTGCCTGTGGACACAAGACACTAACACACACACACTTAAACTTTTTCTGCATTCCTATTCTATAGCCTTACTTGGTGTGTTTCACATATTTTAAAACTTGGGTTAAATTCTTAGGAGGAAGTTCTTTCCAGGTTCCTCTTCAGCTCCACTCAGTGTATTCTGTTTAGAATGTAACTTGATGCCTAGACTGGTTAAACACTGTCACTATTTGCGTGAAAGTCCATTAAAACATGTAAAGGCATTCGGAGCCTGTCTTCGTCAACTGTTCTGCTCTAAATGTCAGCAATGGCTATTTCAGTGGCATGAAGCTGGGTCTAGTCTTAACAGCACATGGTTTTCTTCCCAGGTTTACTCACAGTGTGGACTTTCCCGGGCCCCCATCCTCAGAAGAATCCTGGCGATGGGCACATTGTTGGTCATGATGGCGATATCTAGAGGCGTCAGCCCCTCGCTGTTGGGTGTGTTGAGATCTAGTTCTTCCGGTGTGTACTGATACAGGAGGATCTGCACGGCATCTATGTCCTGTTGTTCGACCGCTTCGAACATGGCTTCATTGCCCTGGAAGTTCTGGAGGGCAAGAACACAAGCAGGTGAGCACACTTCCATTTGCCAGCTTGCCTTTGTGGCTTAGCTGTTCTGACGTCAGTGACTGCTCCCCACTTACAACTGCAGTTGTTAAACACAGCTGGACCCTCCCTCCATCTTTCTAATGGGCACTGAATGGATCTGTGTGTTTAGATGCACTGAGACCATACAGTACAGCATGGCTGGTCTACAGAGAAGAGCAAACATCGGCTTTCCTCAAACCCGTCTTTTGCGCAATACTGTCTGATAAGGTCATTATGAGGTGACGGTCTGATAGGTCATTATGAGGTGTTCTATGAAGAACGTAGCATGCAGTCATATAAATTTGGTGCACACTGGATTAAGCTGGGTTATTGCATTATTTTACTGTAAGACCTCTCAGAGTCTTTAATAATTCTAACATGCAGTTATGCAGTTATGACTCTCCAACAGATGGGAAATATGACCTGTTTTAAATATTTGTTCAGAGAACATGTTTTTGCTTTCTTTTTTTTTTTTTTTTAATTGCATTTGTTTTAACTGCCCCTGGAATAGTGTTCTATAGAACACAGTTCAGGAAAATCTGGTATAGATAATGCAGCACAGGTCGCTGAAATGATGACTGGCTTGCAATTGACAGCATGCTTTCCCTCCGACTCATCCCCTCCCCTCCCCATCCCCACGTCCCTACTATCACTCAGACCCAGACCACTGTCATCCCTTGCCTGGATGATGGCAGGGACCTGCCTGTTGCTGGTCCTAGTGTCCTCCAGCCCGTGCTCCATACTGACACAAGAATAATACCACTAAAGTTGATAATGTTACACACCCTTTCCTTTCTGCAGCTCTCGAATAGCTCTCACTGCCTACAGGCCGGCTCCCCAGCTCCTAGACTCCTCTGTACTAACCTCTGCACCTTCTCAGCCCAATGCTCCAACCACTGAACACCTGGCAGTTCTGAGCCCTCAAGGGAAGGCCTCAAGAGGTGGTGTCCAGCTAGGGTTTCAGTGGCTGGGTAGCCAACTGTGCTGAGAGGGCCAAAAGTTGAATATTCATAGGATAAAAATCACCCATAGAAAAATAACAGCTAAGGACAATAGAGTTACATTGAAAAGTTCTATCAGAGATTAATAGTAAACAAAGGAGAAAAGCTCTGGAATTCTCTCAAATATGTATTTCTGCAGCTCATGGGAGAAGGGCAACACATACACTATTTACACATCTATCTGGTATCTTCTCCAGGAATTGTTTGCTCTTTAAAAATGTTGACATACCATTGGTCCTGACATAGCACAGGGCTCGCCTGATTGAACTGTGCAAGGTCTTCAGTGAGCAAATATTTAGGTTGGCAGGGTTTATTTTTAGTATCACCAAAAATCAATTATCTCCATCGAAGGCTGCAGGTCGGCCTAACTGAGCACATGACACGTGATTGAAATTTGAGGGAAATACAGTGCTAGTATGCAAATACACGTTTTGACAATGGGGCCCCAAGGGGTAGAACTATTTTTGGTATGCAGCTGTCTTCGCTACAGGAGAGCCTGCTGAATGCAGAAGGGTTCTGTCTACAGTCTGCCAATCCAAGAGCCTCTGCTGCTGAGGCCGTAACTCAGCAACCGAACCCTCCCAGAAGATGAGCTGGAAATGAGACAACAAATGAGAAAACAGAGAGAACAAAGTTAGCATGCTGCCCTGTCCACAGTTGTGTATTTGTCTGTGATTCTTAGTATGCCTAATTTCTCATGTGCCATATTTGCTCTCACTCTTGAGTCATTTCCTCCTCCATGCTTTTGTTGGCAAACCCTAGCATGCTTCTCTCTGGAAAGGCTTGGGCTCATTTCTGTGTTAAGCTCAAACAAGTGGGGCCATTACCCCCTGCAGAAATGCCCCTGCCGAGCATTGTAATATTATGCCCTCAGCTCTTACCCAGGGTCGGTATCAGAAACTACTCTATGACAATGTCCGTAACATCACCAATATTGACCTTCCTTCTCTGTCACACAATTCACTGTGGCATCTTATAAAGACGAGAGGACTCAGCAACAGGAAAACACTCATTTCTTCTGGTAGACTTTCAGTTATCAGCTAATGGGATGCTATAACCAACTGGACTTCCCTCTCTGCTTTGGCTGACTAGGAGCTCAGAGAGAAATGTCATGGTAAGTTTTAGGTACTATATTTGCTTAGGATTTTCGTATATCTATTTCTCTTTTCTCTAGTCTTTTTTTTCACTCCTTCCTTCCTCTCTTCTTTCCTTGCTCATTCACTCCCTCTATCTCTATCACTTTATTTCCCATTATATAGCACAGACACATTTTTTTGCCTAGATTCTGTTTTGAATGCCTCTGGAAAAGCGTATGGGCCATACATTATAAATAAGTAAATGAAACGTTCATTGTTCATTTGGTTTCTGAATGAACACTGGAGCTCTCAAAAAGCCTACTTAATTCATGCTCCCTATTTTTGAAACTGCCATTTTGTTGTTGTTTCTTTGATACATTACAGAAAGAAAAACTAAGAGAGAAGAAAGGGCAAGAAATTAAGAAAAAGAAAGGGAAACTCTCACATTCACTCAAGTTTCAGTTCACAGCACAGACATGTGTGGGTCCTGTCTTTCCGGACTCTCAGCATTTATAAAACTGCAAATGCAGGTCCTGAAGTAAATGTGGAGCATCTTAGAATCTCTTCAAACCTAAACACAACTGTACCAATCAAGCAGAGACAAGAATAAAAAGAATGTTATTACCACTGAGGTCTTTCTGAGGCTCAGCCGGTCTGTTCTTGCTCGAAAATAGGCTTCGTCAAATGAAGAGTGGCTCCCCTTCAGTTTCTCAGAGAGGTTTCTGTACAGGCGTTTGGCAGCATTGGGAGATGATGGAGCACTATGTTTCTTCGACTGAGAAAGATGTAGATTCTGCATTTGTTGGGTCATTTTCACACGGCAGTTCCTAAGAGGAGGAAAATCTGATGTTGTATCATATACACAAGATAATTTTAAGCTGACAAAGAATTTTATCATCACCAGTAACCATCTGGAGTCCTAATAAAATACTGTAGCTGGAAGGGATCTTGAAGAGGTCTAGCTCTTTCATGTTATAGATGAGAAAGCTGAAACCCAGGGAGGGAAGCAGCACATAACTAAGTGGGGGCAAGAATGAAAGGACAACATCCATTTACTATCTAAACATATACATTTTACATACAAACGTCTATATGACATGAGCCTCTACTCAAGTCTTTCAGTCTCTAGCCCCCTGGGAGGAAGTATCTCAAATCTATAACCCAGGGGTTCTGTTCAGTTCCCCTTGGGTATTTGTAATTGGGATCTTTCTACCTACCTCGTTTTAGATGCTGCCCTCTGTTGGGTGTGGTTGTTCCCTGCAGACACCCATTCTCTTGAGGTGTTTGACTGTGCCTCTTGTCTGAGATTTGGTGAGCTACCTCAGTGCCCAAAAGTTTGGGGGATTTGAACCCATAGGTCCCTCCCTGCTCACTCCAGATACCCCAGACAGTGTCCTCCAGGGCACTCACTACTGGCATTCTCCATGCTGTACTTGACTGCTGTGCACAAATCTCTAACAGGTCCTCACCAATGTCATACTTGGAGTCAGTTTCCAGGAGATCAGCCATGCCGTTTCAAAAGCCATCCACCATTAAGTTCGGTATTGCTACTGAAATACTGACGCTACCGAGGCTATGGCTGCCTGGCATGTATCTGTGCATTGGATGGGCAAATGCATGAGTGAAATAACTGGCCAAGGCAGTTATGTGCCAAGTGTCTCCACCCTGGGGGAGGCTCTGGTACACAGGGACCAGGTCTCTCTGGAGCACGCTGTTGCCTTCCCACCACCTCCCCTCGAATCTCCAATGGAGTCTTCCATTTGTAATGGTGCCATTTCTATTTAGCTGTGGCCCTCACAGGTCATCTCCAGTCCTTGACTTTTCATAGTCTTACGGACCCCGTTATACAATATCATGTAGAACCTCTTTTATTAACCCAACTCTTCACAGGATTGACTTCAAAGCTTCCCCAACTTCTACAGGATAAATTGTAAATTCTTTAGCCTCACATACAGGTGCGTGCCTCTCCAGCCTCATCTCTTACTGTTCATTTACGTTTTATGTTTCAGTCTTTCTGATTTCCTTAGGGTTTCCTAAATAGTTCAAACTCCTCCCTACCTCTGGGTGCTTGTTTGCACTACTTTTGCCTGTAGTGGAATTCCATCTGTGCCTTCATCACCTAGGAAATGACTGCTGATCCTTAAAGTCTACGCTCAAGTGCTCTCTGATAGCCGCAGGCAAATTTGTATTTCTTTACTCACTCACTTAGTATATGCCTCTTACAGAAAACATTTTATCGTTTTATAGCTGTTTGACTTTCTGTCTCCTAGCTGGTCTGTATGCTTCTCAAGAACAAGGACTGCCAAGTATTAATTTTTATACCTAAAATATGCCTGCCTTGAAGTACAAGAAATATAATACAGATTAGGCTATGAATTGCTTCTCTTCTAGCTACTGACTATGTGACCTTGGGTGAGTTACTTAACATATCTGAATCTTATTTTTCTCATTTATAAAATAGGGATAATACTAACAATCACATTACAGTTATGAGGATTTGATGAGATAATGCATGTAGAGAGCTTAGAATACAGGAAAACTCATGGCAGCTATCATTTTTGTTACAGAAGATGTTCAATAAATACTTTAGAATAAAAGAATGCTCATATGAGAGTCTATGACAAACAATATACTAAGGAACTACTCAGAACCCTCATTTCCTCCTCATGTTTCTGAATTGGGTTCCATATCTGCTGCGCCAATTAACCTTGACTTACTTTCACTTTAACAAATGGTAAGCTATCCTTGTTACACTGTTAAATGTCTTCAGGAACCTCTTAAGTCTTGCCTGCAATCTCCCAACACAAAATACTTTTTAGGAACCTTCCAAGGTCCTCAGACCTATCTGGTTTTAGTAAAATGTATCAGGCCCCACTCAGTCTTAGCTGAATGGTCATATGTACGTTTGGAAGGATGATTTAAAGCACTATCTGTAGTGTGTATGTACATATGGGTGTGTTTTCATCTTTAATAATCTTTTAATTTACACAAAAGCAGAAATAGAGGGGGTAGGTGATTTGGTATCTTTCTCGTTCCATCTACCGATTCTTTAACTTTGATTCAATAGCAATTACAGCATTTCCTCTATATCTTGCTGTTCCCACAAAAATTCCCAGATTGATATGCAAGCTGGCTCACATGGAGATTGCCTTAACCTCTTTCTTTCTGCCTTCTGTCTCTAGCCTTTTCCTTCAGCGTTAATGCCCCAGTTCAAGCCATCTGTCTTGTCTACATCATTATCATTCCCAAAATAACTCTACATTCTTTTGTATCTCACACAGTACCCAGGAGTCCAGTAAATAAATTCTTGTCGATTGATCAAATTCCAGTTACTTGCCCTCTAACTGATGACACCTACCCACATGGCCCCTTTTGTCTTTGCTCATCTCCCATCTGTTCCCTTCAGTCAAAATAGGTTGACTTTCTCTGTCTCTTTGACTTCCTTCTCATACTGCCCCAGCTGTCCCTTCCTTCCTGGCCATCTTTCAGCATGTTTCTATTCTTCTAGATTTCATCTATCATTGTATTTTCTTCCCTCCCCCCTCTAGATTTAAAATTTTATCTGATGAAAGATATTGGGAAAGACACTCTGTATTATTTGTTCTCATCAACATGCACATCCCTCCCAACTGACTGTATTCTTAAATTTTTACCCTTTTAGAAAGGTGCAAGCCTTTGAGATGCAGTGTAGTTTTGGCTCTGGAATTTGGCAGACCCAAGCTTGGATCATGATATCGTTAACTATAATCTATGTGACTCTAGGAACTTTATTTAAATTTTCAGAGTTCATTTCATCATATATAACAAGAGTTCTTACAGAGTTGTGAAGATTAAATGAATTAACAAATGAAAGCATGTATCCTGTTTAATGCTAACAGCCACTCAATAAATAGCAGCAATTGGTAAAATTACCTCAATCTTCTTCTCAAACCAGAGACACCAAAGTACACTGTAATGATTTAAATAGTTTTCTTGTTTGTTTTAAACATTGTTTTAAGATATGACTTTATGTACTTATTATACTATTTAGTTTTATTTTGATAGAAAATATGTTTAGATATTTTTATATGGATGTTTACAGTAACTTATAGTAAAACAGAAAGTTGAATTTCAAACTATTAGTGGAAAGAGAGGAATAAGGATAACCCTAAAGAAAAATTAAAAAATAAAGAAACCATAATAAATAGAAATGTAAAATGAAGTAGTAAGGATAAGATTGAATATATATGTGAGCACAATATACCCAAATGGTTTAGTTTCCTAATAAAAGACAAAACTTTCCAACTGAGAATTTTTTTTTTTTTTTAAAGTAGGCTCCATGCCAAGCATGGAACCCAACACGGGGCTTGAACTCACAACCCTGAGATCAAGAGCTGAGCTGAAATCAAGAGTCAGACACTTAACCGACTGAGCCACCTAGGTGCCCCTCTAACTGAGATTATAAGTGGTGCACCTAAATAAACATTTCACAGAAAGATTAAAAATAAAAGAGTAGTATGACAGTGGGAATGGTGAAGTAATGACCTCCCCAAATCCTCTCCTCCATAAAAGCAATAAGAACACTAGCAGGAATTGTCAAAATTAACTGTCTCAGAACTCTGGAAATTAACCAAAGGTTTGCAACAATCCAAGAAGTGTTCATTTGACAAAAGTGGCTGATTTGGTAAGAACAGTGATCTTTGTGGCATTTTTAATCTGCTAAATTCCTATCTTCCCCAGCTCTGTGTGGTAGCCTTGAAAACCATCAATGTATATTCATGATAAAAAACAGGAGCTTGGCAGCCACTGGATAGTACAGAATGGTGACAGAGCTCCTTCAAAACCCCATTTTGAGAGAATCATCATTATTTGACCTGACTGGTGGTTCCCTGGAAGACCCCACTCACAAGATTTTTCTTTATTTGACCTCCCTCAGAGTTCACAAAGTGCAAATAACCTTTCCTCTAAGGCATTTTGTCAAAAACAAACATCAGCAATTGTTTAATCATCACAGCTGCCTGAGGTGGTAGATAAAAGTTGGGGCAAACAACAGACTAACTGAAAAGCTTAAGAGGAAATGCTGGGGAATGAGATGTCTATAGAAGACTTTGAAAAGCTCTGACACATTGCCAGGGATCTAGCGGACTACATGTATGCCCAGGGCTGGGAGCATTCTCATAAAATACCTGAAAAAGTCCTAAGCTCTTATCTCTGTCTGATGTTGAGGCTGTATGCAAGCAGGAAGTGAAGGGTAAGGCAGGGCTATCAACTGCCGGTGAGTATGGAAAGTGTGCCCCAACATATGCACAGAGCCCTTCTGTAAAGACTGGAAGGCTTATTGGCTTCAGGCGTTTAAGGAAATTTTTGTTCAGTCATTAGCTGATCACTAAGCTAACCAAGCAGAGACTTCAGTGGCCACTGAAGTGACAAAGAATACAGACTTCACAGATTTAATGCTGAAAAATCACTAAACAATAAACCCAAAGGAGGTGGGAAAATCTGATTTCTAGAGTTGCCACATTATATTATTTAAGATGCCTAGACTTAGTAAGAAAAATAAGAGACGGGGCGGAGCAAGATGGCGGAGGAGTAGGAGACCTGGATTTCGTCTGGTCTCAGGAATTCAGCTGAATAGGGATCAAACCATTCTGAACACCTACGAACTCAACAGGAGATCGAAGATAAGAGTAACAACACTCTGAACAGAGAAGCGACCACTTACTGGAAGGTAGGACGTGCGGAGAAGTGAATCCGAGGCGATATTCGGGAGGATAGATTGGCGGGGGAGGGGGCCTCCGTCGGCCGCTTCTGGCAAGTGCTAGAGCCGCGGAGCACAAAATCGGAACTTTTAGAAGCCGGCTCTGCTGAGGGACGTCGCTCCAGTGGCTAAGGGGGGGTGGAACCATTGCGGGACAGTGTGGTCTCAGGACCCTTGGGGTCACAGAAAGACCGGGGGTGCCTGAGTGCAGCAGAGCTCCCAGGTATCGGAGCAGGGAAGCCGGCTGCAGAGACGGAGCCGAGGCGCGGGCTCGCAGCTCGGGGTTGCCATAAACTGATCTGCGGCCCAGTCGGGCCACTGCTCCTCCAGCAGGGACCCAACAAGCAGCAGAGCCAGGGAGACTCCCCTTCCGCCCCCGGGAGGAGCGGCGTGGGGGCGCACCGCAGGGATCTGCTGGGTTTGGAGACTCCACACGGGGTCGGGTGCCAGAGATAGAAATGCTCGGTCACAGGCCCGGTGAGCACGGAGTGCGGCCGGAGACCGGGGACACAGGAGTGACTGGCTGCTTTTCTCTGGGGGCGCACTGAGGAGCGGGGCCCCGAGTTCTCAGCTCCTCTGGGTGGAGATTGGGAGGCCACCATTTTCACCCTGGTCCTCCAAAGCTGTACCGAGGGCTTGCAGGGAACAAAAGCTCCTGAGAGCAAACCCGAGCAGCTTGCTTAGCCGGGACCGACAAGGGCGGGGCAATTCTGCCTCCGGCAAAGACATTTGGGAACCACGGCAACAGGCCCCTCCCCCAGAAGATCAGCGCAAACGGCCAGCAAGGCAAGACCAAGTTTACCGATCAAGGAGAACGGGAGAACTCCAGCGCTAGGGGAATACTGCACATAGAATTCATGGCTTTTTTACCATAATTCATTAGTTTTTCAAAGTTAATTTTTGTAACTGTTTTTTTTAATTTTTCTTTTTCCCTTTTTCAAACAACATCTTATCAATCCCTTTTTAAAAAAAACATTTTTTAGTTTTCATTTTTAGAGTCATATTTTTATCCCTTCATAGTAGTTACCCTTATTTTTGGCATATATATATAAGTTGTTCTCTCTTTAAAATTTTGAGATACAATTTCTTCTAACAGATCAAAATATACCCTAAATCACTAGTGTATGGCTTTGTTCTATTCTCCTGCCTGATCACATTCTCTCCCTTTTTTTTTTCTTTTTCCTTTTTCTTTTTAAATCTTCTTTCTTTTTAAAAACAACTTCTTATCAATTCCTTTTATAAAATCTTTTATAATTTTCATCTTTACAGTCATCTGCCATCCCTTCATTGTATCAACCCTTATTTTGTACATATATAAGTCTTTCTTCCTTTAAAATTTTAGCAGGCACGTTCTTCTAACAGACCAAAATATGCCCAAAAGCTAGTGTGTGGCACTGATCTATGCACTAGCCTGATCATATTTGATCATATTTTGTTTTTTTTTTGTTCTGTTTTTGTTTGTTTTTATCTTTTTCTTTTTCCTTTTTTTTTTTTCTTTCTTTCTTTCCCTTTCTTGTCCCCTGGTTTCAGATCTTTTCTGATTTGTATAGAGTATATTTGCTGGAGACGTTGTTAACCTGGTAGCATTCTGTTCTCTCATTCATCTGTTCTCCTCTGGACAAGATGACAAGACGAAAAAAATCACCTCAGCAAAAAGAACAAGAGGTAATACCGTCTGCCAGGGACCTACTCAATACTGACATTAGTACAATGTCGGACCTAGAGTTCAGAATCATGACTTTAAAGATACTAGCTGGGCTTGAAAAAAGCGTGGAAGTTATTAGAGAAACGCTTTCTGGAGAAATAAAAGAACTAAAATCTAACCAAGTCGAAATCAAAAAGGCTATTAATGAGGTGCAATAAAAAATGGGAGCACTAACTGCTAGGATAAATGAGGCAGAAGAAAGAATCAGCGATATAGAAGACCAAATGATGGAAAATAAAGAGGCTGAGAAAAAGAGAAGCAACTACAGGATCACGAGGGCAGAATTCGAGAGATAATCGATACGATAAGACGAAACAACATTAGAATAATTGGGATCCCAGAAGAAGAAGAAGAAAGAGAGAGAGAGGCAGAAGATATATTGGAGCAAATAATAGCAGATAACTTCCCTAATGTGGGGAAGGAAACAGGCATCAAAATCCAGGAGGCACAGAGAACTCCTCTCAAAATCCATAAGTATAGGTCAACGCCCCGACATCTAATAGTAAAACTTACGAGTCTCAGAGACAAAGAGAAAATCCTGAAAGCAGCTCGGGAGAAGAGATATGTAACCTACAATGGTAGAAACATTAGATTGGCAACAGACCTATCCACAGAGACCTGGCAGGCCAGAAAGGACTGGCATGATATCTTCAGAGCATTAAACGAGAAAAATATGCAGCCAAGAATACTATATCCAACTAGGCTGTCATTGAAAATAGAAGGAGAGATAAAAAGCTTCCAGGACAAACAAAAACTAAAGGAATTTGCAAACACAAAACCAGCCCTACAAGAAATATTGAAAGGGGTCCTCTAAGCAAAGAGAAAGCCTAAAAGCAACATGGACCAGAAAGGAACACAGACAAAATACAGTAACAGTCACCTTACAGGCAATACAATGGCACTAAATTCATACCTTTCAAAAGTTACCCTGAATGTAAATGGGGTAGATGCTCCAATCACAAGACACAGGCTATCAGATTGGATAAAAAAACAAGACCCATCAATATGCTGTCTGCAAGAGACTCATTATAGATCCAAAGACACCCCCAGATTGAAAGTGAGGGGGTGGAAAACCATTTACCATGCTAATGGACACCAAAAGGAAGCTGGGGTGGCAATCCTTATATCAGACAAATTAGATTTTAAACTAAAGACTATAAAAAGAGATGAGGAAGGACACTATATCCTACTTAAAGGATCTATCCACCAAGAAGATCTAACAATTGTAAATATCTATGCCCCTAACATGGGAGCAGCCAATTATATAAGGCAATTAATAACAAAAGCGAAGAAACACATTGACAACAATACAATAATAGTGGGGGACTTTAACACCCCAATCACTGGGGTGTTAAAGTGGAAAGATCATCTAAGCAAAAGATCAACAAGGAAATAAAGACTTTAAATGACACACTGGACCAAATGGAATTCACAGATATATTCAGAACATTCCCTCCCAAAGCAACGGAATACACATTCTTCTCTAGTGCCCATGGAACATTCTCCAGAATTGATCACATCCTAGGTCACAAATCAGGTCTCAACTGGTACCAAAAGAATGGGATCATTCCCTGCATATTTTCAGACCACAATGCTTTGAAACTAGAACTCAATCACAAAAGGAAAGTCAGAACTCAAATACATGGAGGCTAAAGAGCACCCTACTAAAGAATGAATGGGTCAACCAAGAAATTAAATGAGAATTAAAAAAATTCATGGAAACCAATGAAAATGAAAATACAACTGTTCAAAATCTTTGGCATACAGCAAAGGCAGTCCTGAGAGGAAAGTATATAGCAATACAAGCCTTTCTCAAGAAACAAGAAAGGTCTCAAATACACAACCTAACCCTACACCTAAAGGAGCTGGAGAAAGAACAGCAAAGAAAGCCTAAACCCAGCAGGAGAAGAGAAATAATAAAGATCAGAGCAGAAATCAATGAACTAGAAGCCAAAAGAACAGTAGAACAGATCAACGAAACTAGGAGCTGGTTCTTTGAAAGAATTAACAAGATTGATAAAACCCTGGCCAGACTTATCAAAAAGAAAAGAGAAATGACCCAAATCAAGAAAATCGTGAATGAAAGAGGAGAGATCAAAACCAACACCAAAGAAATACAAACAATTATAAGAACATATTATAAGCAACTCTATGCCAGCAAATTAGATAACCTGGAAGAAATGGGTGCATTCCTAGAGATGTATCAACTACCAAAATTGAACCAGGAAGAAATAGAAAACCTGAACAGACCTATAACCACTAAGGAAATTGAAGCAGTCATCAAAAATCTCCCAACAAATAAAAGACCAGGGCCAGATGGCTTCCCAGGGGAATTCTACCAAACATTTAAAGAAGAATTAATACCTATTCTCCTCAAACTGTTCCAAAAAATAGAAATGGAAGGAAACCTTCCAAACTCATTTTAGGAGGCCACCATTACCTTGATCCCCAAACCAGACAAAGACCCCATCAAAAAGGAGAATTACAGACCAATATCCTTGATGAACATGGATGCAAAAATTCTCACCAAAATACTAGTCAGTAGGATCCAACAGTACATTAAAAGGATTATTCACCATGACCATGTGGGATTTATCCCTGGGCTGCAAGGCTGGTTCAACATCTGCAAATCAATCAACGTCATACATTACATTAACAAAAGAAAGAACAAGAATCATATGATCCTCTCAATAGATGCAGAAAAAGCATTTGACAAAGTAAGCATCCTTTCTTGATCAAAACTCTTCAGAGTAGAGGGATAGAGGGTACATACCTCAATATCATAAAAGCCATCTATGAAAAACCTACAGCGAATATCATTCTCAATGGGGAAAAGCTGAGAGCTTTTCCCCTAAGGTCAGGAACGCGGCAGGGATGTCCACTCTCACCACTGCTATTCAACATAGTATTAGAAGTCCTAGCCACAGCAATCAGACAACAAAAAGAAATCAAAGGCTTCCAAATCGGCAAAGAGGAAGTCAAACTCTCACTCTTTGCAGATGATATGATACTGTATGTGGAAAACCCAAAGACTCCACCCCAAAACTGTTAGAACTCATACAGGAATTCAGTAAAGTAGCAGGATATAAAATCAATGCACAGAAATCAGTGGCATTCCTATACACCAACAACAAGACAGAAGAGAGACAAATCAAGGAGTTGATCCCATTTACAATAGCACCCAAAACCATAAGATACCTAGGAATAAATTGAACCAAAGAGGCAAAGGATCTGTACTCAGAACACTAGAAAATAACTCATGAAAGAAATTGAAGAAGACACAAAGAAATGGAAAAACGTTCCATGCTCATGGATTGGAAGAACAAACATTGTGAAGATGTCAGTGCTACCTAGAGCAATCTACACATTCAATGCAATCCCCATCAAAATACCATCCACCTTTTTCTAAGAAATGGAACAAATAATCCTAAAATTTGTATGGAACCAGAAGAGACCCCGTATAGCCAGAGAAATCTTGAAAAAGAAAAGCAAACCTGGTGGCATCACAATTCCGGACTTCCAGCTCTATTACAAAGCTGTCATCATCAAGACAGTACGGTACTGGCACAAAAACAGACACATAGATCAATGGAACAGAATCGAGAGCCCAGAAATGGACCCTCAACTCTATGGTCAACTCATCTTTGACAAAGCAGGAAAGAATGAATGCCCAATGGTAAAAAGACAGTCTCTTCAACAAATGGTGTTGGGAAAATTGGACAGCCACATGCAGAAGAATGAAACTGGACCATTTCCTTACACCACACACAAAAATAGACTCCAAATGGTTGAAAGACCTAAACGTGAGACAGGAGTCCATCCAAATCCTAAAGGAGAACACAGGCAGCAACCTCTTCCACCTCAGCCGCAGCAACTTCTTCCTAGAAACATCGCCAAAGGCAAGGGAAGCCAGGGCAAAAATGAACTATTGGGATTTCATCAAGCTAAAAAGCTTTTGCACAGCCAAAGAAACAGTCCACAAAACCAAAAGACAACCGACAGAATGGGAGAAAATATTTGCAAATGACATATCAGATAAAGGGCTAGTATCCAAAATCTATAAAGAACTTATCAAACGCAACACCCAAAGAACAAATAATCCAATCAAGAAATGGGCAGAAGATATGAACAGAGATTTTTCCAAAGAAGACATCCAAATGGCCAACAGGCACATGAAAAAGTGCTCAACATTGCTCGGCATCAGGGAAATCCAAATCAAAACCTCAATGAGATACCACCTCACACCCATTAGAATGGCTAAAATTAACAAGTCAGGAAACGACAGATGTTGGTGGGGATGTGGAGAAAGGGGAACCGTCCTACACTGTCGGTGGGAATGCAAGCTGGTGCAGCCACTCTGGAAAACAGTATGGAGGTTCCTCAAACAGTTGAAAATAGAGCTACCATATGATCCAGCAATTGCACTACTGGGTATTTACCATAAAGATACAAATGTAGGGATCTGACGGGGTACGTGTACCCCAATGTTTATAGCAGCAATGTCCACAATAGCCAAACTGTGGAAAGAGCCAAGATGTCCATCGACGGAAGAATGGCTAAAGAAGATGTGGTATATATACACAATGGACTATCATGGAGCCATCAAAAGGAATGAGATCTTGCCATTTGCAACGACGTGGATGGAACTGGAGGGTATTATGCTGAGTGAAATAAGTCAATCAGAGAAAAACATGTATCATATGACCTCACTGATATGAGGAATTCTTAATCTCAGGAAACAAACTGAGGGTTGCTGGAGTGGTGGGGTGGGGAGGGATGGGGTGGCTGGGTGATAGACATTGGGGAGGGTATGTGCTATGTGAGCACTGTGAATTGTATAAGACTGATGAATCATGGATCTGTACTTCTGAAACAAATAATGCAATATATGTTAAGAAAAAAAAAGAAGAAGATAGCAGGAGGGGAAGAATGAAGGGGAGTAAGTCAGAGGGGGAGATGAACCATGAGAGACGATGGACTCTGAAAAACAAACTGAGGGTTCTGGGGGGTGTGGGGGGATGGGTTAACCTGGTGATGGGTATTAAAGAGGGCACATTCTGCGTGGAGCACTGGGTGTTATGCACAAACAATGAATCATGGAACACTACATCAAAAACTAATGATGTAATGTATGGTGATTAACATAAGAATAAAAAATTATTAAAAAAAAGAAAAGTAAGAGACATGCACAAAACAAATAAAGAAAAATATGTTCGATTCACGGGAAATAAAGCAGTCAGTAAACACTGCCCTGAAGAAAAGGATGCCATATCTAAAGAAATAAAGAATTGTGAGAATGCTATCTCACCAAGTAAGAGAATACTAAGGAAGAGGTAAAATTTATAAAACAAATCCAGCACCAAATAGATATTATGAAGTTGAAACATATAACTGAAATGAAAAATTCACTAGAGGGGCTTAACATCAGATTTGAATAGGAAGAAGGAAGAATCAGCAAAGTTGAAGATAGGTCAATTGAGATTATCCGGCTTTAGGAGCAAAAAGAGAAAAAAATGAAGAAAAATGAACAGTGTCAGAGAAGTGTGGAACACTACCAGGTGTACCAGCATACACATAATAGGAGCCTAAGAAGGAGACGGAGTAAGGGGAGAGGGAATATTTGAAGAAATAATGGTTGTAAACTTCCCCAAATTGATGAGAAACATTAACTTACACATCCAAGCTCAACAAACACCAAGCTGGATGCATTCAAAGAGATTCACACCTAGATACATCATAATTAAACCACCAAAAGCTAAAAACAAAGGGGAAATCCTGAAAACAAGACATAATGTATTACGTAGAAGGAATCCTCAGAAAGATTTACAGCTGATTTTTCACCAGAGGAGGCCAGAGGGAAGTGGGATGACATATTCCAAATGCCCAAAGAAAGACTGCCAAATAAGAATTTCTCTGTATAGCAAAACAACCCTTCAAAAATGAAGGTGATATTAAGACATTCATGGATAAACAAATACTAACAGAATTTGACAGCAAACCTTTCCTATAAGAAATGTTAAAGGGAGGGACAACTGGGTGACTCAGTCAGTTAAGCATCCAATTCTTGATTTCAGCTCAGATCATGATCTCAGGGTTGTGAGATTGAGCCCCATGTTGGGCTCCCTGCTCAGTGAAGAGTCTGCTTTAGATTCTCCTTCTCCCTCTTCCTCTGCCCTCCCCACCTCTAAAAATAAATAAATAAAACTTTTTAAAAAAGAGAAATATTAAAGGGAATCCTTCAGGCTGAAATGAAAGGGTACTACCCAGTGACTCAAATCCACACAAGGAAAGAAAAAGCATTGGTAAGGAAACTACGAAGGTAAACATAAAAGGCAATATAAATATAAGACAAATATGCCTATCTTTTGTTTATAACTCTTAATTCTCCTTTCTGATTTTAAGACAATGAAAATGAAATTAAGAGAAAAATTCTATTTAATATAGCATGACATTAAAAAGATTAAAATACTGAGGAATAAATTTAACAAAGGAAGTACAAAATGTATTAACCTTTCCTCAGTTACTGTTTTCATGTGCCATATGATGTTGGGAACTTTACTAACATACTGTGTAATCCCTACAGCACCCAGAAAACTGTCTTGAAAACAGTAGCAACAGTATTCTCTGCATTTTTGTATTAAATTTAACTGGGGAAGAAAAAGAGACTTAACTGTTGAATGAAATACCTAACGGGTAAAATAGATAGAGAATCCTAGGAGGAGAACTGGCTGGGAAATTGTTTTTGTTGTGTTAAGTCTGGGGTATCATTCTTCAGAGGGCATTCCTTGTTAGCGACTTTTACTGAAACAAGTTGAGATCTATAGTTATATTTTATTCCATTCTTCAACCTCAAGATAATCATGGTGGTTTTAAGCACAGTATTAAAAAGAGGGACTTTGGGGTGCCTGTGTGGCTCATTTGGTTGGGCAAGTAACTCTTGATTTTGGCTCAGGTCACGATCTCAAGGTCATGAGATGGAGCCCCGAATCAGGCTCCACACTCAGCAGGGGGTCTGCTTGAGATTCTCTCTCCCTCTCCATCTGCCCTTCCCACTTATGTTCCCTCTCTCTCAAATAAATAAATAAACCTTAAAAAAAAAAGGTAGGGACTTTGGTATCAGGGTGATCTAACTTTGGGTTTAGTTCTTCTACCTATTAACTGCATGACATTGGGCAAATTATTTACCGTCCCTAAGCTTCAATGTCCTTATCATTACTAGTATTCCTTATCTCAATTATAAAAGTCATGTCTAAAAAGAATATTAGTTTTAAATGAGATAATACATATGAATTATTTAGCAAAGTGCCTGAAAGAAACATATGTTCAAAAAATATTCATTTCAGGGCTACTGTTCTCAGGCATCTACGGCTTGCTGCTTTCTGACACTACAGACTAGGCTTCCTTTTCTAGAATGTCATACAAATGGAATAATCACTATGCACTCTTTTTTTTTTAAGTCTGCCTTCTTTAACTCAGCTTAATTATCTTGAGATTCATCCACATTGTTATGTCTATCAGTAGTTCTTCACTTTTTATTGCTGAATAGTACTCTGTTGGATGGGTATACCACTATTAATCAATTTTAGGCATTATTTTAATAAGAAAAAACTCTTAGAGTTTCTCTAAGGAAATAAATGTATCTTTTCTTTTCTTCCTTCAGAGAGGCTTTAGGGAACCTGAGCTCCAAAGAGAAGGGCAAATAGATCTGTTGACTGAAGGTGGGCTGGTCTCAGCGACTTAGCTACAGGACCAGAATTTAGGAGACAGGAAGAGATCCTGTATGGGAAAGCTAGTCTCTAGTTTTATGCTTTCTTTTTCCATCCTAATAGTTTCTTTTCTTCCACAATATTTAGTAAAGGTCATGTTAAATGTTATAGCCTGCCAGACATTTAAAAAAAAAAACAACAACAATTCTACATAAAACTCTTCCAAAAATTTGGTTTCATTTTTGAGGCTAACATTGCCCTGATACCAACACCAGAAAACAGGCATTACAAGAAAAGAAAGCTATTGCTCAATGTGTCTCATGCACATAGAAGCAAAAAAGCTCAACATAATGTTAGCAAATAAAATCCAGCAATATACATAAAGGATAATACATCACAATCAAGTAGGGTCTGTTCTAGGAAAGCAGGGATGTTAGGATAACATTCAACCGCTCATCAATGTAGTTCACTTCATTAACAGAATAAAAGAAAAAAATCATATGAATAGATGCAGGAAAAGAAGCATTCGACATTATTCAACATCCATTCATTAAAAAAAAAAAAGCTTTCAGGAATATAAGGGAACTACCTCAACCTGATAAAGAGAATCTACAAAAATCTATAGACAACATTGTACTTTACAATTAAAGGCCAAGTGCTTCCTCCTAGGATCAGAAAAAAGGCATGGATGTCCATTCCTATCTCTTCTATTATACTGGGCATTCTAGGTAGAGTAGCAAGGCAAGAAAAATAAGGCATAAACACTGCAAAGAAAGAAAGACAGTCTTCATTTGCAGATGACATGAACATTTTGTAGAACAGTCTAATAAATCTACAAAAATCTACTCAGCAAAAAACAAAATGAGAGCAAAACTTGTATACTTGAAACTACATGACATTAATGAGTAAAGTTAAAGAAAACCTAAATAAACAGAGGTGTATACTTTCTTCATGGATCAGATCAGAAGAATTAATATTGTTAAGATGTCAATTCTTCCAAACTGAGCTCTAGATTCAATGCAGTCCCAATCTAGCAGGTTTGGTTTTTTTTTTTTTTTTTTTTTTTTTAAGAAATCAGGGGCGCCTGGGTGGCTCAGTCGTTAAGTGTCTGCCTTCAGCTCAGGTCATGATCCCGGGGTCCTGGGATAGAGCCCCACATCGGGCTTCCTGCTCAGCAGGAGCCTGCTTCTTCCTCTCTCGCTCCCCCTGCTTGTGTTCCCTCTCTGTCAAATAAATAAATAAAATCTTAAAAAAAAAATCAAAAAGCTGATTCTGAAATTTTTATAAAAATGGATAGGATCTAAAATAGCCAAAACAACTTTGAAAAAGAACAAAGTTGGAAGGCTTACACTATGCAATTTCAAGACTTGATATAAAGTCATGGTAATCAAGATCTGTGGTACTGGTATAAGGATAGCTCTCCAGATAAAGACTGTGGCATAAAGACAGACATACAGATTTAATGAAACCAAATAGAGAGCCTAGAAATAGCATGCACATATATGATCGACTGATCTTTGACAAAGGTGTCAAGGTAATTCAATAGGGAAGAAGAAATTTTCCAACAACTAGCGCTGGAACAATGAGATATCTGTATGCAAAAACAAAAC
Organism: Eumetopias jubatus; assembly: GCF_037043125.1. Classification (NCBI taxonomy): domain Eukaryota; kingdom Metazoa; phylum Chordata; class Mammalia; order Carnivora; family Otariidae; genus Eumetopias; species Eumetopias jubatus. The sequence continues at coordinate 113,155,470 of NW_028274816.1, read as the reverse complement.
TTCAACCCCTACTTTATATCATATATAAAAAATTAACTTGAAATGAAATAGATTAGAGACCTAACTGCAAAAGCTCACACTGTAAAACTTCTAGAAAAAAACACAGGAGAAAATCTTTGTGAACTTGAATAAGACAATGATTTCTTAGAAGAGGCACACAGGGTACAAACCATAAAATAAATTGATGAATTACACTTTATGAAAATTAAAAACTTCTGCTCTTTATTACAGCCTAATCCCAGCTACAATTTTAAAGCACCTGGAGCCAAGCTTTAAGGAAAGAGTGATAGTAGCCTGGAGAATCCAGGCAATATGGCAACAATAATCTTTGGAGAGTGGAGCCTCCCCAGATTTACTTTAAAACCACCTGTTCCCTGGGTTCTGGCTGCTTGCTCTAGTAGAGAGCCTTGGCTGCCACCATTATCCTGTCTCCAAACACCAGCTGTGTCAAGTGAAGGGCGGGTTCTGGCATGGCCCCCACCATGCTTGCTGGGACAGTAGCTGCAGCAGCTCTGACCCAACCAGACCTGTGGAGGGAGGCTCCAGCTTTACTCATGGCTACCCTGAGGGACTGGCTCACACTATCTGGAAATGTGGAAAGTGGACCAAGGCGAGGCAGGAGACCAGAAGTAGACCTCAGATAATTTTTTCTCCATTCTTCCCTTATGGATTGTTTTGAGGTCTTCTTGGGAGCAATCACAAACAAACCACTAGATGTGTTTTCTTGTGAAGCCTTGGCTAGTTCAGTTACAAACCACCTATATTTGTGTTCCCTCCTTTCTCAACTCATTTCCCTTCTACCTTGATGGCTTGACTCTTGATGCCCTAAGACTGTGTCTCCCAATACCCAACAGAACATTCACAATTGGTTTTGCTTTCAAGGCTAAGACAAAATGTAATAATAGCCCTATAAGAAAGTTGGTACTATTGTATCATCATTTTGCAAACAGGGAAACTGAGGCCCAGAGAGGTTAGGTATCTTGTCTAAGATCCTACAGCCAATAAACGGAGGAGGCAGGATTGATTCTGACTCCGAAGTCCATGCTCTTAGCAATTCTGCTATTATTCTGCCCGTGGGTGCTTGGTCTGGCTGCCTGTCAGCTTCTTCCTAGACCTTGATTCTAAGGAGAAGATCTTGTCCTCGTTATGAGTTCTGGCACGTCCAGAGTCCCTGTTTCACAGGAGCTTGGTTGTGGGACTTTCTCATCATATTTGTACTGTGAAAAAAGATCTGAGGCAGTTTGGAAGAGGAGCAGTTGTAAGACAAAGCATATTAGAAACAGGAACTCTAGTCATTCTTGACAGCTGGGTAGACAGATACATTCAGCAAAGGGAACACTTCTGACTGGGACAAGATTGCTCTTCAGGCTGTGATGTGAATTAGGGACCTTCACACTTCAACCTGCCTGTCACTAGACAGAAAAGAAAGCATGACCCTTCTCCTATTCCCCACTGGCTGTTACCGTGACAGGTATGTCTCTGATTGCTAAAGAGTGGCCGATTCTATTACAGTGATAATATATAACAGGGTGGAAGCAACCTTTCAAGTCCTGTGCATTTAAAAAAAAATATATTCAGTCGTTCAGTGAAAAGTTTTGAAAAGTCAGTGGTGACTTCACAGCAGGAAGAAGACTGATTTTTGAAGTTTAAAAGGATGTTTATAAGAAAGAAGGTGAAAAGACAATTAATTTTGATTCTATAGTTCAATAAACACTTTGGGTGATCTACTTGGTGCCTACGTATCCTGTGACAGACCCTGGGACTTCAGAGGTGAGTAAGACACCCTCATCGGGTGACCAGCCGTCTTGGTTTGCCTGGGACTGAGTAGGTTCCCGGGATACAGGACTTTCAGTGCTCAAACTGGGAAAATCCCAGGCAAATTGAAACAAGTTGATTACCCTACCTGTATCCCAGCGAGCTCTCAGGATAATGAGGAAGATAGTTAAGCAAGCGTATATATGTATGAAATAGTGTGATATGTAAAATCAGGAATAATGATAATGGCTTTTACTTCTATAGCACTTTCTGAGTCAGGCACTATTTAGAATAATGTCTTTATGTGCATCAGCTCTCTGAATCCCATAATAGCCTTGTGAGGTAAGGACTACTATTATCCCCACCTTATATAGTAAGGAATTGAGGTACTACTAAGGGGGCAGTTCTGGGATTCAAACGCAGGCAATTTGGATCTGAGAGCTGATCTGAGAGCTTAGCCTCTCAACACTGCTCTCAAATGTTTAAGGCAAGAAGTAGCATAGAGGGGTGAGTGATAGGAGGTGTCATGGGAAAAGAGGGTATGGGGGAACGAGTTAGAGATGGTGATGACTGAGCAAGATTTTGAACAACGTATGAGGAATCAACCAGCAGGAAGGAAAGGAAAGGGCGTTCCAGGCATAAGAGCTCAGCTTAGGACATGTCACAGTGTTGCTGGTCAGTTGATGTCCATAGGGGCCCTAATGGAATCCTTTAGGGCTCTGACACTTCCAAAGGATATTTCATCCATCACACTAGGACCTTGGGAAAGAAGCCTGGAGAGATAGCAGGGCCAGACCAGCAAGGCTTTGCATATCATGATGAGGGACAATAGATTTCAACCTGTTTATAACAGGGAAGCACTAGAGAAAGGCTGAGATTTGCATTTTTAGAAAATCACTGTGGTAGTATCCATAGGGTGGTTTGAAGGGGACCAGTGACAGGGGACAACCAAGTATAATGCCCTTGAAGAAGTCCCCATGAGAGCTGGTGACTTCAACTCCAGCATGTGACAATGGGGATGGAGAGGGTTGGGTAGATTAAAAAGAGGGAGGAAGCAAGATGGACCAAACTTGGTTAGTGATCAGATGGAGGGACCTGAGGAGTTAGGAAACCTGAGGATAGCTTTTATTAGCTCTGCTTCGTTGACTAGGTGCTGACTGGTTCCACCAATAATTAACAAAAGGGAGGGGGGATGCAGGAGGAAGAGTGGATCTAAAAGGGGAAAGATAGTGAGTTCAGCTTTCCACATGTGACTCTCAATGGCCTAGAGGAAATCTAGATGGTATCGTCTAATCCAAGCATCCTATAAAAAGAAGGAAACAGCTTGTCCTAAAAGGCTACTTAGTTTTCTGATCAAGAATGAAATGATAAAGGGGCACCTGAGTAGCTCAGTGGGTTGAGCGTCCGACTCTTGGTTTCTGCTCAGGGTGGTGAGATCAAGCCCCACATGGGGCTTTGCACCGGGTCTGCTTGAGATTCTCTTTTCCCACTCCCTCTGCCCCTTCCCCCCACCCTCTGGCTAGCATGTGCACACTCTCTCTCAAATAAATAAATAGATCTTAAAAAAAAGGAGTGAAGTGATCATTACAAGAGAAGTTCTTAGAGACAGGTATGAAATAAACAGAAAGCAGAAGAATTACTATAGCATTAAGGCAACATCCTTTGGGTTTCCCCTGAGGAAGAAAATACTTACTACATTTATTTATGATAAACTACGAGTGTCTTAATTTGTTATTCCTCCTAAGAATATTTGTTTTATAAAAGACAGCAATATTTAACTGAATCCCTGATGAAAGAATTTCAGGTACCTAATCCTAGAGATGGGACAATTCTTTTGGCCAATGAATCTTCTAGAATTCCTCAAATAAATCATAGTACATTTATAGCTTCTAATTCCATGTGCATGGGTATGGGGGTAATTTGAACATAAATTCTATGCGTGGTTTCTACTGATCCTTGAACTAACTCCTCCAAAATGTTCATATCAAAACACTTAAGATCCTCAGTATCTTGGCATCATGAGTACAGAAAGTCTATTACTGATCAGTACTGATACAAATTATTTACATGACCTATTTATTTGAAGTGGTTTTTTAAAATGCCATTTTTCAGCTCTATCCTCCCCTTCTAATCCCTCGAGTGTGATCATGCTTCCTTCAGAGTGCCCTGTATCCCCCCGATGGGGAAGGTGTGTATATCTCCTCACCCCCACATAAACCTTCATCCATAGGTTTCTGATGCATGGTCTCCGGATTAACGTGTATGAACAATGATCTTGATTACCTATTGCATCTTTAATTGGAAAGTTTTAAGTAGTATCTCATGGATAAATTAATTGAGCTTAGCAGTTTTCTTTGAAACAATCAGGAAGGGGAGAAAATGGAAAAATGGAGATCCAGGGAGAGTAAGGGAATTTCCTAAAGACACACAGTCTGGGAATGAGCAAAAGTGCCCTGCTATCCTGATATCTCTAACCATTAGGCAATTCCATCTCCTTCCCGTTAGAATGCCATCATTTGTGAAATAGCCAAATGACATGGGAGAATGACCCTGCTCTTACGATTGAGTGGCCTGGGATCCTTTCTACTCTGCAAAACTTTGCCCATCTCTCAGATTTCCTAACTGGTTTTTATTTAGAGAAGCATGCTGTTTACTATTCTACCATCACCCATCTTTGTCAGCACCCAAGGCCACAACTTCATCTGAATGGCCAGTGATACACTGCAGATAGAGTGCACCAAAGATAGTAGACTCTGTATGACATTTATATGGATTCTGAACCAACAAGAAATGGATTGGTGCTGCCAGAAAGCCTTGTAGTAGCCAGACAAAGAAAAGACGAGGAAGACGGGATAATGGTAGTGGTGGTGGGAAAAGCAATAGTTTTCTCCCTTCACCTTTCTCCTCTGCAGAGATTGGCTTGCATCTTATTTGGGACATGAAGAAATCAAGTGAGTACAGGGATTTTGTGTCCCAGCAGAGAAGCAAAATCAGACTTGATTATCAATGGTACTTCCAGTGGCCTTGGCGGGGCCGAAGATCAGCATGGATAACAAGACCGTTGTGATATCCCACTTTGAACCTAGTATGCCCTGCCAACCATATATCTTCATAGAATAAAAAAAGGATGTAAGGCATATGGGTGCAATAGTCGTGGTGGATCAGGCAAGGGTCTGCATGCATGTCCACTGTGTGCCCTTAGCAGGTATCCTCGACATCACAGTCATGATGCTATTCATGGGCACGCTCACCCAGGATGGACAGAATGCTGGTATCCCACTCTGCATGTCCAGCTGGATTAAAGACAAGATGCCTGGGTTTATATTAAGGATTATCAGCATGATGGGATCCATCTTTACCTAATCCAACAGGTATTTTGTAGGTACTCAGGAACCCGACTGGGAAATGATCTTATACGACAAAAGAATATTCTATTTTTCATAGCTCTTGATAATCAGTTAGGCAAACACATAATGTCCTCAAGCTTGCCGAAACAAAATGCCTAATTATCAGCACTGGGGCTTCCCCACCCCCATTCTCGCCTCTCCACATGGACGTGTATGTGCTTGTGTGCATTCTTCCTGGACTGCCTGCAGCTAACTTTGGAAGATGCAGATTTTTTTTATATCACTTAAACCACAGCAAAACACACACATTTAAAAAAATAATCCATGAATTAGAAAGCCCCACATTCATATGAAGAAAGACAACAATAAATTTTACTTACCAGTTTAGGTTGTTCGAGGCAGCAGACGAACAAGTTGTTGGTAACTGTCCAGCGCTTTCATTCAATAAATCACACTGGCTTTGCTTTCTCCTGTGGCTCAGCCTCTGCGCAAAGCAAGCGAACCTCCTTCCTATTCTGTGTAAAGAATAAAATGCGAACAGGATCACTACAGGCAAGAGCTGAAGTCCATGATCACTAAGCTACTCTTCCTGCAAAATAGAAGTGCAAATGATGCACAGGGAGGAAAGGGGAGAGGGAGACAGCGTGGCTCGGAATCTAGGTGTATTCTCAGGACTGTAGCCCTGAGAAGGCTTGATTTCTCAATCTCTTGTGCATGTAGTGAAAGGATGCCATGACTTCAGTGTATCTTTAGCCTATCGTATCGTGAGGTCCATTAGGAACGGCACGCAGGGACAACAAGCTTCACGGCAAACAAGCCTGAATCGGAACCGGCTGTCACTCAAGGATGAGCAGAGGGGCAGCAGGGCAGCCGGTTCGCTTTGCACTCTGTCAACTGCAGGCAAAGAAATATCATCTGGCAACCAAGAGCCCATCCAGCAATCTGTGACTGCAAATGATCGGCAGCTCTCCTGGGGCCAGACAGCCCCTTACTCCCACAGCTCCCTGGGACGAGAAGCACACAGGTGGCCACTGCATTCCCTCACCTAAGGCACGTGTGCAATCCTTTACAAGCTCCCAGCAAGAACTAAGAAAGCTCCCAATCCAGTCAGGGCTGCTCAAGCATTGCTAAGGTTTTCGTCTGAGCAGGTTCTGAGGAAGTAGTCAGCAGATCTGGGACTTAGGACACCAAGAGGCTCAGTCTTAGGAGGAAGATTCCAGTGCTCCTTTCATGCCGGCTACATATGGGTGCACCTGGCTCCTTTCAGGACGTTATGTCTTACATGACTAATGAAACACACAGAATGAATTTCCTAGAAAGCCGCTTATTTAGGCATTTTTCATGTTTCTCTCTGAAATAAAATGGCAAATGACCTTCACAGGCTGCTTTTATGTTAGGGAGACATTGCTGATGGAGAGCACATATTAAACCCTGTGCCGCCAACCCCCCCCACCCCCACATACAGATATACATACACACAGACATCCCTAGCAACGGCATTAAAAATCTTTCTAAAGATCTCTTCAGATTCTCTCTCTGCCAAATGAAAGCTTAGCTGCTATGATGACTTCAGGAATAGTTTTGGACCCTTCTACTAGGCACTGACTTTGGTATGTTATTTATACCGAGAGCCAAATCAACTCCCAAATTTTGAATGCAACTCTGCAGCAAATCAGGAGAAAGTCTCTTGGTTATAAACAAGAGGGTGGAGTGTTAGTCTTTGGCCTGGTAATTAATTAGAATCCCGGGAATGGCATCTTGTGTTCCTGAAAATCTCCCCCCCCCTTCTAGAGACAGCATTTCACTCTGGTGGCTGACTCGTCCCAGACAAGTGTCTGCTCTGGAGTTGGGATCTGAGGCGAGACTCCGTGACTCATAAAACCTCCCAAAGGAGGGGCGCAGGTTAGCTTTTCACAATTGTCTTACTTTTTCTTTTCTCGTTCAAAAGGCAAAATCTCTCTTTGGAATATTTTTTTCCCCTCTCCCTCTTCTTAGACTTATCTGTCCTAACGAAACACTGCTATGAATAATCTAATTTGGCAATATTCACGCTTGAGGTTCAGAAGGCTATTTTTTCATCAAGGATTAAGAAAGAGGCTACCCTTTTGCAGCTTAAGCCTAAACGATTGCCAGGTAAAACTTTACCCTTATCTCTAAACAAACTTTGACTTTAATGCAGATTTACTTAAATTCCGTCTGCTGGGGAAAGCCAGGTGATGGAGTCATTCTACTAAGATTAGGGGCTGCCTCCACGGGGTCATGATTCAATCTACTGTGCAAACCTAAGGGGATGAAGCCTTAGCAACAGCGGCATCGCTTCCAGGAGCAAATGCCCAAGACTGAGTCATGTCATGTATCCCCTGTCCACGGCATTCATTTATCCATTCATTCCTCACTCTGCTCTTAAGAAAAGTACTTAAGTTTATTAAGTCCTTAGTCCGTGTGTCACATTGTGCTAAATATTTTAATGTTATCAAAAAGCTTATCAATGAGAATTAGCAAAATTCTCTGCAGCTAATTTCTCTGCCTACCTCTGTAGCCCAATTTCTTGCCCCCTTCCTACTCACCCTCCATGTTGCAGCCTTTTTAAATGTCTTTCAGATACTTGGACATGCCATACCATCTCTCAACTTCAGAATTCTCCATATGATATTCTTCAGCCCCAACACTCGGTCTTCTAACTCACGTACAGCACTAGAGTCTTGGCTTAAACATCATCTCTCCGTGATACTTTTCTGGCGCTTGGGCTGTTAGGCTCCCCGCTCTGCAGTCCTAGAGCACCTTCCACTTGCCCTTTGTGACATTCATCACATTTTGTTACACTTACTTGCTTTACATCAGCCATCTCTATTTTGCTATAAGAGTTTAAGTGCGAAGTTTTCTATTCACTGCTCTATTTCCAGCCTAGCAGAATTCCTGGCACAGAGAAGGCATTCAGTAAATATTTAGTGAGTATTTTGTTCAACTGCTTAGCATGTATTTGTTGAATGAATGAATAAATCATTTCAAAGAATAATAGGGGCCTGAGAATTGAAAGGAACCCTAAAGTTCACTTAGTACATCTAATTTTTCTTGCCAATTGGCCATCCAGTGAAATCTCGCCTCCTCTGATTATTCCTTCTCGATTAATCTCAGTCCAGAGTGATCACACACTTATCTTGTACCCTGTCCCCCAGCGCTTTTACAGCATATTCTTGCTTTTTGTTCTCCAGCTGTTTCCTAGATGCGGTCTCCTCTCTATGGACTGGTATTCTCCATAACGCCTAGCATAAGCCTACAGTTATTTGATGCTTGATTCATTCAATAGCAAACATTTGAACAGGGAGTTAAATGATCAGTTTTGGGTGCCTGGGTGGCTCAGTCAGTTAAGCACCTGCCTTCAGCTCACGTCATGATCCCAGGGTCGTGGGATGGAGCCCCGCATCGGGCTCCCTGCTCAGCAGACAGCCTGCTTCTTCCTTTCCCTCTGCTGCTCCCCCTGCTTGTGCTCTCTCTCTCTCTCTTTGTCATATAAATAAATAAAATCTTTAAAAGAAATGATCAGAGTCTTGCTTTAGGAAGATTACTCTGGAATTGGGGGAAGAATGGATTGCATCAGCCAGACCTAGAAAGGACTCTAATAATGACCTAAGCACAAAGATAGAATTTAAAAAACAGCTTTGCGCTTTCTTTCCCTCTGCCTCCCCCGCCCCGCCCTCCATATCAGAATACCCGTGTTCTCATCTGGAACACTGAGAATGTTTGCTCCACACTCAGCACTTCCCCTCCACCCAATTCCACCCCCACAGTTAGCTCACTTGCTAACTCATGCTCATTATTTGTGAACAGGTCTCACTGATTCAAGCTCCTTTGAAGACAGGGATTACATTTTAGTTAATTTGTATCTTCCTTCTCTAGCCCTTACAGGGCCTGGCCTGGTGTCTCAAGATAGTTCAGTGCTCGATCAATATTAAGAAAGAAAAACACCGCCTGGGTGGCTCAGTCGTTAGGCGTCTGGCTTTGGCTCAGGTCGTGATCCCAGGGTCCTGGGATTGAGCCCCGCGTTGGGCTCCCTGCTCGGCGGGGGGCCTGCTTCTCCCTCTCCCACTCCCCCTGCTTGTGTTCCCTCTCTCGCTGTGTCTCTCTCTGTCAAATAAATAAAATCTTTAAAAAGAAAGAAAGAAAAGCACCTTATTTGTGCAAGGCGCTGGATAAAACACTATGGTGAGGAGGGGAACAAAGATGAGGAGGTATCTTTTCAAAGATAAAAGGGCTCTCCTTAGTGAGAGAGAATTAGTACTTCCTTCCGGGATGCCTCGGGAAGATTCACAGAAGTTTTCAGTTGCACTGCATCTGGCGGAATGAAGACCTCTAGAGGCTGAACAGAAGAGAAGGAAAGGGAGTCGATGCACAGAATTCCTAGAATGTTTAGGGAATGACAAATAATCCAGCTGGCTGGAGTACCTGTGGAGGGGAACATCTAATGGAATTGGGGCTGCAGAAATAGGCTGGGGTGGGACTGGGGTGTGCGTGGATGCGACGTTAGAGTCTGGACTTTTTCCTAGGGGTGACAGGGATTTGGGCAGGAGAACGGCAGCACCACAGATGAAGCTCCCTCCATTCTAGCCATCGAGGCCTGTGAACTGAAGTGGGGAGAGCTGGGAAGCAGGCAGATGTGGATGGCCAGGGCCTGTGGCAACAGCAATCAGGAGCTGACCGTGGGGCACAATCTGGAGGAGGACCTGTCAGCGGTGCCGCTGAGAGTGAGGGGAGACGGGAGAGGGAGTAAGAAAGAAGAAGATGCCTTTGAACGTTTTAACCTGCATGATGGCAGATGATGGCAACATCCATGGATGCTGGTGCGCAAACCCAGTGATAATGTAGGCGTTCGTGGCACAGTCTGAGCATCTTGCGAAGGTAGAGCCAGGAGCAGGAGGCTGAGTCCTTGCAGCCCCGTGGAAAGTGCCTGGACTGCTCTGAAGAGGCCATTCAACAGCCGCTAAAGAAGTCAGTTCAGGCTGTGGCGGACCAACTACCCCCGGCAACACGCGGGGCCATCTGCAGGGGAATGAGCGCAGAGTCTCCCCAGAAAGAGGACTTCCCGATGCCGGGCTTCCTATCTCAGAGTTGTGGAGCTTGGTGGAAGGAAATACAGCTGGGCATGAGGAGTCTGAGTCCTCGAGCTGCTTCTCAGTGGCTGAGTGACCTTGGGCAAGTTACTTTCTATCCACTAGGTCTCAGCTTTCCCACTTGGCAAGTGAGGGAGGGGGCCAGTTAACTTCAAAGGTCCCTTTTAGTGGACTCTCCTCTGATTTGTGAAGTGCCACGTTGAGAATTTCAGGATACTCCTGAAACGAGGCCAAAGCCCACCAACATCAGAGGCTAGCAATGTCCACTCTCCTGCGAAATCATGTCCGTATTTTGAGAACGTCCATATATCACCGAAAATGCATGTCTGCCCTGCGGTTAGTTCCATGTGGTTACTTTGTAAGACGTAAATTTAAATTGATCACTTTTTGATGACCTTTTTCTAACAATTTTTCACTCTTTTTTTTCAGCAAAGATTTTTTTTAGGGGTGCCTTTTCATCGGAGTCTCAAAATTAAATTATGGGAAGAAAGCAGCAGTCCCTTACTGTGGTCAGCAAGAGTCTGGCCAGCCTACTTCCGCTCCCTAATCTCCTGACCTTCCTCAGGGTGCGGCTGCTCAGTAACGGCTCTGATTCTTTTTTCAAAATAAAATGTGCTACTTATCAAAAGCTGCTAAAAAGGAGACAAAAAAAATAGGAAAAGAAAACTAACACCCCAGGGTGTATCTGAACATGCTTATTATGTGCGAAGTTGTTAGTAATGAATGTAAAACTCTTCCTCCTCCTCCCTCTCAATTACTAAGCCCCAAAGAAAAAAGGAAACAGGGGTGGGGGAGGGCAGTGGCTATTCAGTCCAAAGCAGACCTTTTCAAAAGGTGCAGACTGTTCATAGGAATGCTATTTCTTGATTATTTTGTTTTAAGCACCAGCTGACCTTTCAGACTAAAAGTAAAGGTCCCAAAATATCCTGAGAAACTCTCTCTTGGGGTTCCCCCCCCCCAGCCTAAGTCTTGGAGACTAGACTCATGACATTCAGAAAGACTCTTCAAAAAGAGATGGGCCATGTGACTTCTGCTGTGATTTGATGACAGAGTGTTTATCTGAACTAATCATGTGAGCTTTTCCAGTGTTGCATTTTTGAGAAATGGGATTCTCTTAAGGAGGTTACAAACACTTCCCTGAAAGCTTTCCAAGAACGGCTTCATGCCGCCTCTCAAGCGGCCTCTAGCCGGGCTGTAGACCCGATGTGATAATCAGGGTCCGAGCTTCTGAAAAGTCTTCTTGTTCTGGCTGCCACCCTCCTTTCAGTCATCATAAGAATTCTCAAACTATGAATCCCCTATTGTCTGTGTGAGCCCAGGATCCCCCACACCATGCCGAGGAAGGAATGTGAACCTCCTAGGTCTGGTCCTAAGCCTCAACCCTGTCCAGCAGGTCACAAAGCCCCATTTATACTCGGTTCCAAAGTTTTATCATAATTCTTTATCTGCTCAGCCCCATATATCCTCTCAGGCAGTCAGGAGACGTTTGGTAATGAAGCCCATTTATCCTCATTTTCTCAATTGGCACACTTAAAGTTCTAATATTTATGTTCACACTGTCCTAATTTTGAACGTCAAAGATACTATGCAAGACAAGTAGCATTGCCAAAGGATGACTGAAACTCACAGAAGAGTTTACCAGAGTCTGATGCACGACGTGCTTTGTCGTATTACCAATCATTGCATCACCAATAGTTAATTTTAATAGCGCAGTGGAAACATAGTAACTACAAAAGCTGCCATTTACCCAACACCTCCCTCCCATGTGGCGTGCAGCGACGTCACTGCGTTCTCACGCTCTGCGAAGAGGAGTATCCACTTTTTACTGGCGCGGAAACTAAGGCTCATAGAGATTAATAAACTGATTTCTGTGCATTCAGGGGCTGAGCTGAGACTCAAACTCAGATCTCTGACTGCAAAGCTCATGGCATTTGTACCTCTCTCCTTTGCCTCTTCCCAGAAATACAGTTTGTGAGTCGTTTTAAATTAGTATAACACAGCTAGTTTTCATCACAAATACCTGAAGAATTCTGAACTCAGGGCTGTTAAAAGGTTTTGGCCAACTGCATATGGAGATCTGTTCTGATAAGTATTTGTACCATGTCAGGTCAGAGTAGGAATTTGTGGTATATGGTTCACCTATCAATAGGTGGCAGTATTCACCTAAATCTCTCCAAGAGGAATTAGCACAGGTCACTTCTCCTTACAACCATCCCCAAGGCCATCTACATTCTTTGATGCACTGGATTTTATCATAAAGAATAGCATTTACAATAATTGATCTGCTAACTGGATCTTCACCTTGCCTTTGGAGAGTGCGATCTGGACTGTAGTGGGTTGTTTGGGAGGGCGAGGCGCCATCACAGAGACCTCAGGGCCCCTCTCCATTCACATTCATTTTGGCCATTTCTTTGGGGGAGGTCTTTTGTTTGCAACAGGAAGCCAAAGATGATTTGTGCGTCTTCACCTACTTTAAGAATGTTATGCAGAATTTCTGAATAATTTAAAAATGAAATTAATGCCCTAGGATTTGGTAATTCAGGCGTTCATAATTCAGAGAAAGTTTGCTCAGATCAGGATGATAAAGCAACCGGCAGGCCTCATGGTTTCAACGTGGTTTCAAAACCTATGTACATGTACACGCACCCAGCAAACCATACGAATCTTCACGAGGATGCATGAAAACTGGGTCTATAAAGTAAGTAAGTGCTCAATACACAAGTCAAAGTGGTCAAGTTGATGAGTCAGAGGACCGAAGCATAAATGAGCTAGATTTCAGGCAGACTCTTCTCTTCTTCCTATTCCTATGTAGCCTCTTCTTCCTTCTCTTTTTTCTGTAAAGAAAATCTTCGTATCAAAAATATCTTTAGTTAAAAGTACTAGCACAGAATCTGTCTCTATTTTCCAGCTGCTAATAAGAGTCTTCCTGGTAGGATTTAGTTTTACAAAGTCAAGAAAACAAGTGTGGTGGTCAATAAAAGGATAAGCTGAGAGATTCTCAGGCCTACTTGTATGTTGACTTCCCCATATTCATTTGGGATACCCGGAACTCACTGTCATAAATGATGGCTGAGAAGCACTGAGAAATTAGATAAGATGAGGAGTCGTGACTCTCAGAAATTAAGAAGCTGACTCAAGTAAGATTCTCAGGAGACCAGATTCTCTCAAAAGAATTCAGATTGGCTGGTGGATGAAGGTGGAAGTCTTGAAAGATGGCATCTTAACTCTTTCTCTTTCATGTTCCCAAATGGAATGAGTGTGTTTCTCTCCTCTCTCCGTAGCATTTGTAATTAACGTTAGCGTGCTCTGCACAGTCTACCTTCGCTAGAATTACTTGGGGCCCCACTTCCCTTACTGGATTGAGATCTCCAGAAGAGCAGGACTCAGGCCTCCCTAACGTTTGAATTTGCCTCTTACCTCAAGGACCTGGGCCCTGTGTATGGTAGATGATGTGCAACACATATAGGGTTAGTTGAACTGAATTGAAGAGAATTCAGATGAACACATTTTATACTTCTGTTCCTAGGTGTCAAGAAAAATCACAGCTCGGGTATTGGAAACCATGCATGGGTCACCTTTCTTGTCATCTGGTTCTTCCATTTTAAGACAGCAAAGGTAAGTGACTGTATGCATATCATGCCAAAGCCCCGGAACCATTAACTAACTAATTTTATATCCTTGGAAAGACCACCTTAATTTGTAGGATGCCCTGGCCACACGAAGGTTAAATGCAGAGGTAGGCAAAAAAGCCATTAGAAGGGACATTAAGTGACCCATATCTAGTGGATCAGTCTAATCACTAATGTTTCCTGCTTTTGTGGTTTAGAGACCCAACCTGCACTGAAAAGCCCAACACTACAATGCTGTTTCCTAATGGTAGCTATCATTGTTTCCCATATTAGGGCATAGCTAAGCGCAAGGGGAGACATTCATCTTCAAAAGCTTACAAAATTACATTCAACCCATTAGGCATATCAGGAGCTATTGCCATGCTTGGGAAATGAATTACCAGCGGAATATCACAGGCATAACGAAGTTGTCAGCAGCAACAGTGCAGCCGTAGATCACCTGATTACGTGTGGACTGTGCTGGCCATTCAGGGACACACCAGGAAGGAAACAGTTGTCATACTGTCCACCACATTCTCAGCCCTGCCCCCAGCCGTGGTAATAAACCTGATATCCCTAGAAGCACATGGAAAACAACAATAACAGCAACAAACCACAAAGAGCATCCTCATATTCCTGGCATGGCTGGAGTCTCTCCCTCCCTGGGGCTCCAATCTGTCATCTTCTCTAAAAAAAATGACCATGACAAGGAGTGTAAGTTTAGATTCTGGCCCTCCAAACAAACATTTCACAATGGGCTTCCTTGGCCTCTGTTAACCTCAAAATAAACAGCAGTCCAGCAAGAAAGCTTTAACTACGTGGGTGGGATTTACACCTCTCCTGTGAGTCAAAGATGGAGGCAGGCTGAGTTGTTCCTTTCTGCAGAAAGGTCTGCCTGAGCAGGTTGATAGGTAGTGTCTCTTGACATCAACTGGAATGTTCTCAATGACTCTCCTGACTTTTTTTTTAAACCCCAAACCCGAAAAACCCACAGAAAAACAACGAAAACCAAACAATGTGAAGTTTCTCCTCTCATAATTGAGCAGGTTAAACTAGATGACTTTGAAGCAAGGCTCAGCTCTAACATGCTCTGATACCAAGAGGCTACTATAGAACTTAGCACATAAAAGAGTATCTGTCACAAAGACAAAATGCTTTATTTCTACCCAGCGACTCTTGGTTTGTATTGGAAATAAGTTCTGATACTTCAGAACCAACAGACATGAACTTTCCCTACAGTGCAATAAAATCGGCTTTAAGCAGGTATTATCAGGAATGCTTGCTTTTAAAAATGAAAAAGAATGTAAATGTATCTCACTCATTAATAGAACACTGTATCTATTCAGATTTTCTTTGGATAAAACCAACAAGATGTTTCTGTTGGAGGGGCTGGTACTCTTTACATGCTCACCATATTGCACAGGAGCGTGCAATATGCTTGCTTTAAAAATGAAAAAGAATGTAAATGTATCTCACTCACTAAGAGAACCCTGTATCTATTCAGATTTTCTTTGGATAAAACCAACAAGATGTTTCTGTTGGAGGGGTTGGTGCTCTTTACATGCTCACCATATTGCACCGGAGCGTTGGATCCTCTGATTACCCAAGGTGGCCCCATGCAGTGGGGAGTGATTTGCATGAGTAATCTGGGTAGTTTTGGTGGTGAGGCAAGCCAAGAGCAAATTCTCTTCTCTCCACCCTCATTTGTTTTTGTCTCCGGAGCACCAACCACAGTGGGTTTCCATAAATTCATCCGGGGATACTTCTGCTTGGAGGTTAAGTCAGGTTTAAGTTGGATTCTAGACCCCTAAGACCAAATTTCAGAGAAGGTCCCCTGACCCTTGGTTAACTGATAAATAAATCTCAAGAGGTCTTCCCTCTTTTCCAGGTTTTCTTTCTCCATTTACTGTGCAGCCCGAGAGTCCCTTAGATGACCCCGGTGTGCTTAGGATCCAGCCTCCTGCAACTGCTCACCTGCCCAGCCCCACAAGAAACACCTAATCCGTTTGACAAACGGTTTACGTCCGTGAATTCATGACACCAAATCTTAGTAGAGAAGAGAAAATTCTTCGTAATTAATCACAGTGCGAATTCAAAATGCTGAGGTAAAGAAGTGAGGACATTCATTGTATTTGCACCTTCAAACATGGGGATGAGGACCTACAGCCGTGTGATAGGACCCAGCAGTTATAAAGGGAGTCTACCCTGTCACTTAAAAACTGGACTGCAAATGCCACTTCACCCATTGGAATTACTCTCCGCTGAAAGGGAAAACTTCCCCTTTCTCCTGAAAATGCCAGATCAGGTTTGCCGTACAAATGTCAGGAGCATACGACCTAAAGCACACAACAGCAAAAAGGTATTTAATGAACTAGAGAAGAAAGAAAAACAGAGGAAGAAATAAAAGGAAAGTGAAAGAGGTTGTAATAGTATTTTTTAAAGAAGGCTTTCAAGATTCATCTCGTTAACTTTTAGCCTCCTCTCTCTTCTTCCTCCTTCCCTTGCAGACGTGGGCGCAGCCCCTTTATTTCTGGCCTCGTTCTCCTGTCTTCAGACTTCTGTCCCAACTTTCTTTTCTTCACTCTGTCCCAGAGTCTGAGCCCCCATGACAGCAGACCTATGAGGGGTTGAATGGGGTGCTCTGGCCACTTTGTAAGATTGCTCCGCACAGCTTTTTCAAGGACCACATATGCCAAGTACTCAAAGTAATTCTTTGGCATTGTCAGACCGACCGGATGCACCTCGCAGGAGAGCAAGGCATTGAATGGAATTAAAGGCTCAATGGCTTATTCACTTCATTCATTATTTGGGGGAAAATCCAAGACTCTGCTCAGAGAGGATTAAAAGGACTGTAACAGGCGCCTTCCATCAGGGCCGCCAATCTCGCTAGGTCAGCCTCCTTTTGGTTTGAAAGGAGGTCACAAAGTCTCACTTATTTCTTCATTCCTCCACATTCAAATTCAGTGTATCAAATACAACCAGAGCTAGTTATTCCTAAGTGATTTACCTGCAACATCAAGGAAAGGTAGAGATTTTCCATGACAGTCCAACTCCAAAATGCATTTCCTTCTCAAATTAAAACACACACACACACCCCCCCCCACTACATATTCCCCATCTTCTCTGGATGCATAAGTGAGAAAATCAAGTGCTTAGGAGCATTTACACTTCATCAGTCAAATATGAATTAAGTGCAACGCGGCATACGGACAGGAGAAATTGTGGCTATTTAAACTGATTAAGTCAAAACCACATAGGATGAAGAGAGTTACGTGTAGCCTAGTGAAACACACTTGCCCCAGACCAAGAAGAGTTTATTTTGAGCTTGGCAGCACTGAGTAGTTGGGATGAGTAGATTCCTGCCTGAGATGGCATCAGGTGTCACACCAAGACCCCACGCTTACAGTGAAATGATTGTGAGTTCTGCCTGAAAAAGAATCACTGCCACCTTCAGGTAGCCTAAAATCATTCCCCTCTTTGTCCACACCTATACCTTTTTCTGCCGCACCTCTCTGTCCCACTTCCTTTCCTTCACTCTGTCCCAGAGCCTGAATCCCTTTTTAGCGAATCCCTTTTCTCTGGGATCCACTGTAGGAAAAAAACTAAGATATTGGCAATGAAATGCCAATTAGGGTCAAGAGATGCGGATAGAAGGCTTGGGTTTGCTACTTGTTAGGAGTGAATCTTTGGCAGGTCACTTGACTTCTGAGTCTCAATTTTCTCATCTATACAATGGAATGAATAGTAGTCACCCTGCCAAAGACCTGAACAGATACATTACAACAGAAGATTTTAAAATGGCCCCATAAGCACATGAAAAGGTGCTCAACTCGATTAGTCATCAGAGAATTGCAAAATAAAACCACAGTGAGATACCAATGTACGCCCCCTTGGAATGGCTACCATCAAAGGTTGGTGAGGATGTGGAACAACTGGAATGCATGGGAGTGTGAAATGGTGTAAGAACTTTCGAGAACGGTTTGGCACTTTTTTATAAAATTAAATATCATGTGCCTTATGATTTAGCAGTTCTTTCTTGGGTTTTGCCCAAAAGCGAGGAAAAGAAATACCCACAAAAAGACTTGTAAGAATATTTATAGCAGCTTTGGTCAAAACAGCCAATCTGGAAATAGTTCAAATGTCATTAATAGGATAACAGATTAGCGAACTGTGGTGTAGTCAGTATATGGAATAGTACTAGACAATAAAAAGGAATGAACTATGGAGCCACATAACAAGGTGACTGAATGAATCTTAAAAACAACTGCCCCCCCACCACATTATATGGAACAAAAGAAGCCAGACACAATAGAATACTTACATGACTGCATTTCTGTGAAGAAATTTGGCAAACTGATCACAATAGGGACAGAAATCAAAACAGTGGTGACCTAGGCCTGGGTGTGGGGATATCCGATCGGACAGTGGTAGAAGAGAACCACCAGGCATGTTGGAAATGTTCTATATTTGATTGAGGTGTTAGGTGGGTGTATTCAATTATTGAAACACATCTAGCCAAACTCTTAAAATCTATTCATTTTATTGTATGTCAATTTAAAGAAAAAAATGTCTGCTCTAGCTACCTTACAGAGATGTTGGAAGATTGAACAAGAAACAAAGGCAAATGGAAAATGCCATGTAAATCTTCGTTGTTGCCGTCTGATCGATAAAAGCACACTCAGACTAGGTTATGGGCAGGCATATGGAGACATACATCTGGAGGCCAAGTGCAGATCCCAGGATGCGAACCCAGGCTGCAGCCCAAGGACTAAGAGCCATCCTTTTCCTACCTCAAGGCCAGGGCTGCTCCTAGCCCCTGTGGTGCCGCCTCCGTAAGAAATAAGAAGAGCAAACCTTCTCTTTTCCCCTCACTATGGCACACTGCCTAAGGAGCAGAGACTGGTGGAATATTAGGAACTTTTTACCCTTTGGGCCAGGCCTGTTTGGGCCAGGAGCAACCTGCAAAGCTCTACACAAGGGCTCTCTTCAGTCTGTATATAATGTTCTACCTGCTTGAAACATTTGTCTCTGTTTTCACTGGACTGGCTTTCTTTCATCCTTCAGATTTGGGTATAAATGCCATTTCCTCACAGAGGTAATATTCTGCCCTCATCCCCATGAATCTCTATCTCAACACCTGTTGTCCTAAAAGCACTAAGAATCTGCAATTAGTATTTCCTTACAGGGTCTTCATCAGTCTTTAGGACTGTGAGTTCCATAGGGCAGGGAGTCTGCCTGTTGTTCAACATAATACCCCAAGGTATAATACAGTGCCTAGCACACAGCAGGTGCTCTGCAAATGTTTGTTGAGTGACAAAATCAGCTAGAAGTCTGGGGAGCATGAAGTCGGAAGCGAGCAGCTTTCCCAGGGAATGCTCAGGTAGCAAAGGCTACACAACTGGAGACCAGCAGGGAAACAAAGGTCCAGGGAGGACCATGGAAGGCCAGAGACCGGGCAGCCAGGGCAGCTGGGATTAGGAGCAAGATACCAAGAACATCAATGTGCAAAAAATACAATATTTTGGTGTCAAAATCTTATCTAATACAATAAATAGTGACATTTTACTAATGTGATCTTGACTGGCCATAAGATTTTTCTAGCTTGCTTCTCTGGAAGTTCATTTTTTGGTTATCAGAATTTATAATTTTAGTAACCTTATTTTCAGTTGATACAACTGAAAGCAAACCATTTATTTAGTTACTCTTGGCAAATGCAAGATCATAGATACGTTTTGATAATTTTTAATTTTGGGAGAATCTTTCTGTTGATGCAATTATTACTAGACTGGTTAAGAGTATTTTATAAGTAATAATAATAATTAAATTTTTGATAACTTTGAAATATCCTTTTTAGTACACCTACGGTTGATGATTCTTGCAAAACAATTTTTCTGAAGATTAAACTCTTCATACAAGTTCATTTTGCATAAATCCAAATTCAATTTTGAATATAAATGTATAGAGTGGCCTTTTAATATTTCCTCTGACATTTCCTATAACTTGTGTAGGCTATATAAGGAACTAAAAGTGGGGCTATCATTACAGATATTAAAAGGGTAACAAGGAAATATAATGAATAATTCTACAAACATAAATTTGACACCTTAAATGAAGTAGACCCCGTTTCGAAAAAACACAGACTACCACAACTTAGCCAATATGAAACAGGGTACTTGAATTGTCTTTTAACTATTAAGGAAGTTAAATTCATAATTTTAAAACATCCAAGAAAGAAATCTCCAGGCCCAGGTTTCACTGGAGAATTCTATCACACGTTTAAAGAAGAATTAATTTTACACAATCCCTTGCAGCACATAGAAGAGGGAAGAACACATCCCAATTCATCTTATGAAACTAATTTTACCCTGATAACAAAACCAGACAAAGACAGTACCAAAAAATAAAACCACATAGCACAATTTCTCATAAATATTGGTGTAAAAATCATTAACCAAATATTAGCTATAGAATCCAACAATATATAAAAGAATTATATACCATGACCAAGTAGCATTTATTCAAGGCATGTAAGGCTAGTTCAATATTTTAAAATCAATCAGTGTGATCCATCCTATTAACAGACTGAAGAATAAAAACCTCACCTGATCATAACAGTTGATACAGAAAAGTACTAGACAAAATTTGACACTCATTCATAGTAATGATTCTCAGATAGATGGTAACAGAGGAGGCCCTCAGCTTGATAAAGAACATCTACCAAGAAATCTATATCTAACAGTATAGTAAATGCTGAAAGACTGAATGCTTTCCCCCTAAGATCAGGGGTAAATCATGAGTGTCAACTCTCACCACTCCTATTATTTATCACAGTCCTGGGAGTTCTTATAGTATAGTAGAACAAGGAAAGGAAGTAAAAGATATACAGATACAAAAGGAAGAACTGAAACTGACCCTATTTGCAGACAAAATGATTTTCTACACAGAAAATACCAAGGAATCTACAAAAGACTCCTAGCACTAGTCAGTGAATTCAATAAAGACACAGGATACAAAATGAACATACAAAACTTAATTGTATTTCTGTATACTAGCAATGAATATATAGACACTGAACTAAAAAAATGCAATACTCTTTACGGTTTGCTCCAAAAACAAAATCTTAGGTGTAAGTCTAAAAAACATGTATAAGATTTGTATGCTGACCATAAAACATTGATTAAAAAAAAAAAAACGAAGATCTTAAGAATTGGAGAGGCATACTGCGTCCATGGATTAGAAGATGCAGCAGAGTAAAGATGTCAGTTCTCCCCATGTTGACAGCTAGTTTTAATACAATTCCTACTACCAAAATCCCAGCAAGATTTTTTTATATAGAACAGATTTTTCTAAAATATAGGCGGGAGGCGAATACCTCCAATAATTCTGAAAAAGAAAACTAAGCTGGGAGGAACTAGTCTACTCAATTTCAAGACTCATCATACAGCTGCAGTGATTAAGACTGCATGGTATTAGCAGAGGGAGAGGCACACAGACCAATGGGACAAAATAGATAATTTAGAAATTAACCCAGACAAATATGCACAACTGGGTTCCTTTGTCAAAGGTGCAAAAGTAACCCAACGGAAGAAAGATAGCCTTTCAACAAGTTGTGCTGAAGCAATTAAACATCCACAGGCAAAAACAAACAAACAAATAAATAAATAATAAAAGAAACAACCTAAGCCACACACCTGATACAAACATGAATTCAAAAGGGATCATGAACTTCAATGTAAAATGAAAAACTACAACACTTCTAGAAAACACACAGGAGAAAGACTTCAGGATCTAGGACTTGATGCCAAAAGCACATTCCATAGATTGAAAAATTAATAAACTGGGCTTCATCAAAATGAACTTTTGCTTTGTGAAAGGATGAAAAGACAAGCTGCAGACGGGCGAAAGATATTTGCAAACTGCACGTCTGACAAAGAACTGGTATCTAGAACATATAAAGAATTCTCAAATGGGCAAGAGATAGAGACATTTTACCAAAGAGGATGTACAGGTGGCAAATATACCACAAGCACGTGAAATTATATTCGTCATTATTAGCCATTACGGGCATGCAGATTAAAACCACAATGAGATGTCACTACAAACCTTTAAGAATGGCTAAAATAAGAAAGCAGTGACAACACTGAATGCTGGTGAGGATGCAGAGAAAGTGGATCATTACAGTCACTCTGGAAAACTGGTAATTTCTTAAAAAACTAAACATGCCACCGGCCTATGTTCCAGCAATTGCACTATGAGGCATTTATCTCAGAGAAATGAAGAGTTTTGGCCCAGGTACATGAACATTTATAGCAGCTTCATCCATAATAGCCTCAAACTGGGAACAAACTAGATATCCTCCAATGGATGAATGGTTAAACAAACATCCATAAAATGGAATACTACTCAGCAGTAATAAGGAACAGACTTCGGATACACACAACAACCTGGATAAATTTCCAGGGCATTTCTTGCTGAGTAAAAAAGTCAATCTTAAATGGCTACATACTGTATGATTCCATTTAACTGCAAAAATATCAAAATGGAGAAGGGATTAGTGGTTGTCAGGATTAACGTTAAGGAGGGAGTGGGTATGGTTGTCAAAGGACAACAGGAAGGATCTTTGTGGTGACAGAAATGTTCTGTTTCTGGACTATATCAATATCAATAACTTGGTGTTGATATTGTCATAAGATGCAAGATGTTATCATGGGGGGGGTGTGGGAAATGAGTAAAGGGCACATGGGATCGCCTTGTGTTATTTCTTACAAAGGCATTTGAACCTACAGTTATTTCAAAATTAGAAGTTTAATTAAAAAGCTGATCAACTGTGAAAATAGCCTGCTTCATTCAGTAGCCTGATATTTAACCTTTCAGAGTGTTCCGCAGACACGAGCATGGAGGCGTGGTTCTGGGAACCCCACAGCTAGGTCTACCTGCATGGCAGCAATCTGGTGCAGAGCAGCAGAGAGATCTCGTACCATCCAGTTCTCCAGTGGCTCGAGGCATTGCTACCCGATTTACTGCTTACTCAGGATCTAGTGCAGGGCTTTTCACAAACTTAAAAATCAGTCAGTAGCTCCTGAATGTAATATTGTAGAAAAGGACACTTTCAGAAATCTGCTGTTTTGCCTCAGAGTTGGACTGTGTTGGTTGTTCCTCAAATCTAATGGAATTGTTGGCTCTCAAATTCCCTAGCAGTGAAATACAAGGGGAAGATAAAGTTACTTGTCTGAAAATTTGGTATTCAACTTACTTAGAAATCAAAGGAACTAGAAAGCGAAAGGAAGCCAAAGGAAGTGGCCTTGTATAGCAAACAGAGCCTGGGTTGTGAATTCTTTCACCCAACAAATCCATTCTTGAGACATTATCCTATGGCTCTCCATCTGCAAATGTGCAATCACATATAATTGTGCACACTTCATTGCAGTAGTGCTTTTGGTTGCCAAAAGTTGGAATAAAAATATTCAATAGCAATCTTTATAATGGAATATCATACAACTCTTAAAAAGGATCTGGTAGATATGCATTATTGAAACAGAAAGATATTCAAGAAGAAATTTTAAAAGCAAGTTCTAGAACAGTCCTAGGCTGTGGGAGGGTGTTAGATTTTTGACTCACACACTTGCCTACAGCTTCTCAATTGATCATATAAAACCTTTCGAGTCATCAGACCCC
The DNA here is from genome assembly GCF_037043125.1 of Eumetopias jubatus. Lineage (NCBI taxonomy): Eukaryota > Metazoa > Chordata > Mammalia > Carnivora > Otariidae > Eumetopias > Eumetopias jubatus. Next base: position 113,131,977 of record NW_028274816.1, on the reverse strand, counting down.
GTCGACCCAATGAATTTCCAAGACTGGCGACTTCCTGTCGTTTCCTATTCTCGTCCAAGGTCCAAAATAAAAGCAACATGAGGTTTCAATACCTTGGTTTGGTGTTGGTGTTCTGTAGACATGCCCTCCCTTTACCCTTCATTCAGCCAGCCCGGGCTGGAATTTCACTGTTCTACCTCTATCATAAGCTAGCTTAGTGTAAAGAGCGGTCCTTCAAAGCTCTGAATCTTTATCATCTAATGGGCTCAGCTGTTCTGCACCTATCCCCTTTTAAAAATGGCAGAGTCATCAGGGCATTCCTGGATGGGACTCCTTATTGGTAATTTTGTTTTGAGAGATGAGAGAAGTCCACATGAGAAAGCCTTGGCTTGGGCCATTACATTACCAAGTTCTAATGCCATATAGGGAAAGTGGGATGGGAGAAGTCAGCATTTTAGGGCGTTTTGAATTAAACTGAGCCGTTATGGTGGATCTGTCCTCCACTATTACATGCCATGCATGGTGAGACTCTGTGATCCTTAACGTCCAGAAAGAGGCAATCCAATCCAGCTGCCAGAGAGGAGCCTGACCAGAGTTTAACTCCAGCTGATGGCAGGAGAGGTGGCATGGCTCCAAAGCTGGATCTGAGGCCGGTCAAACGACCCTAGATAGTCCCTCTTATGGCTGAGGTGCAGCACCAATGCATGGCACATTTCCGCCTGAGCTGTGGATATCTGGGGATTATGTGAACCCTTTCCATGACAGCAAACTCAGGAACTCTGGAGGAATGCCATCCTAACAAAGCTTTGTGAAAACACTTCCTATGGCTCTTAACACATGCCGACTCCTGTTTTCTCTCTCTAGGGATGATGTGGAAAACTAGATTAGAAAACAATTACTGTGTTTTGGAATTAGTGGTTTCAATTCTTTCAGACTACTTGTGTGCACAAACTTCTGGTGTCGAACGCTGGGATTTGACTCAAGTGGAGGGACCCAAATTCTAAGCAGCAGACCTCCCAATTCAGGAGTACATCTAGGAGAGAGACTCTTGGCCCAATGGGCAAACAATCAAGTATCTGAGGACTCTATCACAACACACTGCCAATTATTAGCCATCTGCTGCTGAAACTGATCTTTCTCTCACCCTCAGAGCCTGCAGGATCAGCAAAGGAAGATGCCATTTTTGCAAATGCATAGCTCCTTGAGCTTATGTGTCTGACCCATCAATACTGACCTTGAGACTTTCAGTTTGATTCATTTTCTTTTAAAAAATGCAATTTCCTGTGTCTAAGGAGGGGGGAAAGGTTAAAAAATATCATTATAAAGGCTCCAAAGATTTTTGGGACATCAAATTGCTCTGACAAACCATTTTTATGAGTTAAGTGTAAAGGAAACAGAAACATACGGATTAAATTTCCCTTAAAATACACATGGGCTTAAAAATTAAGGGGGAAAGAAGGACTTGGCAATGTGGATTTCAGGCCTTGCCAAACCCCAACTCCTGAGAAATAACTTGAGATGCTTGACAAACCCAAAAAGCAGCTGGGTTTGCCCTATGCCCTCACCGAGCAACATCTAGAGTCCCATGTGATTGGAAGCTCTGTAACTGAAATATGCTAATTTACAAACTCATGTTCTGATTCTTCAAATTACCCAAAACAGTCCCTGTTTATAAAATTTCTCCCTAAAGGCCTATTCCTCCTTGGGTTCTTCCTGTATCCAGGCAAAATCCCAGATCAGCATTATAATTCCCATTTCATGGATGAAAACACAGAACTCGATGGGGTTTAAACAAGATGGTTGGTGGCAGCTTTCTTAAGACAGAAAATTTACCCATCTACACCCCGCACCTGCCTTGAGAATAAAAGAGAATCATTGGTTCATTAAGTTCTATAATGGATTCATAGACAGATGGCAAGTATAAACTCCCCGTTGAGCACTGCGAATTCAGAGGGGTGTGTATGAATTTGTATAGTGTTCATGCACTCATATGTTATGAGTGCTTAATAAACATATGCTTATGGAACATAAATGTACTTCTGGGATCACAACGGAGAACAGAAATAAAAGCAGCTCACATTTATTGGGGTTTACTATGTGCTTGATATTGTGATAGCCACTTACCGAGTAGTGTCTCGGTTAATGGTCATTCGAACTTCCAGGGGTCAGTACTGTGACTATCTCCATTCTACGGAGGAGGAGGGGGGCACAGTGGGATTTAGTAATTTACCGAAGATTGGCTAGAAAGGGCATATCTAGGAGTTAAAGCCAAGACTGGTGTTAAAGACACTTGGATTCTGCCTTCAAGAACTCTGGAGTCTCCTGGGCAAGCTTAAGACATATTTGAATGTAAATATAATAAAGAGTGATAAATGTCCCAGAGATATTCAGGGCAAAGATTACTTTCTACTGAGATTAGGAAGGCTTTGTGTAGAAGGCAGCTTTTGCATAAGGTTTTAAAGGATGGGTAAGATAGGAATGCCAGGGTAGAGGTGAGAGTCACTCCCGCCTGGAGCACATCCGAGAGAGACAGGGATGGGAGAAAGAAGCCTTGGGCACGACGGAGGTACTGCAGAGATGCACAAAAATCACGCCAAATGTACCTCTGACTCTGGCAAGTGCAATCACAAACCATCAACCAAAACAAAAGAAAACAAGTCCTCCGAAATAAATTGCTCGGGCCATTGCATCTGCCATTGCCTAGGAACTGAGGCTATGATGGTAGGAGGAGCCTGTCATTCCCGTTGGTTCTGACTCTGAGAACCTCTTGTGATGTGAGCATCTCACAGTGCAGAGGGATTCTAGAGATGAAAGGTGCCCATTTTTGCATAACACAGACCCTAACCATCTTTGCTAGTACTTAGGTGATAGGCTAGTTCCGGGGCTGGAGCAGTAACAGTTGATGCTGGTGTTACTGAGATGGAGCAATTTTAACTCTATGTGATATTTATTTATTTATTTTTTTAAAGATTTTATTTATTTATTTGACAGAGCGAGAGAGCACAAGCAGGAAGAGCAGCAGAGGGAGAGGGAGAAGCTGGCTCTCTGCCAAGCAGGGAGCCCGATGCGGGACTCAATCCCAGGACCCTGGCAGACGCCTAACTATCCTAGCCACCCAGGCACCCCAACCTTATGTGATATTTATTTTATTTGCTGCTTTTAGAACTTAAACGCCCTGTATAAATGCAAATCCACTGTATCTGCTTTCTTTGTAAATTGTAAATGAACCCTTGAAATTAGCAGGGTCAAGCTGTTAAAAAAAAAATCAATCCCAACAAAATGTAAATTGTGCATACAAATATATGTAGAACCTAAAATTGTTACTAATACATGAAAATACATTAACCTCTAAATAGATACAAAAACCCCCAACTATTTGCTCACTTAGGACAAACCAAGCATAGAGACTTTTGACAGTTTGCAAAATGTTATTCAGTATCAACAGCAGGGGCTTCAAGACTTAAGGGTGGGAAAGTCACCCACTTAAGGGTGGGAAAGTCAGCAGCAGGGCTGAGATTTATCAGAGAAAATATGGGGAGGTTGATTCATCAGAATAAGAAATTGAAGAACAGTGAAGGTGCATGAAGAGTTAAAGTCTTCAAGAAAATGTGAATATGGTGTGAGTTGACATGATACCTGTATGACAAATATCTGATAACTTCACTATATTTTTCTCCAAATGCAAATGCAAGATATGCTCATTGTAGAAAATGTAGAATATATTAAAAAAAAAACAACAGATAAATAGGGGAAAGCAAAAAGCATCCATAATCTGACCACAGAGAAAAATCATTTTATCTCTTTCTGTATTTTCTTCCATGTGTGTGTATTTTACATATTTATGTGAATTCATGCTCTGTATCCGTGGTTCTCAAACTTTAACTTATACCAGAGTTGCTGGGCTATTAAATCTTGCACTGCTGTGGGCTCACTTCCGGAGTCTCTGGTTCAGCAGGTCTGGCTGGGGCCCGGGAATGTGCATTTCCGCCAAGGTTATAGGTGCTGCAGCTGCTTGTCTGGGGACCATACACTGGGATCCACGGCTCCATGAGGTTTGGATCACTACATACTGCATCAAGAGTATTACAGTTATTGGAAAATATCTTTTCTCAGGGCTGCATCATATTTTATTCCATGATTTATTAACCATGCCCTGCTATTGAACAGTTCCTCCCATACCCATTGACTGGAGGCTGTCATATTTTTAAGAAAACCATGCTAAGGTGAGTAAGATGCACCTCTAGCCTTGAGACTTAGAAAGCAAGCACATCTGAGGCTGGGAGATAAAAGGAAACATTTATACTCTTACGGTAACTTTGGACTTTAGAGGATCGTATTGCTCACACCACTGAAAGGAATGGTCCTCAGGAAATCGTTTTAGGTGTGCGGCGAAGACCTCAATAAGCCTTGGGAAGCTGTGTCTCTCACGAGGCAGTCATCACCGACTTCTGAGATGGGGCAAGTTGTTCTTTTGAAATGCTCACAAGGAGAGGAGAACCAAGACAGGAGTCTGCGAGACGGATGTCTGATAGGCAACCAGCTAAAAATCTAGTTCCAGAAGCCGCTCGATAAGCTCATGGTTCCAAAGAAACCTCTGACGGACGCTCTCGGTGAGCAGGCTCTGAGCATGAACAACATCATAATGTGGAAGGCTCTGGCCCTGCCGCCTTTTTCTCATCTCAGCACTGAGCCAGAGAAACAGTTAAACCACCAGCAGCTCCCCAACAGTGGTTTCCGCCCTTAGCGACTGCCAGCCCCTGCAGGCTCACCACACACAGCCTCAGAGGTCTGGCTCCCGAGCGCCTCTCTGCCCAGACGCCATAACAATGAGAAAGGAAAACTGCGGCCACCACAGGGCTGCAGAGGTCAATGATCCACTGCAGCCTCCACCCTGCCAGCAAATTCCCCTCACCCCACGCCTGCGCCTTGCTTCTCATCCTGGAACTTTCCCCAAACATCCACAGAAGTCGAGGTTCTCATGTTCATTCATCGTCTTGGACTGTCCCTGAAGAAGAATTTAAAGAGATCCAGTGAAGCTACATTTCATAGTGAGGACTCTCTGGGCACTTTGGTACTATTCACTGTGGGTGAACCCAGTAAAATCACAGGAACAATGAGACCAAATGTTGTGTGAACAGTGATATTGGCCAAGCATGCTATAGAGGTTGTATCATCTGACCTAATCTTCACATTGGCCCTAGGAGTTCAGCACTATTACTCTTCCCATTTTACCAACGAAGAAAGAAATGGAGGATCAGAGAGGCTAAACCACTTGCCCAAATGTCACTCAGTGGACAAGGGATGGAGGTGGACTTAAACCCAAATCTACTGGACTCCAAAGTCTGTGTTCTCTCTTTTTTTTTTTTTTTTTAAGATTTTATTTATTTATTTGACAGAGAGACAGTGAGAGAGGAACACAAGCAGGGGGAGTGGGAGAGGGAGAAGCAGGCTTCCTGCGGGGCTCGATCCCAGGACCCTGGGATCATGACCTGAGCCGAAGGCAGACACTTAACTGACTGAGCCACCCAGGCGCCCCGAAAGTTCATGTGCTTTATCACCACTCTAATCAGCTTCTTTTAGGGTCTCATATTTGTGTAAACGTCTCTTCATCAGATTCACAGAAATGCTAAAGAAGACCAAGCATTTCACTTTTTTAGAGAATTTTCAATGGTAAGGTAGATTCATAATAGCTAATTTTGAATCAGCCAAGAGAAAATCCCCTGATTTCCTGGGTTATTGGTTTACCACCCATGGTACTGAGATCACAGGAAGCACATAGAGGTAGTTCATGAGGGACTCTGAGTTAACCACATCAATTAGCCAGAGGTTTCAATAAAAGTTTCTGTCCTATTAAAATAAACTGAATTTTTAAAATCCTTAATTTAGGTACTGATTTTATGTGTGTGCGTGTGGGTGCGGCGGCAGTACTAAGTACTAATATATACACACGTATATACTGATACATATATACATATATGTATACATAGAACTAAATATACAATATATGTGTATATATTATTAAATATATTGGCTGTATTACTAAATATACATTACTTAAATATATAATGTATATATATTATTAAATATACAAAGAGAGATTTCTTTATATCGTGGTGGGACCCATGTTTCTTAACGGAGCGTACAGTAGTGGTTCTCAAACATTTGTGTGCACTGGAATGGAGGTTTGTTAAAACAGACCACTGGGCCCCCACCCCAGTTTCCAAGTCGGGAATTCTGGGTGGGGCCCAAGGGTCTGAGTTCCTAACAAGTTCCCAGGTGATGCTGATCCTGCTGGTCTGGGAGCACCTCTGAATGCAGCTGGAGAAGAGGAACTGCCAAAGCTTTACCCTCCAGAGAAAGAGGCCTCTGCTGTGTTATTTTAAAGGGAATTCCATGCCACACTGCCTTTCCGCTGAAATGATGGATTGGTGATGTGACCGGAGAGATCGTCAAAGCCAGAGGAGGCCCAGTGTTTTCTGATAGTCTCCTCTCCATCAATAACGGGAAAGGATATTGGCTTCTTTGTTACCTGATGTAATTTTAGAGATGGTTGCTTAGTCATTTTCTGCAGCCGTCCTAGGAATTGGACTTCACTCCTGTGGCTGGAAAGATTATATGCCCTTGCTAAAACTGTGACTGCTTTCCCAGATTCACCCATCAAAATGCCCTGTGAAAAATTACCCAGCCCTGATGGCTCAGGCTTGTGCAGTGTGCACTGCTTCCGGAAGTTTCTTAGCATATTGGGAGTAGAGGGAGTTTAGAATCAGGGTTCCCTCAGTAATATTTTCATCTAAATTAACGGGTTGAGCTCTGTGGCAGAAAAACGGGTTGAGCTCTGTGCCAGACTTGGGCTGTCCCTGAGTGACACAGCCATAAGGCAAGCAGGTCAGGCCCGTGCTCCAGTGTGCAGTTCTTTGGGTCTTGCTCTGTGTCTTTGCTTTAGCAAAATAGCATCCACAGTGCTGTACTAGGCTCCACATTCCGTATTATCAAAGAATCAAATTCTCAAACTTCTACTATCTCTCCCTAGGATGGAGAAAGCCAGGCTAACTTCCAGCCTCACATTCTGAGAGCAGACCAGAGGCCAGAAAATGTCAGTCTGCTTTCTTCTTTGATAAGCTTCCTTGGCGAAGTGTGATGACCTGAATTACGGTATGGCCTGCAGCCCGAGAATCTTGAAGTCGGCTTCTGGCTTCCCCTGTCTCTAGCCTCCCTTCAGGCAGTGGTGTCTGGCCCACAGTGCTATAGATCAATCACTCGGTTTCCAGAGGCAATCAGGCATTCTCTTTATGATTACGGGTGCCACCAGAGGAACGGAAACAGCCACAGATAACCCCAAACAGAGCGGACCCAGAAGCCAGTTCTTCTGTTTGCTTTGGGAAGGCATTATTCGGTTTCTTTATATAGCCATTTTGCCTTTCGAGCTGATAACAAAACAAATTTTTGTTCCCTGAGTACATAAGGTCTCATGGTGGGGAAGAGGACCAGCATTTTGCTAATTAGAGAGGAAGAGGAAAACAAAGCCTGGAATTTAAGGAAAAGGCAACTGAATTCGCTTATAAAGGATGCTCCCCTTGCTGAGAGAACCTGCCAGGTAGCTAAACCACCAGAAGATGTTTCTGCCTGGAATGTTAAAAAGGGAGCTTGGGGGCTTCCAATACAAAGGTCTTCAGACGGTTCCCTGGAGCCCTGGAGAGGGTTGGAGGCCCTGGGACTTCCAAGGGATGAATAAGGCCCAGCTCTTACCCTCAAGGAGTTCAAGGTCCAACAAATTCACTCATTCATCTGACAAGTGTTTACTGAACACTTGGAATGTGCCAGGGAGGCTGTTTTGGTAATGAAATCTCAGAGTAGGGAGAGACTCTAGATCAGGGATCAGAAGTCTTCTGGGAAGCAGCATCTTTTCTGTGCTGGCCTTGGCAGATCGTTGCCTGACCTCTGACCTCATCTTGGCGGAGTGGGGAGGCTACCACTTTGTGGCAGCTTATCGCACTGCTCCACAGTCCCCTGGCTCAGAGGCTCACTCTGTGCTGTACTTAATTCGTTACCTGCCTTCTTAGATTTTACCCCAAATGAAACCAATGTCTCCTTGGAAGACTGCTGTGGGACTCACTAACCCTGCCTGCCCCCCTGAAGCCCACTTACCCCTCCCCCTAAGATAACCACACACACACAAATCCACCCATGCCAAACCCCAAATGCTGCTGGGTTTGTGTCTGCATCTGTGCTTGGCAGAGCTGCTGGTGTGTATGTGGGAGACACTGAGTTAAAAAGCGGACAGAGAAGAAGGTGAGGATGCATATGTTTGGGTCAGTGCCTTAACACTGCACCTGGCCTGCAGTAGGTCCTCAGCAAATATCTGTCCAGGGAGTGATCAATGGATGAACAAGTAGGTGAGGGACGAGAGTATGAATTACTATGTAGACTACCACTTTTTCATGTTATGGGCTGTGTTTCATTCGTCTTCCCATGCCCAGTACCTAAGACAGTGGTACTTGGCCCACCAGTCAAGTTCAGGAAGAAATAATTTATGAATAAATGGATGGATAGATGGAATTGAAAACCACTGGCAGATAAGTAGGAGTTTAATAAACGTCTGAGGGAACAAATGCACGCCCACGCATGCACAAATGAAGGTACAAACCAAGGAGCGACGCCTCCCTAGGGATGGTCATTCTGCTGCCACTGGAGGACATCACAGTCAGAGTGAGTAGGTGAGAAAAGCATGACCCTTTTTAATAGAGCTGTTGGTGCTTTCTCAGCATGAGAAGCTCTTTCCTACGGTTGACTCAGCAGCCCAGGCAGTGTGCCTTCATCCTGTGGTCTCTTCTAACACGCTAGGGTTAGCTAGGTGAGATTTTGTTTTGTTTTGTTTTTTAATCAAACTCTGCTTTGCTTAGAGATCCTACACTTCTTTGCTTTGCTTTCCAGTTGCTTAAGGGAATACGGACATTAGCTAGAAATGGTTACAGATGCTAACCGAGAAACTGTCTGGTTTGGTGAACAGAGAAAACGAAGGTCTGGAGAAAATCAACAGCACATACTGATGTCTGCACCCCTGTCCTTCCCAGGACCACCTAGAGACCCACTGCAAACACTTCTCCCAAAAAGGTCTCTTCCTGAATCTGGCACACTCTGGCAGAGTAAGTCTATCTCCCCCAGGCATGGTCCTTAGCTTCTCAGAGCCATACTCCATACAGATGAGACCACATGTTACTTTTCATCACATTGCCTCTGTTCCCTGGAAGGTAGCCCTAAGATGGTACAGGATCAAGAGTACTGAAATTTGGTTTGTTTTTCCTCCTGTGATTATTAGATCCTCAGCCTCTGAGTCAGTTCAGCTGTACTCCCCAGGAAACCAAGTTTTACTTTGTCCTAGCAGGAATCTGACTCAGCCTCTGCCTCTTTGGAAGGCACTGTGATTTCCATGCCAGTGATGAAAAGGAAAACCAGGGAGGTAGAAATGATGCCCACTACTTAGCAACGTACGTTCTCAGCAACATGCTCCTTCTGAGATGCCACCTGGTTGGCTCTCCTGCGTCCTACTGAAATGAAGGAAAAAGTATTGGCAGCAGCTCTAAGAGAGATAAAGAATCTGTCACAAACTGTAGGAGAATTCCACATAGTTTAGTGGATTAAGTACCCGACTCTTAAGCCAATTTACTGCTGGTTCTTTGTTAAATTAGGGTCATTTGCCAATTAATTTTCAAGGCAAGTATTTGGCACTAAACAGGTACTTCAGGGAAATAGGTGAATAGGCTAGCAAAGTTTAACAGTTGCCTCTGGACCAAGCATCAGAAGCTACAGCCCATCTTTGCTTCGAAAGAGCGCTGGAGAACTTCTGGACAGTCCATGGGAAGAGGCAGAAGCAGGCTGGGTGGCAAGGCTGTCTGCTGGCCCCACTTTTAAGTTCCAAGCCCTGCAGCAAAGGATTATAGGCCAAGTTGGGCAAGAAGCGAAGGCTACCCAAGGCCACTGTAACAGGCAGCTGTCCAGTGTCCAGGTCAGCCCAGCTAGATGAAGCCAAGGTTCAGTTAGCTGGAATAACATCAGGCTTTCGGCTAAATGTGCTTTGGACTAGTACATATCTGGGCATCAGAAGGTCAGTTCTATCCAGTAGGATAGCCCATGTCCTTCATGGGCTTCAGGTCTTGACCTGAACTGATCTGCCCTACTTGGACATTACTGGCAGGCACTCCCCAGTCACAGGATTTTCTTCTGAGGTTATGAGAGTGCATACACTCAAAACAGAAGAATCCCATATGTTCAGTCAATTAACGAGTTAAAACATCCATCCAAGGCCCTTACAGAGGGAAAATCCGACAAGGAGTTTATTAGGAAGACCAAATGGATTCTGGAGAGACTTTGACATGGGACCAAAATACACACTGACCCTTGAGATGCTCCAGTGACATTCTTCTGGAGACATTTTGCCCCTCAGAAATTACCGACAGTCTCAATAGGGTTTTCTTCGTTCTGGTCACTTCTCAGGATGGGATGGTCTGAAATGACCCAGACTCTTTATTTGCAAACTGGAAATACTGCTTTTAGAGGTAGGGGCACAGTTCTGAAAGATGACCTTTCTTTGCCTCTCTAATTAGGTTGAAGGTATTTAAAATCCTTCTTTTAAGTCGGTGTTCTCCAAGCATTATAGTAGACCTCCGAGCTTGGACACTGGAGACAGGCACTCATATAAACTTGTCTTCATGTTATTACTTTTCACAGGAGGGAGGAAATGAGATCAGACACCATTCAGAGAGCAATTTTGATCAGATATTCCTCCAAACATCTGCAAATCAATAGAGACTGAGGTGAGAGAGGCTATCGGGGGCCCCAGCACAGTAACCAATGAGACCAGCTACCATCTGCCTGAGCTGGGCCGCAGATAGACAATTTCATACTTTCGCTCTGAATTGCTGAGCTATCCTTATTTAGAGTACCAGACAGACTCAACTCTCCCTTGCACCTTTCGAATACCTGGTTTGCATGTCACCCCAACCAGAGAGGGTGGCGCGGGGAGAAAGCTCTAGGTTCGGCTGCATCTCAAATGTGCCAATCGGACATAATTCCGAATTCTAAAAAGAGAAAGTAAAAAGTGCTATATTGAGGCGTACATAAATTTGATCTAAACAGATACTGGTTGTATCTCTGGCGGCCTCCTACATCAATATTCCTTCGGGCACTTCTGGCTTTTAAGAACCTTTTCAACTCTGTCATCTTATAATTATCCACACAGCATCGGATTCCACAGATGGAGGAAATGAGTCCCGCAGAGGCAAAGAGATTTCTCCTGAGAGCTTTCACGTGCCTGTTTCTTTTCTTTTTTTTTTTTTTTTAAGATTTTATTTATTTATTTGACAGAGAGAGAGTGAGAGATAAAGAGCACGAGAGGGAAGAGGGTCAGAGGGAGAAGCAGACTCCCCGCTGAGCAGGAAGCCCGATGTGGGACTCAATCCCGGCACTCCAGGATCATGACCTGAGCCGAAGGCAGTCGCTTAACCAACTGAGCCACCCAGGCGCCCTCCAGTGCCTGTTTCAATTGTGGGGCTAACAGGGACGCCGGTGCTGTAATTCTACAGCGTTCACCATCCTGCCTGAAATCTTTGTTGAGGAAACAGGGGGGAGAGAGGTTGAAGAGGGAAAGAAGGGGAGAAGGGAGGAGGGAATAGGGGAGGAAGAGGGAATGAGAAGGGGGAAATAAGCAGAAAAGGGGCAAAGAGGAGAAAGGAAAACCCCCACCCATCCTGAGGGACCGTGCAATGGGTGGGGAGTTTAGGTCCCAGACCCACAACTCACTAGCTGCAGGATGGAACTGTCTGCCTCTCAGTCTTCTTGACTGTGAAATGGGACCGGCTACTTCTGCTGTGCCTTCCTCACAGGGTCTGCCAGCCCACAGCAGACCAAGCACGTGAAGGAGCTTTGGGAAACAGAGCGCTGTTCAACTTGAAGGCAGCACGGTAGCAGAAAGTCAGTTACTCTGGTAGGGAATTCAGGATTTTGGTTACCTTGGAGGTCACTTAAGACGTTTAAATTCCCCATTGCTACTGAGTGACAACAGGGACAATGTGGGCTTCCTTCATAAACAGTGAGGATTCCAGGGTGAGCTGCCCCAAAGCGCGGGCTCCAGGCGCTAGAAGAAATGGAGCTGTCTCTCTGCTTTTCGAGGCCAAGACATCAACACGTAAAGCAGCCACAGGGCAAGTTTGATGGGGAACCAGCGAGGCAGAGAAAGAACTCTACTGAGATACTCTGCTCTGTAGGCAGGCTTCTCACTGACATGAATGAGAACTGTACACACTACGGAGCTGAGGACTGGCTCGTAAATTCTAAGGATCACCTGGGCTTTCTGATGAGCCAATCTGCTGTCCTCTTTGCTCCGGAAGCAGAACTGGGGCCTCAAGGCCAGGCCCAAGTGATGGGACGGTAGAGACAGGAAAGCTACTACTGAGCTCTAGCAAAATGCCTTTTTCTCCAGGTCTGTGAGGCATCTTCTAGGACTGTCCCCTGCCCCTATGGTATAGATCTCAGGTACTATAAACACTGATGAATTTGGTCCTTTACTTGTCTCCTGTTAATAACAACTACCCGGAGCCTCTGCCAGTTAGCACACTGTCCTCTTGAAACAGTGAGGGCAAAAGGCAGGGCCTTTGAATGACTCAGGGTCCACCTTCACAGACGTGGATATGATACAAAGTGATATCACAACAGCAGCCAAGGGTAATTTGCTGAAGGCCTCTGCACTGTGTTAACCCTGTGGTCGGCCACCAAGGTTGGCCCTCCAAGGCCATCTGCCCGCTGTGTGCTCTGCATGACGAAGCAACTCTCCATGTCATCAGCAGCTTTTTGAGCTAGAGATTTCATTATAAGCCTGTATCCTGTTCTATAATATTTGCATGGTAGTCCTCTGTAAGTTTTCTTCTTCCAATTGGCGAAAAATCTTGCAGGAGTGATTTGAGGATGGTCTCCCATCTACACTCAGATGTAGAGGATCTCCTGTCTCTGATGGCCAGGATTAGCGCTTATTTCCCTGAGGGCAGGCTCTAAATAGCTTAAAAAAAATTAACTTCTCTGCTACCGTTTGGGCACCGAAGACGAGTGGGGAACTGTCCTAGGCTCTTTACAAACACCATTTAGTTCCATAGCAGGAACTAAATACATGAGGTGGATCGTACTGCCTTCATTCAAAGGATAAGAAGATGGAAACTCTGAGTGGGTGAGCAATTTGTTCCATGCCACCAAGCTGTACAACCAGGACTCCAATTCAGGCTCATCTGGTGCAAAGCCCAGGCTCAGACCCCATGGCTGTACTGCTTTCTCATTAGCAGACGTTAGTTGGTGGTGGAAAGAAATCTGATTCCACATCAGACTGACTGTACTGAGACCCAGCTCTGTGACTTTGGGTAAATTATTTACCTGGCTGTGCTTCCCTTTTTGCTTGAAAAATGGGGAGTGTGAGCCCTGCCTTCTGTGCCTTGTGGGGTTGTGAGGATCAGATGGAAAGTCTTGGGAAACTGTAACAAGCCTCACAAATATAAGGGATTTGAGTAGTATTCCTGATGAGAAAATTGTCACCCCATATCATAATATCAAGGGACTTATCTTTAGAAATTTTTGATAGGAGTTAAGAAGGATGGTAACATTTTACCTATGGTTGGTGGGGTGCTTGGAAGAAGTCCCTGGTTACTTTCCTAAGTTAGGTATTCACTCTATCTATTTATCTTTTATCTATCTATCTATCTATCTATCTATCTATCTATCTATCTATCATCTATCTGCCTGCTTACCTATCCATCCATCTATCCATCTATCATCTCCCATCCCAGATGACTTTCTTACAACGTGACTACATTTCTCCTGCTAAAAAGGGGTGGGGTCTAATGTCCTTTGTCTTTGAATCTTGGCAGTGGGTTACAAACTCCTTGATGCCATGCAACTTGATGTTAAGTGAGCCTATGTCATAAAAAGGATCAGCTTCCACCTGGCTCAGGTACTTGTCCTTCAACCCTGCCACCATGTGGGGAGGAAGTCCTGGTCCCATGGAGAGGCCATGTGTGAGTGTTCTGGACAACAGACACAACTAGGCCTCAAATGACAGCATCAATGTGTGAATGAATGTGCCTCTGGATAATTTCAGCCCTCAACCTCTGAGTGTGCCAGCTGAGGCCCCAGACAGGATGGAACAGAGACAAGCTGCCCCAAATACGTACATCTGAATTCTTGAACCACAGAAACCATGAGGGATAATAAACAATAATTATTGTTTTAACTCACTAAGTTGTTAAGGAGGAAAAGATTTGGAAACATTAAAACTGGGTCACAGAGACCCCAAGATCACATTGCAGTTTTCTCTAAGGTTTATCTGGCTTGAGTAGCTTTCTATTCTGGAAGTTCAAGATCATGAGGGGAGGCAGGAGATGTTGTCTGCGCCAACCTCTAACTGTAGACCTAAGGGATGGCCCCGGGGCAGGTCACAGGAAGATAGCTAACCAACAGGCCTGGCATAGGTTGGCTAAGTGACTTTCCACACTGGAATGCTTTTGAAAATGAAAGGGGGTGGTGGGCGCCTGGGTGGCTCAGTCAGTTAAGCGGCTGCCTTGGGCTCAGGTCATGATCCCAGGGTCCTGGGATCAAGTCCCATGTCAGGCTCCCTGCTCAGCAGGGAGTCCGCTTCTCCCTTTCCCTCTGCCCCCACCTTGTGCTCTCTCTCTCTCTTTCTCTCACTCTATCTAAAATTTAAAAAAAAAGAAAAAATGAAAGGGGGTGTTACTAAGAGTTATTCTGGTTCACCAGGTGTAGGTGGGGATATCCTGGTATACTGGACTTAGAGACTAATGTGACAGCAGCCAATCAGTAGGAGGTGATGAGGGTTGTGATGGAGAACAGTGTAATGACCTGGATGGGGATGTCTCTGTTTGCAACAGTTATATGCCAAGTCACAAGGCCAGGTGCGGAGGCAGGATTTGGATCCTGAGTGGGGAGAGAGAGGCACAGTTTATTTTTATTTTTATTTTTTTAAAAAGATTCTATTTATTTGAGAGAGTGAGAGAGAGCATGTGTGCATGAGAGGGCATTGGCATGGGGGGGGTGAGGGCAGGGGGAGAAACAGACTCTCTGAACAGGGAGACCAACACGGGGCTCAATCCCAGGACCCTGGGATCATGACCTGAGCCTAAGGCAGATGCTTAACCGACTGAGCCACCCAGGCGCCCCGAGGCTCAGTTTTAATGTTGGAAAAGCTAAGAAGAAAAACACATCAGCATTGTACCGTTCCAACTCTGAGACCTCTCTTAACCAAGAAGGTGAATTTTAACTATCCATTTTGTTTTGAGAAACTCCTTCATGGGAGATGGAATAAAGACAGAGAGGGGCATACAGGAGTCGTCTGGGGTGTGTGTGCATATGTGTGGAGGGAGAAAAGGCAGGGAAATAAGGAAGGGGGGGAAGGAAGTTCTGGAAGAAGGATGTTTTGAAACAGACTTGGGGTGGGATGCTGGCCGCTTCTGACCAAAAGATCCTAAAGATTTCAGCGAGGGTGGGATGCCACCTCCAGCCCAGCAGCTCAAAGGAACAAGCCTTTAGCTGCCTGTCCAGTCTCTGCCTCATACTCTTTAAAGAATAGGAATTTGTTTGCAAGGGAAAGACCACACACAGTCCCCAACCACACCCCTGCTGTCACCCTAAATGACACTGGCATGGCTCAACCAAAATTCTGAGAGAAGGGAACAGATTATAAGGACATCATAGTTGCAGATTTCTTCATGACATGACTTACTGAAGTAGTCACAGATTCCTTTCTATCAAAAAATAGTGCAATATTTTTATAGTCACAGAATAAACAGAGTCCTGACTTGGGCTTCATATTTTACATAGCTCATTCTAGGTAATCTGGGTTCTTTCTGACATGTTTCTGACAATTATGGCAATTGTTCCTCTTTTGGGAAGTTGAGAAAATTTGCCTACCTCTCTTCCCTCATCTCACTAAGCTTGTCTCAATGAACTAAACAAAGTTTCTCTTTAGGTTGCCTGGAAATTCCCTGTTTGTGTTGGAACCTCTGGAGCTTCTATACATTGGCACACCTCAACCCTGTTCTTTACCAGATTCGGACTCTCTAGCCTTGGTTGTTGCCTGAGCATCTGTACCATTACACAGAGCAGAGGCCTTCAAATTTCTGTGACCGTGACTTCCACTAAGAAACACTCTAATACCTATTCTTCTGAAACTGTTCCAAAAAATAGAAATGGAAGGAAAACTTCCAAACTCGTTTTATGAGGCCACCATTACCTTGATCGCCAAACCAGACAAAGACCCCATCCAAAAGGAGAATTACAGACCAATATCCTTGATGAACATGGATGCAAAAACTCTCACCAAAATACTAGCCAATAGGATCCAACAGTACATTCCAAGGATTATTCACCATGACCAAGTGGGATTTATCCCTGAGCTACAAGGTTGGTTCAACATCTGCAAATCAATCAGTGTGATACAATACATTAATAAAAGAAAGAACAAGAACCATATGATCCTCTCAATAGATGCAGAAAAAGCATTTGACAAAGTACAGCATCCTTTCTTGATCAAAACTCTTCAGAGTATAGGGATAGAGGGCACATACCTCAATATCATAAAAGTCATCTATGAAAAACCCACAGCGACTATCATTCTCAAAGGGGAAAAACTGAGAGCTTTCCACCTAAGATCAGGAACACGGCAGGGATGTCCACTATCACCACTGCCATTCAACATAGTATTAGAAGTCCTAGCCACAGCAATCAGACAACAAAAAGAAATCAAAGGCATCCAAATTGGCAAAGAAGAAGTCAAACTCTCACTCTTTGCAGATGATATGATACTTTATGTGGAAAACCCAAAAGACTCCACCCCAAAACTGCTAGAACTCATACAGGAATTCAGTCAAGTGGCAGGATATAAAATCAATGCACAGAAATCAGTGGCATTCCTATACACCAACAACAAGACAGAAGAGAGACAAATCAAGGAGTCGATCCCATTTACAATGGCACCCAAAACCATAAGATACCTAGGAATAAATTGAACCAAAGAGGCGAAGGATCTGTACTCAGAACACTATAAAATACTCATGAAAGAAATTGAAGAAGACACAAAGAAATGGAAAAACATTCCATGCTCATGGATTGGAAGAACAAACATTGTGAAGATGTCAATCCTACCTAGAGTAATCTACACATTCAATGCAATCCCCATCAAAATACCATCCACTTTTTTCAAAGAAATGGAACAAATAATCCTAAAATTTGTATGGAACCAGAAGAGACCCCGAATAGCCAGAGGAATATTGAAAAAGAAAAACAAAGCCGGTGGCATCACAATTCCGGACTCCCAGCTCTATTACAAAGCTATCATCATCGAGACAGTATGGTACTGGCACAAAAACAGACACATCGATCAATGGAACAGAATTGAGAGCCCAGAAATGGACCCTCAACTCTATGGTCAACTCATCTTTGACAAAGCAGGATAGAATGCCCAATGGAAAAAAGACAGTCTCTTCAACAAATGGTGTTGGGAAAATTGGACAGCCACATGCAGAAGAATGAAACTGGACCATTTCCTTACACCACACACAAAAATAGACTCCAAATGGTTGAAAGACCTAAACGTGAGACAGGAGTCCATCCAAATCCTAAAGGAGAACACAGGCAGCAACCTGTTCGACCTCAGCCACAGCAACTTCTTCCTAGAAACATCGCCAATGGCAAGGGAAGAAAGGGCAAAAATGAACTATTGGGACTTCATCAAGATAAAAAGCTTTTGCACAGCAAAAGAAACAGTCCACAAAACCAAAAGACAACCGACAGAATGGGAGAAAATATTTGCAAATGACATATCAGATAAAGGGCTAGTATCCAAAATCTATAAAGAACTTATCAAACGCAACACCCAAAGAACAAATAATCCAATCAAGAAATGGGCAGAAGATATGAACAGAGATTTTTCCAAAGAAGACATCCAAATGGCCAACAGACACATGAAAAAGTGCTCAACATCGCTCGGCATCAGGGAAATCCAAATCAAAACCTCAACGAGATACCACCTCACACCCATTAGAATGGCTAAAATTAACAAGTCAGGAAACGACAGATGTTGGTGGGGATGTGGAGAAAGGGGAACCGTCCTACACTGTCGGTGGGAATGCAAGCTGGTGCAGCCACTCTGGAAAACAGTATGGAGGTTCCTCAAACAGTTGAAAATAGAGCTACCATATGATCCAGCAATTGCACTACTGGGTATTTACCATAAAGATACAAATGTAGGGATCTGAAGGGGTACGTGTGCCCCAATGTTTATAGCAGCAATGTCCACAATAGCCAAACTGTGGAAAGAGCCAAGATGTCCATCGACAGAAGAATGGCTAAAGAAGAAGTGGTATATATACACAATGGACTATCATGCAGCCATCAAAAGGAATGAGATCTTGCCATTTGCAACGACGTGGATGGAACTGGAGGGTATTATGCTGAGTGAAATAAGTCAATCAGAGAAAGACATGTATCATATGACCTCACTGATATGAGGAATTCTTAATCTCAGGAAACAAACTGAGGGTTGCTGGAGTGGTGGGGGGTGGGAGGGATGGGGTGGCTGGGTGATAGACATTGGGGAGGGTATGTGCTATGTGAGCACTGTGAATTGTACAAGACTGATGAATCATGGATCTGTACTTCTGAAACAAATAATGCAATATATGTTAAGAAAAAAAAAGAAGAAGAAGATAGCAGGAGGGGAAGAATGAAGGGGAGTAAGTCAGAGGGGGAGATGAACCATGAGAGACGATGGACTCTGAAAAACAAATTGAGGGTTCTGGGGGGTGTGGGGGGATGGGTTAACCTGGTGATGGGTATTAAAGAGGGCACATTCTGCGTGGAGCACTGGGTGTTATGCACAAACAATGAATCATGGAACACTATAGCAAAAACTAATGATGTAATGTAAGATAAAAAGCTTTTGCACAGCAAAAGAAACAGTCAACAAAACAAAAAAGACAACCAACAGAATGGGAAAAGATATTTGCAAATGACATATCAGATAAAGGGCTAGTATCCAAAATCTATAAGGAACTTCTTAAACTCAACACCCAAAGAACAAATGATCCAATCAAGAAATGGGCAGAAAACATGAACAGACATTTTTCCAAAGAAGACATCCAAATGGCCAACAGACTCATGAAAAAGTGCTCAACATCGCTCAGCATCAGGGAAATCCAAATCAAAACCTCAGTGAGATAACACCTCACACCAGTCAGAATGGCTAAAATTAACAAGTCAGGAAATGACACATGTTGGTGGGGATGCGGAGAAAGGGGAACCCTCCTACACTGTTGGTGGGAATGCAAGCTGGTGCAGTCACTCTGGAAAGCAGTATGGAGGGTCGTCAAAAAGTTGAAAATAGAGCTACCATATGACCCAGCAATTGCACTACTGGGTATTTACCCCAAAGATACAAATGTAGGGATCTGACAGGGTACATGCACCCCAATGTTTATAGCAGCAATGTCCACAATAGCCAAACTATGGAAAGAGCCAAGATGTCCATCGACAGATGAATGGCTAAAGAAGAGGTGGTATATATACATCAAAAGGAATGAGATCTTGCCATTTGCAATGATGTGGATGGAATTGGAGGGTATTATGCTGAGTGAAATAAGTCAATCAGAGAAAGACATGTATCATATGACCTCACTGATATGAGGAATTCTTAATCTCAGGAAACAAACAGGGTTGCTGGAGTGGTGGGGGGTGGGAGGGATGGGGTGGCTGGGTGACAGACACTGGGGAGGGTATGTGCTATGGTGAGCGCTGTGAATTGTGTAAGACTGATAAATCACAGACCTGTTATCTCTGAAACAAATAATACATTATATGTTAAAAAAAAAAAAAGAAGAAGATAGCAGGAGGGGAAGAATGAAGGAGAGTAAGTCGGAGGGGGAGACGAACCATGAGAGACGATGGACTCTGAGAAACAAACTGAGGGTTCTAGAGGGGAGGGGGGTGGGGGGATGGGTTAGCCGGGCGATGGGTATTAAAGAGGGCATGTACTGAGTGGAGCACTGGGTGTTATATGCAAACAATGAATCATGGAACACTACAGCAAAAACTAATGATGTAATGTATGGTGATTACCATAACATTAAAAAAAAAAAAGAAACACTCTTTTTACATTGTGCCCTGGTAAACACATACACATTGTATCTATAAAACTGAAACAAAAATCTCACAAAATGTTAATACTTCCAAAGCACCCTGCTTTTCATACTCTGCTAGTTTCCATCCCTTTCCTTTCTAAGGTGTGCTTTCCTATGTTGAGCTATTCCATTAGATGCAGTGAAATTCGGATCAAGATAAATGGGAAATCATTAGCCCTGATTGGATTCCTCTGAGACTTAAGAAGATGGACAGTGTGTTTATTTGTAAAGAAAAAGGGAAAATAAAAAATCTTAGGAGTATTTTTGACATTTTACCTTCTAAGACAACTTTAAAAGGTGAATTAAAATTGGACATTTTATAATACTTTTTTGTATTCTGGGACAGTTATTTATAACATTTAAGTCCATTGCTAGAATTTCACAAATCAGCCTCTCTCTCATACAAAAACACGTGCATGTCCATTCAAGCACTCCACACATGGACATGCACACAACATTTCCAGATCTCTCTGGGAACTTTTATCAAATATCAGAGTTTAGAGTGTTTAGTTTCCCAATCAGAAGTGTCTAAAAGTCTGCTACTGGGTGAGGAAACATACAAACCTTAACACAGTCACAGTAAAGTGTCACCGATCTTTTGATAGCTGTAAATAATTATTTCCTATTTTCCAAAGGGGTTGGATTGTGGTGGTTAAAATGAATAAGATCTAATCATCGAATAAGGGAAAGAGTTCCCTGAAGAAGAAAATCTTTATAAAAAGACAGGGAAAAGGGAACAGAAATTCCACCTATGTGTTAGGTGCTCCCCTAACACTTCAAATATATTACTTCACTGAATTGTTACAATGTGCCCTGAGATCAGCATTCGGTCACTGAGCCGCATGGACTGAGCCGCATGGTCTACAAAATACATATGGCACCTACTCTATTTTAGGTACTGGGATTACTAGTGAGCAAAGCCCCCAGTGAGCTTCTCCTCTACCAACAGATGCTCCTTTATGCCAAGTTAAGTAAGTGCTATGAAGGAGAGGCTCCATGTTTTGTGTAGGAGACCATCTAATGGGTAGACCTGATGCTAGGTTGGGGCTTCCCTGACAGAATAATTTTGGGGATGGGAAGGAGTGTATGGGGAGCACTCTAAGCCTAACACCTAGCATAGGGGACAACTCTACAGTATTTTCAAAGCCCTGAATGAAGGCCGGTATTGTTGGAACAAGCTCTGTCAGCTTCGCAACTTTGTCTAAGAACAGCTCTTTACACCTAAATGTCCATGTGGGTGAGAAAGGCAGGCAGGCAATGAGGGGTTTTGTCTGGGTACCTGTCCTTGTGGTTCAGTCTTCGCACTGCTCTTGGGACCTGCCTACAGATGAACGCCACTCCTGGTGCTTTACATAGGGTGTATAGGGGTGTGTGTGTGTGTGTTTGTGTGTGTGTGTTGAAAAAAGAGGGACATAGGACTTTTTTCTTGGAGAATTTCTCAGTTGAGATTTTGTTGTAAAATATTTAAATCAGTTTTTACCTTTTTAGTGTCATGCACATACTTTCGTACTGTTGTTTGGTTATTCGTAGAATTTGCTTTACAGAATGTGATTTCTAGTGTCATATGTCTTAAACTTCTATTTTTTTTACTTCGATATAAAGGTAAAATTACTAAATCACTAAAAAAAAATATCACTGAAATCACCAGCAATTGCAATATCAAGTGAATGTGCCAACACTTTGTCAATGTTTAAGATTCTATACACTTATGTATAGTATAGATCACTCTTGGTACCAGGTCTTTTTTTTTTTTTTTTTAGTTGCTAGCAAGAGTGGTTAAAAGGCACTGCATTCATATTCTAAGTTATAAAACAAACTCATCATACTAGAGCAAATCACATCAGGGGCACCTGGGTGGCTCAGATGGTTAAGCGTCTGCCTTTGGCTCAGGTAATGATCCCAGGGTCCTGGGATCGAGCCCGACATTGGGCTCCTGGCTCAGGGGGGAGCCTGCTTCTCCCTCTCCCTCTGCCTCTTCCCCTGCTCATGCTCTCTCTCTCTGTGTATCTCTGTGTCTCAAATTAATAAATAAAATCTTAAAAAAAAAGTTTAGGGCAAATCACATCAAATATCCAGATGAAAATGGGATACACGGTGCCATATGATTGTTGAGCATCTGTTCAGCACTCAAACCATCTCAAACTCATCTTTTTCTTGGAAGATTCAAAAAATTAAAACACTTTCTAGTATTTTCTAGTATTTGTATATAACACTTCATAGTTTACAAAAGTGATTTTTTTTATATTTTAAGTTTTGAGGTATAATTTACATATAGATCTTAGGTATACAATCTGATGAGTTTTAGCAAATGTTTGATAAACATGTATACCCATGTAACCCACGCAATCAAGATAGAACATTTCCAACATCCCAGAGAGTTCTAGTCTATTGCACACCCTCTCCTCTCATACACACAAAGACAACCATTGTTCTGATTTTATTGTTATATAAATGTATAGGGGCACCTGCGTGGCTCAGTTGGTTAAGCCTCTTGGTTTTGGCTCAGGTCATAATCTCAGGGTCCTGAGATCAAGCTTCACATCAGGCTCTGCACTCAGCGCTGAGTCTTCTTGGGATTCTTACCCTCTCCCTCTGCCCCTTCCCCACTCATGCTCTCTCTCTCTAAAATGAAATAAATAAATACAATCTTTAAAAAAAATAAATGCAATCATGCGGTATGTATTCTTTTGTGTCTGGCTTCTTTCATTCAACATATTTTTGAGATTCATCCATGCTGATGTTTGTATGAGTAGTTTACTCTTTACTATTGCTGAATATGAATATATACAATTTGTTTATACAAGCATCCCATTGGTGGACATTTGGGTCATCTCCAGTTTTGGGTGGAATTGTTGGGTCATAGAGTAGATATATGTTTAACCTTATAGGAAATTGCCAAACAGTTTTCCAATGTAATTGTACCCTTTTACCCTCCTATGGCCAGTATATGTGAATTCCAGTTGATCCACATCCTTGTCAACATTTGGTGTTGTCATTCTTGTGAATTTTAGTCATTCCAATGCATGCAGGTGTTCATTTTGATTTCATTCTAAGTTCCATTTGCATCGCCTTGATGTCTAATGAATTTGGATGTTTTTTCTACGTGCTTACTGGCTATTTTTATGTCTTTTGTAAAGTGTTTATTCATGTATTTTGCCCATTTTTAAATTGGGGTTGTCTTTTTGTTATTGAATTTTGGGAGCTCTTTATATATTCTGAATACAAGTTCTACATAATGTGAATATTTTTTTTCCCAGTCTGTGGCTTGCCTATTCATATTTTTTAATGGAGTCTTCTGAAGTTTTAACTTATAATTTTTAAAAAGATTTATTATTTTAGAGAGACAGTGAGTGGGGGGGAGGGAAGAGGAAGAATCCTCAAGCAGACTCCCTGCTGAGTGCAGAGCCCAACAGTTGGGTGGGGGGGGCTCAATCCCAGGACCCTGAGATCATGACCTGAGCCAAAATCAACCATGACCTAAGCCACTCAACTGACTAAGCCACCCAGGTGCCCCTAATTTATCATTTTTAAAAAATATTTTATCTATTTATTTTACAGAGAGAGAGAGAGAGAGAGCATGTGTGCACAAGTAGGGGGAGCAGCAGAGGGAGGGGAAGAAACAGGCTCTCCACTGAGCAGGGAGTCCAATATGGGGCTTGATCCCAAGACCCTGGGATCATGACCTGAGCTGAAGGCAGATGCCTAACTGACTGAGCCACCCAGGTGCCCCTAATTTATCATTTAAAAAAAATATTTTATTTATTTATTTGAGAGAGAGAGCAAGCAAGATAGGAAGCACAAGCAGGGGGAGGGACAGGGGGGAGAAGCAGACTCCCCACTGAGCAGGGAGCCTGACATGGGACTTGATCCTAGGACCCTGGGATCATGACCTGAGCCGAAGGCAGATGCTTCACTGACTGAGTCCCCCAGGTGCCCCCTCATTTATCACTTTTTTTAAGTCAAATGATCTATTGTCTTTATTCTTTTTTTTCTATTTTCTTTTATTTTTTTATTATGTTCAGTTAGTCGGCATATAGTGCATCATTAGTTTTTCTTTAATAATTTTTTATTGTTATGTTAATCACCATACATTACATCATTGGTTTTTGATGTAGTGTTCCATGATTCATTGTTTGTGCATAACACCCAGTGCTCCACGCAGAACATGCCCTCTTTAATACCCATCACCAGGCTAACCCATCCCCCATCCCCTCCCCTCTAGAACCCTCAGTTTGTTTTTCAGAGTCCATCATCTCTCATGGTTCGTCTCCCCCTCCGACTTACTCCCCTTCATTCTTCCCCTCCTGCTATCTTCTTCTTCTTTTTTTTCCTTAACATATATTGCATTATTTGTTTCAGAAGTACAGATCCGTGATTCATCAGTCTTGCACAATTCACAGTGGCATCATTAGTTTTTGATAAAGTGTTCAATGATTCATTAGTTGCGTATAACACCCAGTGCTCATCATAACACGTGCCCTCCTTAATACCCATCGCCTGGTTACCACATGCCCCCATCCCCCTCACTTTTGTAACCTTCAGTTTGTTTCCCGGTATCCAGAGTCTCTCATGGTTTGTCTCCCTCTCTGTTTTCTTCCCGTTCAGTTTTCCCTCCCTTCCCCTGCAGTCCTCCGTGCTATTCCTTATGTTCCACATATGAGTGAGATACCACCTCACACCCATCAGAATGGCTAAAATTAACAATACAGGAAACAAGTGTTGGCGAGGATGTAGAGAAGGGGGAACCCTCCTACACTGCTGGTGGGAATGCAAGCTGGTGCAACCACTCTGGAAAACAGTATGGTGGTTCCTCAAGATGTTAAAAATAGAGCTACCCTATGACCAGCAATTGCACTACTGGGTATTTACCCCAAAGATACAGATGCTGTGAAAAGAAGGGGCACGTGCACCCCGGTGTTCATAGCAGCAATGTCCACAATAGCCAAACTGTGGAAGGAGCCAAGATGCCCTCCAACAGATGAATGGATAAAGAAGAAGTGGTTCATATATACAATGGAATATTACTCAGCCATCAGAAAGGATGAATACCCACCTTTTGTATCGACATGGATGGAACTGGAGGGGATTATGCTAAGTGAAGTAAGTAGAGAAAGATAATTTATCATTTTTAATGCCAAGTATTTTTGGTGTCCTGTTTAACAGGACGTCTTCACAAATATTTTATCTTATATTTTCTTTTAGAAGCTTTACACTGTAGTTTTAGCTTGTATATTTAGGTTGGTGATTCATATAAAATTTATTTTTATATTTGATGTAAGGTAGGGATTGAGATTCATTTCTTTTACAAATTATTATCTGGTTGTTGCAGTGTTATGCATTGAAAAGATTTTCCTTTCCCTTTTGGCACCTTTGTTGAAAGTCAATTGATGGTATAAGTGAGGGTCAAGTGTTGCATCTTCTATTCTGTTCCATTGATCTATTTGTCTAACCTCACCCTAATATCACATGTTTGAATTACTGTAGTCTGACAATCTTTAGGCCCTCAACTATTCTTTCTTGCAAGATTGCCTTGACTATTTTAGATCCTTTGCATTTCCATAAAAATTTTACAATGTTTGCCAAGTTCCAAAAAAAAAGCCCACTGAGATTTTTATTGATTTTATTGAAGCTATAGGTACGTTGTTAATAACTTGAGCCACATGATAGAGATGAGAAAACTAAAGCTCTGAGAGCTATGGAATTTAGAATACTAGAGCAGGAAAAGACAATGGATAAATCAGTGTTCTGTAGTGGTTCTTTACCCTTGCTACACACTGGAACCACCTGGGGATCTTTAAACCACACATATATGACTCCCACCCTGAAGTATTCTGATTTAATTGGTCTGGTGTGCAACCTGGCCATCAGGATTTTTAAAAGCTCTCCTGATGATTCTAATGTGCAGCAAAGTTTGGAGGAACCACTGGTTTAGTGCTCAAATTTATAGATGTGGAAATTGAGGCTCCGAAGTTATAAGTGAGTTGCCTCAGTTTACAAAACTTACAAACTGACTCACTCTAAAGCCACTGCTCTTCACACAACGTCATATGGATGTACAACAAAATTGATGTCAACCTTACAAAAACACCCACCACTGCAGCTCCCAACCCAACGAAATAGCTGCCGCTTTCTTGCCAACAGAGAATGTTATCTAGCTCTTTGTGTCGTATGGAGCAAAATTCTAAATATGAATTTCCTCTGGGAAGTCATAAAGAGAAGGAACAGAGAGAGGGGGAAGATTGAAAGAAATAACTGAGGCATTAGGAGCAGGTGTGTTATTCTACCCCCAGATACCAAGTCAATAGCTGTCTTCGTGTTGTCAAGGTTCAAGCTATAAAAACAAAAGACTATTTGCTGAAACACCATGAAGCCTGAAGTTCTTATGCTTCTTGGGTAAAAACACAGAATATCTGATAATATTACTAACTTCAATATTAGCAATTTCTATCAAAATTTCATTTAAAGAAAATTGCTGTTAAAAATCACAGGGAAAAGAACATTGCTCAGCATGCACATTTATTTTCTCTCTCCCTGGGATTCAACATCCTTCTCTTTGGAAAGGAGAAATGACAGGACAATAGACAGAAAAACTGATGGTATGCAATGATTAGTTTTTTAACTTGCGGATATTAGAATCTGCAGTGCCACTCTCTCCAGCATAAGATTTGTTTTTAAGCTCCTGGAGGACAGAAGCCATGCTTGTCTTACTTGATTTTCTCTCATTAGCACAGGGCATGGCATGTAGATGGTGGTCAATGAGTATTCCATGGGACTACTCTACCGAGGAAGAAAACCTAGGAGCCCCATTATGTCTCTACCCAAAGTCCTACAGCTTTTACTGTAGCAATCAGACACTGCTCATTTCAAAGCTTTAAAACAATCCATGCTCAATGGATCTTTCACCTTTAAGCTTCATATTGAACATCTTTCAAAATAAATGTCACAGTTCCACAATTATTCTCATTTCGAGGCAGTTTAAGACAAACGAAGGCGGTTCCAGTGTACCTAGTCGGGGAGGAGTTCTGGGCTCTTAGAAGTTGTTTATGATTGTTTGTGTTTTGTCACAAGGCATCTTTTAAGCTGTCTTTCAAGCTGCCTGTTGGTCATCAACTCTCAGAATTACTTTTGCCAATAAAGCACCCTATTCTCTAGTTTTTGAAGTAGAATGGGCTTAAAAAAAATACTGGTGATGTGCCAAATGCACATTCAGAATCAGTCTGCATACTCCTGAAGTGATAGTAATTTTTCTAAACTGGAGCTGTATGTGGGGTCCGCCCTCAAAGCTGTCCGGTTTGGACTGGGCCCAAGGAAGAAAGAGGAGGCATGAGATCAGTGGCATTTTGAAGTTTACTTTGGGGACGGTGGAGGATAAAATGAGACTACAAACAGACATTTCTTTCTGTTATTTTTATCTCCCAGATTAGAGGAGAAAATCGTGATGGAATAAACATGTACTTAATACCTAATTTGGGGATTTTGGAAAACTTAGATCCAAGGGGATGACTGAGGGAAGGGGTAGCAGAGGGAGGGGGATGGGACAGCAGGGAAGGGAAAGTTCCTTGGAGGCCATCTCGTGAGGACCCTGATTGCATTCCACTGCGGTTACCTTTGAGAATGCTAGAGAGGCTGGCAAAGAAGCATTTAGACAAGAAAAGGCTTTAGCATGAGATATAAGCTGCTTTGATCATTTTGATACTGCTGTGGATGGGTAATTCAAAGTGGCTTTTGTAGGCAGTTGCTTTTAAAAAGTCATTGACTGGTAATAAAGGACCAGTTGATCTCTCGATGTTTCCTTGATAAATGATTACTTTCTCAAGGGAGCAAGTTTTCAAACTTGCCTTATCAGACATCCTGACACGCACAGTGGGTATCATGCCTTGCCCTTGTTGGCAGAGTGGTATATTGAAGAGTGTAAGGATGTCAGTGACAGCAACACCATCGGCTCAGTTATTGGAAACTCTGCAGATCACATGACTCAGTGTTGTCTTCCATAAAAATTTACCTATACTGCTAGCTTTCAGGCTTTAATCGAATTGCTCTGTCACTTCCTTGGATCGCTAACATTTGGGCTAAAAATACGATTCTATGACAGTGAGCCAGATTTCTTTTTTTTATCTTTAAATTTTTTATTGTTATGTTAATCACCATATATTACATCATTAGTTTTTGATGTAGTGTTCCATGATTCATTGTTTGTGCATAACACCCAGTGTGAGCCAGATTTCTAAAACTCAAACTCTGAAAGAGTGCAAACTCAGTTCTAAAGCAGTGAAGGCTTTGGAGTTTGCAATATTTGGTTTTGATTCTTGTACTGTTACTTCCTATCATGAGACTAGACATAATTCTTCGAACTCCGATGTCACCCTCTGTAAAATGGAAATATGAATACTTAATTCTCAGGGTTACTGCGAGAATTGCATAAGGAAATGCACATGTAGCACCCAGGACAGTGCCTGGCACATAGTAGGCACTCAATACACAAGAGTTATTACTATTACTATTATATCATCATTATAATCATCATCATTACTCTACCACCTCAGAAGAACTCTGTAAGTCAGTAAATGAAAAAGAAATGACCTTTTTAAAAAAGAGTTATTTATTTTGAAAGAGAGAGAGCATGTGTGCACATGTGTGAGTGGGGGGTGGCACAGAGGGAGAGAGAGAGGGAGAGAATCTCAAGCAGACTCCCTTCTGAGCATGAAGCCTGATGCAGGGCTTGAGATCATGACCCTGAGATCATGGACCTGAGCTGAAATCAAGAGTCAGATGCCTAACCATCTGAGCCACGCAGGCGCCCTGAAAAGAAATGGTCTTAAAAACAAAGGACTTACAAGACTGACAACTTACAAGTCAAATTTGTAAAATGTGGAATTGTAAATTCCTATATTTTTCATTACCAAAGTGTGTCTACAAAGTGCTTAGTTATCACTTAAGAATAAAATGAAAATTACTTTAATGATTAATATTCAAATAGGAATTTTATTACTGAATATTATATGACACTATGCAATTCAACACTGTATGACAATCGGGATTAAGTAAAAAAAAAAAAAATGACCTTTTGATTTTTAAGAATAAAAAAAATTCCTGGAATTGACTCCTGAATTCAGATTTGTTCCTGGAGAATTTCAAGAAGATAACTGACAGATGTTTATAAATAAATATTTAAACAAAAAGTGGACATAGCAAATAGCTACCAGTTGGTGGTCATTCCCTTATGTGGCAGTGAAGATTGACCTGGATGGCTCCTATATTCTAGATCATTTCTACAGCTGGGATTTCAGGAGTTCAGGTGTGATGGTTCATTTTATGTGTCAACTTGATTGGGCTAAGGAGTGCCCAGATTGCTGGTAAAACATTATTTCTGGGTGTGTCTGTGAGCATGCTTCTGGAAGAGATTTAGCATTTGAAATAGTAGACTTGAGTAAGGAAGATCATCCTCAGCAATGTGGGTGGGCATCATCCAATCTTTGAGGGTTTGAATAGAACAGAAAGGGGGAGGCAGGGTGAGTTTGCTCTCTGCTTTAGCTGGAACATTTATCTTCTCCTGCCCTAGGACACTGGCGCTCCTGGTTCTTGGGTCTTTAGACTCAGAATGGGACTTACTCCATTGGCTCCCCTGGTTCTCGGGCCTTCTGTTTTGGATTAAAACTACATCGCCAGCTTTCCTGGGCTTCCTGCTTGAAGATAGCAGAGTGTGGGACTTCTTAGCCTCCATAATCATGTGAGCCTATCCTCAAATATATCTCTTTCTATCTCGTTCTCTCCATCCCATTGGTTCTATTTCTCTGCAGAACCCTGACTAACACAGGGCAACCCACAAACATTACTGCCATGGTGCGTAGAGTGTACTTTTTTTGAGTAGCCTCCTTTCCCTCAAATAAACCTCGAAAGTGAACTTGCCACAGTTGAAGAAAAATGGGAGTGAAGCTGGGGGCTCTGTCAGCAAAAAAAAAAAAAAAAAAAAAAAAAGGCTTCATCTAAAGCATGTAAACATAGCTTATGATATCAAAATATAAGATGAGTAAGAAAGAATTCAGAGGGGAGAGATAAGCTATTAAGTAAAAGTGGAATAAAAATTTCATGAGTTAAGAAATAAGCATAAACTCCCCTTTGTAACATTCACCTCCTTGTTAATCAGCAAAATTCCAGTCTGAAGGAGGGGTTAATTCCCTGCTATGAAAGAATGATCATTCTTGGTTTAGTCATCTCCCTACACTCAACTTTAGATGATGGATTTGAAATTGTAAGCAACCTTTCCTGAGGATGGGTAGTAATAGCACAGAAGGAGGTGGTGACAATGCCTTTCATGCCCCCAAATGGCCAATCACCAATGGGTACCAATGAAGAGCAGACATGTCTCTCAACAGCTTTGCACGCATGAGTGCACTTTATTCTCACAACCACCATATGAAGGTAGGGACTATTATTTACTCCATGTAAATATTCTCAAGGTACATTTTTCAGAGACAAGATTGAACCCAAACCTGCCTGCCCTCCAAGTCCTGTAACATTAACTTGAGTTCATTAAACTAGAAGCTAGAATGAGTGGAAGTCTCCTCCTGTGGTTGAGTGAATAAATGCATTCAGCCTGAATGCATGCAATTATGTGGAGACCCAGAGCTGACAGAGGAACCCAGGCAAACTGCCAGCCCCAAAGGGACTAGAATGAGGTTATGTTTGCCTCAGAGATTTGGGGACTCTGTCAAGCTCTTCAGTGTTTGCCCTCAGGTCAGATAAATGGAAGATGGCGTTTGGATCACTCTTGGCCTCACACTAGCTGTGTGATCTTGGAGCAGCCAGATAAGCTCTCTGAGCCTCAGTTTCTAATCTGTGAAACTGTAGTTAGTAAGAGTCTGTGCCTATAGTAGAGTAACTTCAGCTGCTCAGTGTCCATTGACACTTCTCCTGGTCAAAGAGTCCCCAGTTTTCTTTTTGGTGCTGCCCTCTACCCTGCTCATAGCTCATGTGCTTTGGATGTTACTGTGTGTGAGTAAAATCTAGCCAATAAGATGTTGTATTACCATAGTCCTAGAAATGTGATCTGGTGAGAGTCAATGAAATGCAGTTAAGACTCTGGCCCAGGCTCTTGGGCAACCATTCACTGCTGAGAATGTAGCAAACATAGAGGAAGTCAGAGTCAAAAAACAGAAAAAGTATCATTTGGGACCCTGAATCAAGCTCTACCTGAACCCAAACTTATCAGCGTTTTTCAATTAAATGAGTCAGTTGCTTGGGGTATTATAGCTGAAAATGTCCTAACCATACTATATATTTGTTGTGAGGATAAAAGATGGTTTCACATAAACAATTAACAAGGTTTCTGATACATGTTAAATATACAGTATTAGGTAGTTCAATTTTTCTGAGTTTAAGCTTATACTTTGGGAACTTAATTATTTTTATGCTTTTAGTTTTTTCCTTTATATACTTTTTGACTTCCTTTAGGTTTTAGTAACATTCTTTACTTAACAATCCAGTGTTACAGCTAACAAACATGAAATAATTCAGCCTAACACAGTAATCACATATGTAAATGAAAGTAAGATTTGGTTATAGTATGTAATTGTATCCCATTTTTTTAAAAGATTTACTTATTTGAGAGAGAGAGAGAGAGAAAAAACACACATATGCCAATGGGGCAGGGAGAGGGGCAGAGGGGAAAAGACAGAGAAACTCAAGCAGACTCCCTGCTGAGCGCAGAGCCCTTTGAGGGGGCAAGGGAGGCTTGATCTCATGAACCTGAGATCATGACCTAAGCCGAAATCAAGAGTCCGATGCCTAACTAACTGAGCCACCCAGGCGCCCCTAATTGTACTGTTCTTGAAATCAGTTTAGCAATATTATAATAGTCCTTAAAAATGTCCATTGTTTTTGATCCAAAAATTCACTTCTGCCACTCGCTCTTCTGAAAACTACATAAAGTTCAGGCAAAGATTTATGTATCACAATATTTTAAATAATAGTGAAAAATTGGAAGGAAAAGACTAAATACCGAACAACAGAGGAATGGCTCAGAAAAGTATGAGCCAGGCACAGAAATGAATATTGCATATCCATTAAATAAATATATTTACAAAGAGTTGTTTATAACAAGGTGAATGAACATGCTAGGCTATGTACACAAACTCAGAATTTAGTCGTGTAAAATATTTTATGTATATTGTCTCAGACATATGCAAAAAAATGAAGGAAAATCCTGAGGTATTTGTCAGAGATTCAGAGTGCCAGACTCGTGCACCGTGTCCTGTAGTAGTTAGAATTTGCTATCTTTTGTGTCAAAGTGATGACTCTGGCTGTTAAGATACATTAACAGCTATATCTAGAAAAAATATTTGGGCTGTTAAACCAGGGGCCCAATCCACGCATCATCTCTCAGTTTTCCCTGGCAGAGATTTAAAGGAAACAAACCAAAGAACATTTTCCCAGACAGCTGGAGTTAAGTGTGGAATCAGGATCCCTTCTGCATGGCATGACACTCAGCCCTGGTATTTCCCTCCCTCAGCCTCCAGTTAAAAATGTAACTGCTGGGTTGGTAGGTGGGAACATTCCCCAGGTCACTCCAGTCTGGGGAAGCACCTGTCCTAATACCGTAACAAAACCATGTTTCTCTGGTTCATCATCAGAAGTTTTGTACCTCTGCTCCTCCATTTAACAACTACCATGTCTTGAATATGCTTTTCATATCAGATCCAGTGTTTGGTACTTTACACATTAACCTAACACCGGAGTCTCTGAGTTAGATGTCATTACCCTAGTTTTTCAAAAGAGGAAACAGGCGCAGGGAGGGTAAATACTTGCCCAAAAACACTTGGCCAGTAAATGTCTGGGATGGGACGTGGGGGCTCTGCTTCCTCTGTTCTGGCTGCATCTGCATGAGCTTGGTCTCTACAGCAACATGCCTTCCAACACTCCAGAGGTTTGGGCCAGCAGTTGTTCCTACAGTCATCTATTTTAGGCTCCACTGCCTTTCCTGCTCACTGTCACAGCATTTGCCCCAAGGGACAGATGTCTGAAAGCAATAGATTGATGCCATCTTATCCAAGACAGAGGCAAGGGTCTTGTAGGTCAGCTTCCTCCTGCTGCTCAGGGATTGGGAGGCTTCTTGAGGTTACGTGTGACTCTGGGTTGAAATATTTGTTAAGGGCATTCATTCATTCAACAGATAATTACTGAGATACTACCCTAGGTCAGGTAGTGTTCTAGACACTAGAGAGTCAGGGGTGAGTTGGGAACGGTCTCTGGCCTGGAGCTTACACTCTGGCGGGGGTCAGTAGAACTAATCATACACACAAAGATGTAATTAAGACAGTTCTGGGCGGTGGTAAGTATGAAGGAAAAAATGAGACATGAGAGAGCAAGCTAAGGTGGAAGCATCACTGCAGCAGGAGGGATGAGTGAAGAGAGGATGAAAAGAAGAAACAAATAACGAGACGGAACCAGTGGTATGAGTACTGGAAGGGAAAACCGCCCAGGCTGAGGGAATAGCAAATGCAAAGGTCCTGAGGTTGAAATGAGTTTCACATGTTCAAGTTAGAGAACAGTAGCAGTTTGGCTGGAGTGGAGAGAATGAGGACAGTCAGGGCTGAGGTTGGAGGAGCAGGTGAAGCCTGGTCCTGAGGAATATTCTGGGTCTGGCAAGGAATTTGGATTTTATTCAAAGTGCTCCAGGAAGCCAGTGGAAGTTTCTAAGTCAAAAAGGGGCGAGCTCTGATTTCTGTTTTAAATGTTTATTTTGGTTTCTCCAGAGTACAGTCTGGGCTGTATAGGGTCAGGAGTGGGAACAGAGCCCCCAGCCAGGAGGCTGTTGCAGGGGTCCAGGGAAGGGATGATATGATGGTGGCTGGGACGGCCTGCTTGGTGAGCTGGACTCTCTCTCCCTGGGGTGACCATCTCCTTCTGAGTTAGCAATTTTGTAGTTTTTCCATCCTTGTATCTCTGGAGACTGGACAGGGCAGGGAAAACCTACCCCAAGTCTGCAGCCCTGTCTGCTTCTTGATGGTCCTCATGGCAACTACACGGGTCTGGCTCTGGGCAAATCGCCCTGCCTCGCCCTGCCTCCAGCTTCTTTGGGCTCCCTTAGTAGAGTTCCACTGCCACGGACCCTGGAGACTCTGCTAGCCAGTGCTGTCCATCTTGGTCTCTAAGCAGACAGGAACCTGCGTGCCCACAAGGCTCTTTGGGTGCCCTACTTTGTTTCACATGCTCAACTCTGGCATGGTCCAGAAGCTTACCACAAGCTTCCAGTGGCTTATTAACAGGAGCGGAAAAAAGACTCTGAAAGAGTTTTGGACACCAGATAGCTCTTCCTGAACAGAGCTTGATAAGTGTAAATGAATCAGAAACATGTGCATTGGATTTCTCTTAGCAGGCACTCTGGTTTAAAAATGAAAGGCAGGGTTTAGGGGGTTGTGGGAAAGCATGGCTGACTTTGCAAGGACCTGAATGAGAACTTCACAGAACGGAGGGCCCCAAACATGGGGAGATTTCCCCCTGTTCTAATTTCTTTCATCCCAGGCCGTGAGAGCTGCTTGATATATGTGGCATTCTGCCGCATGTTTCTTACAGACTCTATACTCCTGGTATTCCTTGTCTCCTTGCCAAAGGCCTTATTATGCTGTGGGTTAAAACTATGCTCCACCAAAGCCCCTCTGACTTAAATATCTTAAGAAGTTCACAGACATTGTTCTCGTGGGATCCAGGCTTTGGATGGCAAAAACTAACTTTGTCTTTTTCGTTGTGCCACAGCCTTGCATCGAAGAGAGAGGGCACTGTCTTGGCACCATTCAGAAACCATACCAGCTCCATGACCTCAAGCAAAATGGTAGTTATAATCTCTCAACCTTAGCTTTCTCATCTGTAAAGTGGGGACAACACCTTTTCTGCTTCCAAGAGCTATTTGGGATGGCTGCCTAAATTGCAGAGTGCATATCAATAAAACAGCTGGTTATAGTGAATACGCCAGAAGGTTGTGAAGGAGTTTAAAACGGTACATCCATTTTATCTGGAAGTGAATGTGGCAGGGGGGGCAGTGAAATAAACATGTGCTCCCTTATCTTTTATGCTAAGGGAGGGTCAGGATATAATCTAAGCTGGAATGAGATATTTAGGGATGAGTTCAAAAATAGCATCTCTTCCTGCCCCTGTTTATGGCTGTCCATGCCTTAGAACCCTAGAATTTTGGAGCTTGGAGAGCATCTTGCTAATCTGTTTATTTCACATAAAGAATCTGAAGTGCAAAGGGGGGAAATGACTGGCTCAAGATCACATAATTACCTCACCGAAAATGCTTTGATGCCAGTGGCCAAGAGAATAAGGTCCGTCTTAGCTGTGAGAATGTCATAAGAAATGGGCTTCAGTTATTGGTAAAGCATTTTCTGAGCTTCTGCATTTTTATTTTTAATTTCTAGGGCTTAGTACAGTTCTTCGTACAGAGGACTAGGTAGGAGAGGGAGGAACAGGAAATCAAAAGAAATCATGATTTCTGTCCTGGAGGAGCTTACAGTCCAGCTGGGGAGACAAGGTGTCTATGAAAAAAACTTGAAGAACCCCAAGTGAGAGCAAAGGGATGCAGTGTAAGTAATTGTAAGTAGAAAGAAATGGGGGTTCTTTTTCTTAAGCAAAACACATTTTAAATGAAGTGCGGTAATTCATGCCCCTGAAACAAGCAAGACATATAATGTTGGTATGCCTACGGTAAACCTGCAGTTTTCTCTGTCGTTAAGCCCACATTTGTAAATGGGCTCACGACTCAAGCTGGTCAGTCACTTCAGGGCAATACTCTGATTTCAGCCCTCGCTACAGGGATGGGCATGTGACCTTGTACAGGGGCCAGCCACAGCGCTTCCAGGCTGTCTGGTGTATGAACAGCGAGAGGGGGTCTCTCTTCCTTTTGGATTGTTAGTCCACAACAGGCACACTTGGAGTGGTCGTCACTGACTTTCTTTCCCAACATGCAGAGAGATACTAAGATTGATGTCAATGGGCAGTCAGGAGTAGAGCCAAGAGAAGGAGAAAGAAGCAGACATGGTGACTTAATTGAAGGCTCTAGATTCAGCCATGCTTTATGTCCACCCTTGGACTTCCAGGTTCATGAGCCAGTAAACTACTTTTCTCCAAAAGGGTTCCTGTCACTTTTATTCAAAAAAGTTGAATACAGCTGGTAAGGAGCTCTGAAGGTCTATGAGCATTGGGTAGGGAAGCTCTGTGGGTTGATGAAGATAAATGGATCATTTATGGAAGCCAGTGGTGTTTTTAAAAGTCCTCAGCACCTGGGAAGGAGGCTAGAGTTGAGCACTGAGTCATGAAGGAGAGTGGGCAGTCACCTCTGGTCTTCTCTGGGAAGCAGGAAAGTCACCCCTCCATCTGACCCCATATCACTTCTACTCACTGGCCCCAGGCCCTAAAAGATCCACCAGTGGAATCCACTCTGGATTAAGTCAGTCATTCTTCAAGCGTGTTCTTCTGAGTACCATATGTAAACAGACTGTGTATTCAAATACATTTATTTTCTTTACTTTAGGACTTCTTAGCTTTAACTCTGCTAATATTCTTTGAGGACCCCCAAGAGGCAGTTGGAGTATATGATATTTCTTAACTTTTTGGTTCAAAGAACTCTTTGTTTTCTTTTGTTTGGAGGAGCCTCTCATAAGTATATTTTTCGATAGGTCTTGGGTTAAAGTGTCCTTTCCCCAGAAGGACCCCTGCAAAGCAACATACTGTTTGGGGAAAGGAACATATTATTTTAACCTCTCTTCCTTCCACAAAGCATTGGAGATACAGAGGTGAGCAGAGTAGGGAATGCATGGCTAGGAGACTAAGAACAGGGTGTTGAAAAGAGGAGAGGAAAAGGAGAGTGTTGGACCAGCTCAGGAACCAGGACAATGGAAGTGATGACAACCGTGTGGAAGGCAAGGCTCTGAACTCCTTGAAACCAAGGCAGAAAGAACAAGGAATCATCATGAATCCCTTTTCTAAATTAAGGAAACACTCCTCTAATACTCTTGAGTTTCATGGCTCTAATTACCTCCTAAATGCAAGCAAAATAGTTGATTGGGAGGGGCAAAGAATGTTTTTCTTTTTAGCACTGAAGCCTCGGAACAAATTGATCACATAGCTCCTTATACAGGGGGTATTGAATAACATAATGGCTGGTCTTCAACAGCAAATATGCCAAAGATGCAGAAACATCCCCCATTTGGCTGTTTCATCTATTAACATTCAATGAAAACCAAGGATAATCACAGTTCTTTGTAGGAATATCTACAGTGAACCAAGGGCATGCAGTCTGACACATTACTTCGGTGATCTCAATTTGTACAGGATAGACAGGGCTTAGGGATATAGATAGAGCAGCTAACGAGTCAACCCAATGGAAGACACCAGTGTGCACAGAGTAGATTACTGGCTTAGTGAACTAGTGGAGAAAGCAGAGAATCGGGTTCTAAGTGGAAGGTATGTAGAGCAGGGCCATTTTGAAGATAGGCAGAGGAACCAGTAAGGAGAGGGAGAGAAGGGGAAGGCAGGATGGGAGCGCTCAGGTGGAAGGAGCACTCAGATTCATAATGATTCAGCAGGTAAGTGTCCTGGAGGCCACAGAATTAGATTCAAATGTGGGTTAAAGTTCTCACAGAGTAGATGGCCTCAGGCAGTGCTGGTACAATAAGGCCTAGCTCTGAGGCCCCAGATCAGAAACTGAAGGAATACATAGTCCAAGGTGCAAAATGATTCTATTTCCAAATGGAAGAAAACACCAACACTCAGATAACTAGTGTTATTTACAAATGACTCAAGCACAATTGAAAAATGTCAAGAAAATCAAATTGCACTGTTTACTGATATTAAAAGTTATAAGGTCTGATTGGATTATTTGTTCTTTGAGTGTTGAGTTTGATAAGTTCTTTATAGATTTTGGATACTAGCCCTTTATCTGATAGGTCATTTGCAAATATCTTCTCCCATTCTGTCCGTTGTCTTTTGGTTTTTGGGCAGAAGACACGAACAGACATTTTTCCAAAGAAGACATGCAAATGGCCAACAGATACATGAAAAAGTGCTCAACATTGCTCAGCATCAGGGAAATCCAAATCAAAACCTCAGTGAGATACCACCTCACACCAGTCAGAATGGCTAAAATTAACAAGTCAGGAAACGACAGATGTTGGCGGGGATGTGGAGAAAGGGGAACCCTCCTACACTGTTGGTGGGAATGCAAGCTGGTGCAACCCCTCTGGAAAACAGTATGGAGGACTGTCAAACAGTTGAAAATAGAGCTACCCTACAACCCAGCAATTGCACTACTGGGTATTTACCCCAAAGATACAAATGTAGTGATCCGAAGGGGTACGTGCACCCCAATGTTTATAACAGCAATGTCCACAATAGCCAAACTGTGGAAAGAGCCAAGATGTCCATCGACAGACGAATGGATAAAGAAGATGTGGTGTATATATATATATATAAAATGGAATATTTTGCAGCCATCACAAAAACACGAAATCTTGACATTTGCAACGACGTGGATGGAACTGGAGGGTGTTATGCTAAGCGAAATAAGTCAATCAGAGAAAGACATGTATCATATGATCTCACTGATATGAGGAATTCTTAATCTCAGGAAACAAACTGAGGGTTGCTGGAGTGGTGACGGGGGGAGGGATGGTGTGGCTGGGTGATAAGACACTGTGGAGGGTATGTGAGATGGTGAGCGCTGTGAATTGTGTAAGACTGTTGAATCACAGACCTGACCTTTGAAACAAATAATACATTATATGTTAAAAAAAAAAAAGATAGTAGGAAGGGAAAAATGAAGGGGGGAAATTGGAGGGGGAGATGAACCATGAGAGATTATGGACTCTGAGAAACAAACTGAGGGTTCTAGAGGGGAGGGGGTGGGGGCATGGGTTAGCCTGTGATGGGTATTAAAGGGGGCACGTATTGAATGGAGCCCTGGGTGTTACACGCAAACAATGAATCATGGAACACTACGTCAAAAACTAATGATGTAATGTATGGTGATTAACATAACATAATAAAATTAAATTAAAAAAAAAAGTTATACAGTCTGGTTGTTCCAGAGGAAAGCCAGTAACTTGACACTCCTCATGGTTACACCCATTTTTGTGTGTCCCTCCCTCATCACATACTCTGCCCTTTGACTGGTTACTTTTTATATATGGTCCTACACTTGGCCTCCAGGCCCTAAGTCAGGTTCCTAAATCCCTAGCCACAGCCTTAAAACTTCCCATTTTATTAAGTATTGCACTATTTGCTCAAATCTTGGGTTTCTTCTCAAAATATCCGGGAATCTTTCATTCCCATAAAACCCATGAGCTACACCAACATTTATTATTATTATTATTTTTTAAAGATTTTATTTATTTGACAGAGAGAGACACAGTGAGAGAGGGAACACAAACAGAGGGAGTGGGAGAGGGAGAAGCAGGCTTCCTGCGGAACAGGGAGCCCGATGCGGGACTTGATCCCAGGACCCTGGGATCATGACCTGAGCCGAAGGCAGAGACTGAACCGACTGAGCCACCCAGGCGCCCCTATTATTTTTTAAAAAATAATATTAGGGGCACCTGGGTGGCTCACTCAGTTTAGCTTCTGACTCTTGGTTTTGGCTCAGGTCATGATCACAGGGTTATGGGATTGACCCCTGCACTGGGCTCTGCGCTCAGCAGGAGGTCTGCTTGGGATTCTCTCTCTCTCCCTCTGTCACTCCACAGCATTCTCTCTCTCTCAAATAAATCTTTTTTTTTTTTTTTTTAAAGTAATACTAAACTAGCATGGAACGATTGATGCAGAGTAGAGAAAGAGGCAATAGAAGCTGTCTGGAGTGCCTACAGTTTGATGGGAATATCATAGAAAAGGTGCTAGAAAGTATGTGATGAGAGGGTCACATGAGGACTAGAGGGAGGGTTCTGGGGAGGGCAATGCTGTTTACTCCCCGGGACAAAGTCTTTGTAGTAGGGAGAAGAGGGTACTGAGTAGGTTTTACGGGTCCCAAACAAGAGGAACCACAGAAAACAGACTCTGAGTCATGGAAAGGAACTTTGAGGCCATCTCATTAACTACTCAGTGTAGTTACTTACAAATGAGAAAACTGAAGCCCAAGGGGACTGTCATTTCTCTAAGATCAGAGAGGTGCATGGCTAAGGTTAGGGTCTAAACCTTGAGACACCCAGTTCCGAGTTCTACCGGCCACACTGTGCCGAGGGCTGTAAGTGTGGGAGAGAGCTGTCTTGCTATCCTGAGAATGGGAGGGAGCAGGGGTGCACAAGAGAGATTGGACACGCTTGGGAAATTTCCCCAAATCAACAGAAAAAGAAGGGAGGAGTGTGTATGTATACTGTAAACATTTATTTTTATTTATTTATTTATTTTAAAAGATTTGAGAGAGAGAGAGAAAAAGAGAGAGATTGAGTACCTGAGTGGGAGGGGCAGAGGGAGAGGGAGAGAGAATCCCAAGCGGACTCCCCGCTGAGTGAAGAGCCAGACGTGGGTCGATCTCACGACCCTGAGATCCTGACCTGAGCCAAAACCAAAAGTCAGAAGCTCAACCAACTGAGCCACCCAGGTGCTCCTAGACTGCAAACTTTTCAAAATTTACTTCCGGTGTCTTAATGCACTCCTGACAACCAGAGTTGCAGGAAAATACCAAGAATCCTCTAAGTTCTGGAGGTCTGCGAGGCAGAACATGCTCTGAAAAATGCGTGAGCCAGGCCAGGCAGGCAGGCATGCAGCCAGCAGACCCAGCTGCTCATATTTCAGGAAAGGGCAGTGATATCGATGGAATCCTTCTGCAGAGGAAGAGAGGTTCCACACAGTGAATAAGTTACACAGTTCAGCTTCCTTACAGACAACACAAATTCACTGTGGTCGCTCGCCCTCACTCTGTGGCTTTCTCCTCCTGGATCTGACCCACATTTACCAACCCTCTCACAGAGGAGATGCTCTTCTGTGAGCGCCCCGGCATCTTTCCATTGCTGTATCATTTGTGGCCGGCTCTTAGAGGAACCTGGGTCCCTCTCACCATCTTTAGTGAGACTCCAGTATTGCCTTGGCTGGATGGAGGGTGGGGGGAGTCCCCACACACCATTTCCCCTCCTCTCTTCCTTCCCCTCTTTGATCTTTTGACAAAGTGAAATGTCACACAATGGCAGCCTCGGAGGTCAGACTTTCATTGTTGGTTGGTCCCACCAAGGAGTCTTTAAGTTTAGAACCGTTGGAAGTCCTTCGGGATGGAGGCTAAGGTACAACAGCAGGTATCAGAGGGACTGTGACAAATGAGAATGGTGTCAAGAGAGACTGTTCAAATAAACAGTTGGATGCTTGGAAGTACAGCCTGAAGACCTCAGATCTTTCTCTCCCCTCTGTTTTTTTTCCCCCCAAAAACAGAAGATTAAGTTTGCTGTGAACATGAGCTGATGAAAAGAATTCAAATAGTGCTTTGAATAGGACCCCAGTCAGACCCACAGGAGAGCTACAAATTGCTTTTGGAGACACCGGTCTCCCTTTACAGAAAGTTAGCATAAAGCCCACATATCTTCTTTCTATAAGGTACTAACTTGTAAATTAACCTTTAATGGTGTATAAATGATGTTCTGAAAGAACTGCTTATGCAGCTATATTTATGATCTAGAAAATTGCAAATATTTACAAGATTATAGGTGTTAATGGTCTGTCAAAAATGTTTGTATATTGTACATACATTAAATCCCGGTTTCAGACCACCCTGGTATAAAAGACCACCACTCTTTAGTCCCATATAGTGTTTCACTTTGATTCCATATATGCCAATCCCTATAATTAGCCTGTTCCCTAATATAGATCAAGTCCACTTTATAGGGAATTCTCCCAATAGTTTTCATTTAATTTAAATCCACTGCCTGGGCTGTCTATGTAAACTGTTTGGTAAATGGCCCAGGATGGCCAATCGATCTTATGTCAGCCCTTTGGAGGCTCCTGGGCAATGGCTGGTGAACCTGTCTGTCTTGTTTCTGAGTGGGCCCCACTGTGGGGCTTCAGTGCCCGGCTTTGATTGCTTTCCTGAAATAAAATTAAGTATATGTGCGCACTCCCATGACTCGGCCTCTCTGCTGAGGTTTGGTCATTTGATCACTAACTGTATGTAAGCCACAGACGTAATTCATTTCTTAGAG
This sequence comes from Eumetopias jubatus, assembly GCF_037043125.1. Classification (NCBI taxonomy): domain Eukaryota; kingdom Metazoa; phylum Chordata; class Mammalia; order Carnivora; family Otariidae; genus Eumetopias; species Eumetopias jubatus. Next base: position 113,089,604 of record NW_028274816.1, on the reverse strand, counting down.
CAGCTTATTGTTACAGCAGCACCTTAACTCCGGTCTTTGACAACGGAAAAGAAGGCTGGGCAAAAGGGGACAATCTCCTTTTTCTTATAATGGCTAATCCCATGGCGGCTCCTTTCTCTGAACAATCTGTGTTACTGTTCCATTGGCAGGCGGGCAGTGGGGGTGGGGGTGTGTCAGGAAGAAAACAAAAAAGGTCGCAGGTTGTTTCAGAATGGTTCTTCCATCCTGGTTTATGATCTCATTTGCACATTTTCATTAATGTCAAACTGTTTCCATGGCTGTCTCAAGATGATCGGTCTCCTGAGGCATCTGCCAGAGCTGTGTCTGCTTCATGGGAATCGGGAGAGCAAGCTCATTTTCAAATGTTACAAAAAGAACTGCCTTCCCACCTACTCCGATAAAAACACGCAGGAGTACGTTTGCCCAAGTCCTGACGAGAAACGATTGAACTTTTGAATTTTTATACAGATCTTCAAATAATCACCCTCTCCCACTCCACTCCCCCACCCCACCCTCAAAAACAGAGCAGGGAAATAATAAAATCAATTTTCCCTTAAGCTCTTTAACGATTGCTGACGACACATACTTAATTTTCTTGAAAATAAAATAGGTGTTTGGGTGGCTGCGACAGACTGAAACTATTGCAGTCTCTGCAGAGGTCTTAAATGGGGCTGGCCAAATGACTTCAGGCCCCAAATGAGGAGCAGAATGCCTCCAAGCAAAGGGGAGAGGCTCGTGGCGTCTCTAAGAAATCAGAAACTCTGTTGGGAAGACAGTGGCCCCACGAGACCTCGTCACCTTCTCTCTGAGATGATTCTCAGAGCTACCAAGTCTTTCAGCCTGCCTAGTATTAGGAAAAGATGTATTAAAATATAGTAGGATTCTTGGAGGACTCAGATCTACAGCATTCCATTGGAGCTGTTTTGGAAATCTCTCCACTTTGAAATGCCTGTCAGACTCATTAGACTAATAATTCCCTATCTTGAATCCTGGTCCCTTGGTGACCCAAGCAGGGAGAGAAATGAGCTTCTCTGAGATATTCCCAACATGTTGGAAACACTCAGTGGAGCTGTACAGCTAACTGGGTTCAGACGCAAGGGAGAACTAAAATATATTTCTTTTAACTCAAATTCTATCAACTCAATATGTTTATGTTGGTTTTCTTACAATGGCAGTTTTTATTTAATAACAAAAGGAGAAAATTATGTCTCAATAATTGTATCTGGTATATAGACCTTATTGTCCAAAATATGGAATATGAGAAGAGAGGAAGATTACAAGTTCCCTGGAGGTGAAAAGTGGGGAACCACTGGTTTAGGGGGGCTCCGTGCAGGATATGGAGTACCAGGTCATTGCATGTTTTATTCAGGTGCTGAAAAGTAAACACAAAATGCAGATCCCAGTTAGGGACAAATTCCAATATCTGTCCAATTGTCTTTTATAGTTATCTAGGAAAGCCAAATGTACTATTATCTGAACAGCCAAACGTACTATATCCACATGCTCTCAAAAGAAGGGAATGAGTTTGCCTTCTCTCCTACTCAGGAAGTGACCCTCTTTAGGATGGAAGCCTACAACTAGGAAGTGATCCAGGCACCAGACAGGTGAGATTGGATCCATTCCCTAGTGTTGTTTAAGAGGGAGGGGCCTGGAAGAGTCAAACAAACAGCCCTGCGTTCACTCCTCCTGGTGAGGTTGGCAAAGCCTGGGAGGGATTCATCAATTGTTTCAAACTTTTTTTTTTTTTTTAAACATTATGGGTTTGGCAAAACCCCAGACATACTTTACCAAGCAATTTTTCCTTCATTTTTTAATCCCATGTGTATTTCAAATGCAATCCGTATGTTACTGATTCATTTACACTTAACTCATCAAAAATGCTGGTTGGGATGAATTAGTCGATGCCCAAGGAGAAGTATGGTCCCCTTTTAAAGAGGATGTTAGGAACCTACCCCCCACCCCACCCCCTGCATTTGCCAAATGTAGTTCAAAGTGAATCAGCACCCTAGCCCCACCCTACCACCACCACCAATTTTTAATAACATTAGAAAAGGCAATTCCAAGGAGCACTAAATTTGGGGAAATTTCTTCATTCCACTCTCCCTCATTTAAAAATCCTTGTGTATTTTAAGGGAAATCTAATCCATATGCTTCTGATTCATTTACACTTAAATCATTAAAATGTTGTTTTGAACGAGCCACTTGGTGAACAGAAATGAGTATGAACCTTCTCTTAAAATTATTTCTTCAAGCTCTTTTCTGCAAAACAGGAAGTCACATTGGGGAAGTTGAATACCTAAAAGTTAAAATTTGGTATGATAATTCTTAGGCCACCATGGTTTAGATGAATCTATTTTTGGCAATCCTCACACAAAACCCAGTGCAGTGCTCTGTTTGGATGGCAGATGTATGCTCATAATTGCACATAATCAGCTAAATTGCATCTGTGAGTAAGTTACTTCCTTTAAGTAATTTGAACGGTGTGTGTGTAATACCAAATCTTTTGGATCCTTAAGTATACCTGGCAAGATGGCACTAAAAAAGGAATCACAAGCCGAGAAAAAGGAGAGAATCAAACAGTTTATGTATTTGCCACAAGCATTAATTGGGAACACACAGGATACAGTCTTCCTTAACTAGTCTTAGTTAAAGTCTAGTTAAGGTCATTGGAGCAGCGTCATTATGCTCATTGACAAACTAGGAGGGGCAAGTTGTTACCGTCTTTTTGTCTCTCTCATCTGGGATAACAGATGTCAGTGGACCTCACTCTCTTTTTTTTAACCCTTTTGTCTTCCTTCCCTGAATCTCAATGGTATAAATTATACCCGGAATACTCACTCCAAACATCTGACTCCCCAGGTCCCACTGTGGCCTGGTGGTTAAAAAATGAGGATCTGTGATGTGCATCAGAATATTGACTCCACCATTCAGCAGTGGGGGATTTTAGGCCTGTGCCTGAACTTGGCCGTATCTTCATTCCCACAGAAATGGGGATAATAATAGTAACTACACTACAGAGCTGTTGTGAAGCTTACAGAAGATACTCCACGTTTAACAGTGTCTAGATTTAACAAGCACCCAACAAATCATGGCTGATGTTCTTCCTACTCTTCTCTGCAGTGACTCTGTATCTCTCAGACTTCGGAACTTTCATCAGGGCAAAGGAATGTGCCTACCATTTTATGAATAAAGAGACCAGTGGTAGCTGCAGTGGGCCAGATAATTTGTCTATGTTCTGAGGTCCTTTCTCTCCACCAGCCATTTATTACAAATTCTGGCCCATGGTGGGTAGGCTCCATGCTTTACACAGAAAGCACATGGGGTCCTTCCCAACATGGAACTCTGAACAAAACCCTCACACACTGTGGGAATGTGAAAGCAAATGGAGCAAATTTAGAGGGGGAAAAATTGCATGACAGTAATCATTTATTAATGTTGTTATTATTTTCATGTCTACAGCCTAAAACTATCTTTAAAATATATTTAAGCCACAGAAGGGCATTATCATTTCTAGCTTGGACCATGGGTCATGAAAGTTCCTCAAAGTTCACCTGTCAGGTAAAGCCATCTAAATCCCATTTGAACTGTGAGATGGGGGTTTCACAGAAAATAAAAACACTGTATCATTTTTAATAAAGTCATCATCATGTCCAAGTGAACAGAGAGGCAAGAAAGAGTTAAATTTGTATGCTCTCCCATGGCTCTTCTTACTCTGCTACATTCCTAGACTTTCAGAAGAGAACTTCAGCAGCAGCGTTTTCAGTGTGCTACAGAAGCTGGTGGTAGTGTCGAGATTTTTTCATAGCTTAGTTTCAGGAATCGTGGTGAGCTTCCCAGGGTGGCATTAGAAGAGGGACAGGACAAGCAGGTGACAAAGTGCTCTTGGAAGGGGTGGGGGTGTGCTGGGAGGCGAGAAGACAGGTAGGATAACCCATGCATGTTTCCCTTTGATTCCAAAGTCCTCTCCTGGAGCTCCAAATGCTGCTTGAGAAAACCTATGGCAACCTGTTTTCTAGGTCCAGGGTGACACATCCTTCAATATTAATTCCTTAAATTGTCCAAAGGAAACTGTAGCTGTGCCTGTATCCACAGTGCCAAACATCTGGATGAAGGTTTTTTTGGGGGGGGGAGGGAGTCCCCTGGATAGTCCTCATGTCCTCATTTGCTTGTGGCCTGGCGCGTTGGTGACTGTGAGTAAATTGGCAAGGTTTCTCAAGAGGGCATCATCCCGGCAGAGAAGCTAAGAGTCTAAGTGGAGGGTTTTACACATTGTTGGAAAACGCTCCCACCATGTCATCTGGGTGTCTGCAGGCCCTGAGCTGTGGGATTTACCCTCTTTTTCCAGAGTCATGAGCAAGAGACAAACTTGTTGAAGGGCCAGTGAATAAATTAGTTGGGTAGCACGTCACATTAATGTAGCCCTGCGGTTTGCAGTTCCGTCTGCAGCCAGAGCAGGGAACAGATGAATCCCGAAGGTCTTTATCGGCTCCAGGATTCAAGGGGCTTTGACCATTATTACAGCTTCCTAGTGTCAGCTGTCCCTAGCAGAGAAATGGCATCTCTGTGTCCAGAGCCACCACATTATCATCATCCTCATCACTACCGTCAGCAACATAAAGCTAGTGAGGACTTAAAATACTCAGGCACCAAACCAAGGGCTAGAAGTTACTGTCTACAAGAGCCCTTTGAATAGCCCATCACAATCTCCTATTCATAAATCAGGAACCCAAGGTTAAGTGAGTTGACCAAATCACCAAGATAGCAAGAGGCATATCTAGGACTTGACCTCAAAGTCTACAATGTTGATCAGTATGTGGCTGGGTAATCTGGACCTAACTTGAATGAAGGAATCAGAGAACAAACGATTACAAAGGCACATTCTGACTTGACTTACTTTAGTGACTCTTGATAATCTTAGGAGATAATATTGGTTAGGCAAAAGAACTAGGTTCAGGATTGAATTCCTGATTCGTCATGTTCTACACATGTGGTCTTAGGTAGCTCATTATGTCTTTGAGCTTAATTTTGTATCTGTAAAATAGGGATAATGTCAACCACAGTGTAAAGTTACTATTAAAGTTCTTATGTATAATATATAACATGCCTGTTCATAGTTGACCCTTGATACATGTTACATATTATTTTTAAACATTTACTATGTTTATATTAATTGATAATTGCATGTGGCCTAAAACTAACCATCAAGAAAAGCAAGCTATGGGCAGGTGGCAGTCAAGGGAAGCTGGCTGCATTTTTTGCTCTCTTACCTCCTACCACTTTACCCCTTCAGAATGTACACTTCCCTCTCTAGAATTCTACTCTTTACTCCAAGTTCTCAGCCTCAAATGATTCTCCACCATGAAAAACCAAACCCCATGAATTCCAGCCTCCTTTCTTTTTTAAAAAATTTTTTATTGTTATGTTAATCACCATACATTACATCATTAGTTTTTGATGTAGTGTTCCATGATTCATTGTCTGTGCATAACACCCAGTGCTCCATGCAGAACATGCCCTCCCCAATACCCATCACCAGGCTAACCTCCAGCCTCCTTTCATAAAGCAAGAGAACTATAGGAGGAAAGGCTTGCATCTGCCAAGAGAAAAATGCCCAGATTTTGAGAGACTAAAAGAAATATCACATTTTTCTTATTTTGTAATTTGCAAATAAGTATTTCCTTCTAAGCTCACAAATAATGGATTAAAATCAGTACTTCTCTGCTCCCCAATAAAATGGCCTGACTTGAGTGTTTGAAAAAGTTTTCATTAATCTTTTCTAAGCCCTACCAGGCTGTTCCCAGACTAACTCTGGCATTGGCAATTTACATAGCTGGACAATGAAGGAATTCAGGATGGAAAGAGCCACTCTGTGGGCAGGTCTCAGCTCATGACACCTTCTTTCTTCAGGCAGAATTATCATCTACTAATTTTTCTCCACAGTGAATTTACAGTTCTTACATAAATTCCTATTATTAGAATATGGAGGCTTAACCAATAATGAGAAAATATAACAAAGTCCTTAGACTCGATTGTCTTCAATGTCTAAAATTTAACAAGCTTGCGTAAAAGCTGAGTGATATACAACAGTCCAGTGAAAAGTCGACCCATTTACAAAGCATGATTGGGTTACACTTACCACACTGACCTTCTTGGTTTGTTAAACAGACTACTTTTTCACTGGGGTAACATACAGATCAAGTTTCCATTAAAAATTAGCCACTTCTAAATTTATATGATTAATTTTGACTTCTTTGGGGGACCAAGGAAACAGTGAAAATGTACTCTTTTCTTTTTACAAGTCCGAGTCTCACAAGGAGTACCCTCTTCCATGCTGCCTGAGCCTAAAGGGCACAGTGAGTGTCCTTCTCTGGGGCAAATGTCCATGCCTGGTGGACTGCAGGAAGCTTGAGAAAAAGCTGGACTTAATTCCTACCATCTCTACCCTCTCTGTACCCGAAGGCATAAATGGTCTTTCTAGTATATTCTATAGCTCCAACCTCAAGGACTTTGGCAACACAACCATCAGGTGTGACCAGCTATCTCCAGTGAAAATCATCAATGCAGGGTTGGCACAGAAGAGAATCATTGAATCAAATGGCCATGGTCAAAGGTAGGCTAAAACCCAGGAGTCACTTTCCCTGCTGCCTTTCTCCCCCTACTCACACCCCCCTTCCTGGAAGTGTTCACTGCTTTTTGCTGTTCGCTCTTCCTCTCCCTGGCCCTCCCCGACAGCGGTCACTTCAGCCTTAATGTTAATGGGTTTTAGGTCTGGTAGCCGGAGGCAGCGTGTACAGAAAGTAGTAATGGAGCAGGGCCCTTTGTGTATAAGAGATGCCATATATTAGCAGTCAGAGCCACAGGATTGGGGACACCCTGCCCCCAACCAGAGCACAGGTCCCCAACTCCTTTATTGGTCTCCTTCTTCACTGCCTCTTCTCCCCACTTCCTGAATACCCGGGATCCAGGGCTCATGCTCTCAATGTACTACTCTCTTGATCTGTCTTATGTGAGTTCTACCCCAGAGGCTCTGAGATTGGTGGGTTGGGGTGCAGCCTGGACATGGGGCGTTTTCAAAGCTCCCCTGGCAGTTCTGATGAGCAACAGGGTTTGAAAAGCTCTGCTGTGGAGAGAAACAGATTGCATGCAGTCCAGAGGAAAGCAGATATCAGAGATATAACCCAGGGAAAAGAACTACCTGAGTCCCGGCTGTGGAGGAGTGTAGTCACTCACGTGAGCTAATTAACAGGCTTAACTCACTACCCTTAGCACACTGGTACACAGAGACAATGTAGTGAGAGAACCTTTGGCTTAACTTTCATGTGATAAAAACACTAACTGTGGTTTGTTGTTGCTCACATAGCATTGTCTCACAGCCTAACTTTAAAATTAGTGAAAACATTTATACCTTGCGTTCTCTCAGGTTCCAGAGTGCTTTAAATACTAATAAATTACTAATTACCTGAACTCATGATGGGGTTGTGGCAGTGGTTCAGGAATCCCAAGGAATCCCAATATGCTGAAAAATTGTTTGTTTTGTTTTGTATTTATTTCCCTGAACATCTTCTGGTACATGTTCCGGTGAAATGCTTTAATTTTCACAGAAGCCTACTGGCTCAGCATTAGGAAAATTATCAGCAACAGTGAACATCTATTCTCCAAGTACTTGACAGAATATATGACCTTTATAACCTTGAATGTTCCACTGCTCAGTCCTCATTAAAAATTCAGTTTTAAGAAATAATATTCCATAGAGCCTGCCCAGAAGATATGAAGATAGCATGTAAATGCCCAGAATAGTCTGGGCACATAGTGAGAGCAACCCAAGCAAGGCAAACTTTTTGTTATTTCTCTAAGTGGTCTAAATATTATCCCAAGATAAAGCCAGACCCTCTGTGATCTGCATGCCTGCACTGCAGTGTTCTGGCCTCCTAACCAGATGCTTCCACTGTCCGGGAACTGCATTCCTCCTGGCCTCTATGAAGAATGGCTCAAGAACCAGCCTGCTCAAATTTACAATTGAATTGATAGAGGCAGGTGCATTTTCTGAGAACCCACAGGAGAAATTTCACTGAGGCCTCAAGGCCCTGAGAATCTAGGTTTTTAATATAAAGATTTTAATTTTTTAAGAATAGTTTTAGGTTTGGGGTGCCTAGGTGGCACAGTTGGTTAAGCCTCCGACTCTGGGTTTCAGCTCAGATCATGATCACAGTGTTCTGAGATTGAGCCCCACATTGGGCTCCATGCTTAGAGCAGAGTCTGCTTGAGACTCTTTCTCTGCTCCTCCCTGCCTGTGCACTCACTCACTCTCTCTGTCTCTAAAAATAAATAAATAAGATCCTAAAAAAAAAAGAACATCTTGAGGTTCTTTGCAAAATTGAGAGGGAGTTACAGAGATTTTGCACACAACCCTGCCCCCCATTCATGCATAGACTCCCCGACATTACCAACATCCCCCACCAGAGTAGTACCTTGATTACAATCAGTGAACCCACACTGACTGACACATTATAATCACCCAAAGTCCGTAGTTTACATTGAGATTTATTCTTGGTGTTGTATAGTCTATGGGTCTGGACAAATGTATAATGACATGTATCCATCATTATACTGTCATACAAAGTATTTTTTTTCATACAAAGTATTTTTATTGCCCTAAATCCTCTGTACCTCAACAAGTGTTGAAACTTCCATTTTCACTAGCCCCTTACAACCACTGATCTTTTGACTATCTCCATAGTTTTGCCTTTTCCAGAATGTCATATAGTTGGAATCATAGTCTATACTCTTTTCAGATTTAGATTGTTTTTATCTGACGCCTACCATGAACTGCTGCTAGGAAGTTCAGCATTAATCAGTGACCCATTGTTGGTAACCATACAGAACCTTACAGGTGCATTTAGTTTACTAAAGTAACCTCTTACTTCTCCTAATTTTTTTCACTTCCTCTTTCTCATTCCAGATTCCTTCAATTGTTATTTTTTTTTTATCTTATCACAGTGTATTTCAAATAAAAGAAAAGAAAACTTTGAAGATGTGGGAGGAAAGTAAACAAGCTAAGTTAGCCTAGGAATACATTTAAATAATTCTTTTACAGATTTACTGCCCTAGTTTTTTCTTTAGTTAAAAGCACGTAATAGCAAGAGTTCCAGTCTTGGTTCCAAGCTTGCATAATTTTAGAGAAGCCACTTTATCCTGCAGGCCTTTCTGTATATCTCCAGAGTGAAGAAGTGGAAATACATGGTTTCTAAAGTCCTGCACAGTGGCGGCAGTGTTGGATGCATAAAGGAGTTCACATTCTCTGAGCATACATGATCAACCCACAAAGGTACTACATGATGGATGGATGCCATCTTGTGAGCCTGTGCTCTGTGATTATACCACAGAGCACAACATTCATAACTAAATACCTTCCAGCTAATTGCCTTGAGCCAACTTGGTACTTCCCTCATGGAGTTTAGAACCTAATGGATTACCCTGAAATTCATTCTCAATATTCCAAAGAGTAGGCAGGCAGTAAGCATTTGTTGAGTCAGTAAATGGAGGATGAATCAATCAATCAATACATTCTTGAATGGCTTCTCAAATTTTGAGAATTTTGGAATTTTTTTCCTTTTAGATATATTTTATTTCATTTATTAAAACAGCATCTATATATGTAAAGACTGCTACATGCATATGAGTTATTATTTATTCAATAGATAATTCTTGATGTGCATATGGATTTCCAGTCCCCTTGCTATAACTTTGAAGTGCATCCCCTTCTCAATCCCCAACCCCAGAAGTAGGTAAATACTTCCAAAAATTTATGATGATACTTTGGACAGAAATTTACTTCCAGTTATTTTTCCTAATTAGCACCTAAACATCTATTTATTTGTGTTAATTAAAATTAAGTTGCTATGGAAATGTTATGGTGTAAAAAAAAAAACCTGTTATTTTTACTGATAGCAGCTTTTTGATAAATCATTCTTTTTTGTTTCTGAGACAATGCTTCAGATTCTTTATTGTATTTTCAAAGGGGTCCATAGCTCAACACAAAAGATACAGACTACTGATTCAGAGACAGATTTGAGGGTTTTGTTTTTGTTTTAAAGATTTTATTTATTTGAGAGAGAGAGAGCAGAGCAGATGAGAGAGAGAGAGTGTCAGAGAGAGAGAGAGAGAGAGAGAGAGAAAGCAGGGGGGAGGGGCAGAGGGAGAGGGAGAAGCAGGCTTCCCGCTGAGCAGGGAGCCCAATGCGGAGCTCAATCCCAAGACCCTGGGATCATGACCTGAGCCAAAGGGAGATGCTTAACCGACTGAGCCACCCGGGAGCCTGTCAGAGATATATTTGTAACTCAACTCCAGCATCTGAACTTCCTGGCATTCGGTTTTAGAAGCTACCCTCACCCTTTGCTTCCCGGCATTCGGTTTTAGAAGCTACCCTCACCCTTTGCTTCATTTTTTTCTTTTTTGTCTCTTAATGCTCATATTCCAAGAACTTTTTGCATGGATTCACAAGATCTCTTCCTACAGAAGTTAAGAGTACTTGTTACTTATCAGAGAAAGACATGTATCATATGATCTCACTGGCATTCGGTTTTAGAAGCTACCCTCACCCTTTGCTTCATTTCCTGGCATTCGGTTTTAGAAGCTACCCTCACCCTTTGCTTCATTTTTTTCTTTTTTGTCTCTTAATGCTCATATTCCAAGAACTTTTTGCATGGATTCACAAGATCTCTTCCTACAGAAGTTAAGAGTACTTGTTACTTATCAGAGAAAGACATGTATCATATGACCTCACTGATATGAGGAATTCTTAATCTCAGGAAACAAACTGAGGGTTGCTGGAGTGGTGGGGGTTGGGAGGGATGGGGTGGCTGGGTGATAGACACTGGGGAGGGTATGTGTTATGGTGAGCGCTGTGAATTGTGCAAGACTGTTGAATCACAGATCTATACTTCTGAAACAAATAATGCAATATATATTAAGAAAAAAGAAAAAGAAGAAGAAGATAGCAGGAGGGGAAGAATGAAGGGGAGTAAGTCGGAGGGGAGACGAACCAGGAGAGATGATGGACTCTGAAAAACAAACTGAGGGTTCTAGAGGGGAGGGGGGTGGGGGGATGGGTTGGCCTGGTGATGGGTATTAAAGAGGGCACGTTCTGCGTGGAGCACTGGGTGTTATACACAATGAATCATGGAACACTACATCAAAAACTAATGATGTAATGTATGGTGATTAACATAACAATAAAAAATTTAAAAAAAAGAGTACTTGTTACTTTTTTTTCCTTTTAATTCTCCTGCTGGAACATAGATTTTCATGTTCACGTTCAAGCTTCATCTGGGGTGGCAGCCAAAACAAATGAGGTGAGGTCAAGTGGGTGGTCTTTAGCATCAGAACAGTCAGTGGAAATGAAACTGCAGTAGTGAGATGGATGTCTCATCTGAAAACTTGGACCTCAGAGAGAAAAATCTTTTGGGCAGGAGGAGATGTACACTCTGCTAATTGTGTTACAAAAGTCTTTCCTGAGATAAATGCAACTAAGTCAAATTCTGGCTTAACTACAATGAAAACTGCTCTAGAAACAGAAGCTTGGTTTTTTAAAATTCACCACGTACACTTTCATGAGATTCCATTTATTACTTACTCCCTGAGTCACAGATCATGCTTTTGGGAGCACCTCTTCTAAGTTACAGCTGAAACATTATTTCACACCGTTGCAAAGTTACCCAAAGGTCCCATGTTAAAGGAGACCGATGACAAAATACTGAGTAAACACAATTTGGCTTTCTTTAGGAAAAAAAATGACCATTCTTTTTTGTTTTATTAACAAGACTATCTGTTTTTATTAACATGATTGTATATGGCTCTTGTTTTAGTCAGCTTCAAGATTTTTTTGGAAAGAGGTGAAGTATAAATATGTTCAGTAAATGAAATGATGCATTGGGTTTAGCTTGCCCTCCCAACTTCCCTGCATGGGAAATTTCGTTAAAATTCTTCAAAAGTAAAAAGGTTTGTTTGTTTTTTAAAGTAGTAAGTTTTCAAGTAATTATCAATGATGGCTTTACTATCTTAGATACATGAGCAGATGTAATTATCTATTGTATTTAGAAGGGAAACCCTGGCTGCATACCCTATTCCCTAATCAACTGCTGGCTTGATGAAGCCAAATAACTTAACTCTTGAGGGTATACATTCTCCTTTCACTTGAAAAGAGCTGTAACACATGGTGCACTGATCTAGTTTGTGTGGCATATCCCAACCAGATGCCTTAAAAAAAAAAATACTTTGTGGGCAGAATTGGTATTTATTTATTTGAATAATAATGCCAAGCTCCCTAGATTAATGATATAAAAATTATGTTTATATTTCTGGATAGAAACCTGTCAAATTAAAGAATGATAAATTTTCAGCCAGCATGCTGTCACTATCCTATACTGTGCCCTTGGCAGATATTACTAATCAACCTTGCCATTCTTTCTTATAAATTGGGACTTAGATGAAGACCATTTGAATGGCTGTTTCAACAGACTGTATATCACTGTAAGATGAAACTTAATTGCCTTCCATTTTGAAGCAGGCAGAATACAGGAGAGGATGTACGAAATGTTGGTTGTAAATAGGTATATCACAACACTGCCTGAATTCTAAATAAAGAGTAAAACTGGGTTTTCTGAACCCCAAATTCAGAAACAAGAGAATGGAGGATCTTTGGGTCATGTTGTCTCTCCTGCTCCATTTTTTTATGAGAAAACGGGCCTCCTGTTCTTGTGAAGTGCTGAGATTGGGGGTAGGGATTGTTGAGGGGATGCCAAGCAAGTGGGGCTCCAATGTCCTAACTTTGTTTCAACCACTGTATAAATATATACAATAAAACCATTTCACAGAAGCTTTTTTTTTCCTAAGAAAAAATGCTAACGATGGTGTTGCACAAAATCCAGAAGCACTGGAATTTGTGATTCCAGTGATTAAATCTCAAAAAGTGCTATGGGACTATTGGCTTTCCATACGAAAAAAAGTAAAATTCCTCTTCTAATTTATCCCCATATGAAAAACCAACAGACCCACACCACTTACTAAACAGTCTACCCTTCTTCACTGGTATCTCATGACCTTTTTATTGACCAGGGCCTTCCACAGTCTATTTTTGTGGGATGTCTACCCTCTTCTAGCAACCATTTGTCTATCCCTGTGACAATACATGCGACCTTTATGATTGCAACTTTCTAAGTCTATAGCTATCCATTCATGACAAATTTGCTTAACATTTGTCCCTTTCTAGAATTGTCTTGACTATTCTGGGGCTTTTGTTCTTCTATAGAGAGTTTAGAATCAATTTGTCAAGTTCTGTGAATAATTTTGTTGGTATTTTGATTGGATTTCCTTTGAATTTACGAATCAGAAGAGAATTTACATTTTTATAACACTGAGGCTTTCTGTACATGAGCAGTATAGATCTGCCTATTCATCAGACCTAATCTTATTTCTCCCAACAACGTTTGCTTGTGAAAATCTCAAAGGTTAAGATGATCTTAGCTACAGGTAAGTTACTCACTTAATGATACTCTGAGTTATTCTAGAGAGGCTGGAACACGACTTGGGAATTTTCAGCCCCATTCCCCGTCTCCCTGTATCCCCTGGTCCTTGTCTCCCGAGTGGGTTTAAGTTCCCACTGTCCACAGCGTTAGCTTGCTTGAACGCACCTTTTTGCCTTCCCTTCTGTGACTCACTTCCTCACTCTATTACTCATGTTTCCTGCAATTGCCTCCTAATAAACCACATGTACTTGCATCCTTGTCTCATGGTCTACTTCTGGGGAATCCTTGACAAGTATTAAGTAGATTTCCATGCCAAATGAAGTAAAATCTAATTCTCAGAATCTAAAAGAAAAACAAAAAAACCCTCCAAAAAACAACAACAAAAAACAAATCCCCCCAAAACTCCACCCATGGTAACCTCCTGCTAGGGTCATTTGAGGGAAGAGCATGAGCTTTGGGGCCTGATAGCTGCTTGAATTTCAGCTCCCTGCCTTTTTTACTGTATGGCCTCAATAAACCTCTGTCTTCCAGCTACATGAAAATAGAACTTAGGCCTCATATTATTGTTCCGATTATTGACATATTAAATCTTAACATTCATTCAACAAATATTTATTTCTCCAGGCATAACTTATGCAAGGAGCATAGTTAAGTAGCTGGCGCAGACTGGGTGTACAGTTAATGGAAACTATGGTTACTGCTGTACCCTGACAAATTGAATGGCAAAACAAATCTTGAAGAACTTGTGACAAACAGAGATATTTGATAGTAGGGGCCTGAATCTTTCATAGGTGCTATATACCAGGGCTCCTCATGTTCTCCATCATGGGGTGAGCCACTGAAGGCAGACAGACCAAGGTTCAAATACCCAGTGAATTAGCTGAATGCCCTTTTAAACTTTCCTGGGTCTTTCTGCAATGGGATCATGATGCATACCAAATCTAAAAAACTGTGATGTGGAACCAATGAGATAATGGACGTAAAGGTCAGGCCCTCGGCAATGGTATGTTTCTTTTCTTTTTTTTTTTTTTAAGATTTATTTATTTATTTGAGAGAGAGAGAGAGACAGAGAGAGAGAGCACAAGCCGGGAGAGGCAGAGGGAGGGAGAAGCAGGCTCCCCGCTGAGCTGGGAGCCTGACATGGGGCTTGATCCCAAGACCTGGGATCATGACCCGAGCCAAAAGTAGATGCTCAACCATCTGAGCCACCCAGGTGCCCCAATGGTATGTTTCTTAATCTTTCTTTCTGAAGATCTCCCAGTTGCTGCCTACAGACTAGATGGTATCACTTTCTCCTGACAGAACATGTCACATCCAAAGGCATTTGCACAAGTCCAATCAGTGGACACTGTTCTGTCCAACTCTCCAGAATTAACAGCAGTTAAAACAGAATATTGTTTTTTATACATTTACTATAGGCTACAAACAGGACCCTGCTATCCATCGTCTATAGAGCTTTCTAGAATGTAGCTCGAGACAAAACATACTGAGTCCAAGTTAGAAGTCAGGGAGGAATGTAATGACTCTATTCAGTCTTAGTGAGCATCCTTAAGAACAGGACAATTAAGAGTGGTAAAAAGAGCATGGGCTTGGGAGTCCCATGGACTTAATTTTAATTCTAGTTCTGCCATTTTCTAGTTACATGTAACCTTGGGTAGAATACTGCTTATTTGACCTTCAGTTTCTTCTGTGAAATGCTGACACAATCCCATTTTGCATTATTAACAGGATTAAATCAGGTAATTAGGAAAAAAAAATCCATGTGGATAAAACGCCCAGTTGGTGCCTGGCACATAATAAAAGCTCAGTACGAGTAAGTGGTAATAACTGTGGTGTATAACTCTGAAATACTTACTTAGGGTGTTTTCTTACCTAAGGTTGCTGGTCGACTGTAAGGAATATTTGTGGCAAACCTATGTCTTACTTCCAATAACTACTGTGCTGGACTTTTATAAGTTTAACTTCCAAATGACCTGCATTTTTGTGTCTCATATATTAAAACCCCTTAATGTCCTTTCCTGCAGCAAATTCAAACTTGCACCTCAGTTTGTCAAAGAGACACGTGATAGAGGCAGAGCAAGATGGCGGAGGAGTAGGAGACCTGGATTTTCTCTGGTCTCAGGAATTCAGCTGAACAGGGATCAAACCATTCTGAACACCTACGAACTCAACAGGAGATAGAATAAAAGAATAGAAACAACTCTCGGAACAGAGAAGCGACCACTTACTGGAAGGTAGGACGTGTGGAGAAGTGAATCCGCGGCGATATTCGGAAGGATAGACGGCGGGGGAGGCGGCCTCCGTCGGCCGCTTCTGGCAAGTGCTAGAGCCGCGGAGCACAAAATCGGAACTCTGAGAAGTTGGCTCCGCTGAAGGACGTAGCTGCAGTGGCTACGCGGGGGGGTGGAACCCTCACGGGACAGTGTGGTCTCAGGACCCTCGGGGTCACAGAAAGACCGGGGGTGCCTGAGTGCGGCAGAGCTCCCAGGTATCGGAGCAGGGAAGCCGGCTGCAGAGATGGAGCCGAGGCGCGGGCTCTCAGCCCGGGGTTGCCATAGACTGTGATCCGCGGCCCAGTCGGGCCACTGCGCCTCCAGCAGGGACCCAACAAGCGGCAGAGCCGGGGAGACTCCCCTTCCTCCCCTGGGAGGAGCGGCGCGGGAGCGCACCGCAGGGATCTGCTAGGTTTGGAGACTCCACACGGGGTCAGGTGCCAGAGATAGAAATGCTCGGTCACAGGCCGGGTGAGCACACAGTGCGGCCGGAGACCAGGGAGACGGGAGTGACTGCTTTTCTTTGGGGGTGCACTGAGGAGAGGGGCCCCGAGTTCTCGGCTCCTCTGAGTGGAGATTGGGAGGCCAACATTTTCACCCTGGTCCTCCAAAGCTGTACCCAGAGCTGGCAGGGAACAAAAACTCCCGAGAGCAAACCCGAGCAGCTTGCTTAGCCTGGACTGAAAAGGGCGGGGCAATTCCGCCTCCGGCAAAGACATTTGGGAACCATGGCAACAGGCCCCTCGCCCAGAAGATCAGCACGAACAGCCAGCAAGACAAGACCAAGTTTACCGATCAAGGAGAACAGGAGAACTCCAGCGCTGGGGGAATACTGCACATAGAATTCATGGCTTTTTTTTTTTACCATGATTCATTAGTTTTTCAAAGTTAATTTTTTTAAGTGTTTTCTTAATTTTTCTTTTTCCCTTTTACAACCAACATCTTATCAATCCCTTTTTTTAAAAAAACATTTTTTATTTTTCATTTTAGAGTCATATTTTATCCCTTCATAGTAGTTACCCTTATTTTTGGCATATATATATATATATATATATATATATATATATATATATATATATATATAAGTTGTTCTCTCTTTAAAATTTTGAGATACAGTTTCTTCTAACAGATCAAAATATACCCTAAATCACTAGTGTATGGCTTTGTTCTAGTCTCCTGCCTGATCACATTCTCTCCCTTTTTCTTTTTTTTTTAAATCTTCTTTCTTTTTTCAAACAACTTGTTATCTTATCAATTCCTCTTATAAAATCTTTTATAATTTTCATCTTTACAATCATCTTCCATCCCTTCATTGTATCAACCATTATTTTGTACATATATGTCTTTCTTCCTTTAAAATTTTAGGAGGCACTTTTTTCTAACAGACCAAA
Organism: Eumetopias jubatus; assembly: GCF_037043125.1. Classification (NCBI taxonomy): domain Eukaryota; kingdom Metazoa; phylum Chordata; class Mammalia; order Carnivora; family Otariidae; genus Eumetopias; species Eumetopias jubatus. The sequence goes on along the minus strand of NW_028274816.1, from coordinate 113,072,417 downwards.
ATACGCCCAAAATCTAGTGTGTGGCACTGTTCTATGCACTAGCCTGATCATATTTGATCATATTCTGTTTTTTTTGTATTGTTCTGTTTTTGTTTTTATCTTTTTCTTTTTGTTTGTTTCTTCTTTCTTTTCTCTTTCTTTTTTCTTTCTTTCCCTTTCTTTTCCCCTGGTTTCAGGTCTTTTCTGATTTGTATAGAGTATATTTGCTGGGGACGTTGTTAACCTATTAACATTTTGTTCTCTCATTCATCTAGTCTCCTCTGGACAAAATGAAAAGATGAAAAAAATCACCTCAGCAAAAAGAACAAGAGATAGTACCGTCAGCCAGGGACCTACTCAATACGGACATTATTACGATGTCGGACATAGAGTTCAGAATCATGACCTTAAAGACACTAGCTGGGCTTGAAAAAGCGTGGAAGTTATTAGAGAAACTCTTTCTGGAGAACTAAAAGAACTAAAATCTAACCAAGTCGAAATCAAAAAGGCTATTAATGAAGTGCAATCAAAAATGGGGGCACTAACTGCTAGGATAAATGAGGCAGAAGAAAGAATCAGTGATATAGAAGACCAAATGATGGAAAATAAAGAGGCTGAGAAAAAGAGAGACAAACAACCACAGGATCACGAGGGCAGAATTCGAGAGATAAGCGATACGATAAGACGAAACAACATTAGAATAATTGGGATCCCAGAAGAAGAAGAAAGAGAGAGAGGGGCAGAAGGTATACTGGAGCAAATAATAGCAGAGAACTTCCCTAATGTGAGGAAGGAAACAGGCATCAAAATCCAGGAGGCACAGAGAACCCCTCTCAAAATCCATAAAAATAGGTCAACACCCCGACATCTAATAGTAAAACTTACGAGTCTCAGAGACAAAGAGAAAATCCTGAAAGCAGCTTGGGAGAAGAGATATGTAACCTACAATGGTAGAAACATTAGATTGGCAACAGACCTATCCACAGAGACCTGGCAGGCCAGAAAGGACTGGCAGGATATCTTCAGAGCGCTAAATGAGAAAATCATGCAGCCAAGAATATTATATCCAGCTAGGCTGTCATTGAAAAATAGAAGGAGAGATAAAAAGCTTCCAGGACAAACAAAAACTAAAGGAATTTGCAAACACGAAACCAGCCCTCCAAGAAATATTGAAAGGGCTCCTCTAAGCAAAGAGAGAGCCTAAAAGCAGCATAGATCAGAAAGGAACACAGACAATATGCAGTAACAGTCACCTACAGGCAATACAATGGCACTAAATTCATACCTTTCAATAGTTACTCTGAATGTAAATGGGCTCAATGCCCCAATCAAAAGACACAGTCTATCAGATTGGATAAAAAAACAAGACCCATCGATATGCTGTCTGCAAGAGACTCATTATAGATCCAAAGACATCCCCAGATTGAAAGTGAGGGGGTGGAAAAACCATTTACCATGCTAATGGACACCAAAAGAAAGCTGGGGTGGCAATCCTTATATCAGACAAATTAGATTTTAAACGAAAGACTATAAAAAGAGATAAGGAAGGACACTATATCCTACTTAAAGGGTCTATCCAACAAGAAGATCTAACAATTGTAAATATCTATGCCCCTAACATGGGAGCAGCCAATTATATAAGGCAATTAATAACAAAAACGAAGAAACACATTGACAACAATACAATAATAGTGGGGGACTTTAACACCCCCCTGACTGAAATGGACAGATCATCTAAGCAAAAGATCAACAAGGAATTAAAGACTTTAAATGACACACTGGACCAAATGGACTTCACATACATATTTAGAACATTCCATCCCAAGCAATGGAATACACATTCTTCTCTAGTGCCCATGGAACATTCTCCAGAATTGATCACATCCTAGGTCACAAATCAGGTCTCAACCGGTACGAAAAGACTGGGATTATTCCCTGCATATTTTCAGACCACAATGCTTTGAAACTAGAACTCAATCACAAGAGGAAAGTCGGAAAGAACTCAAATACATGGAGGCTAAAGAGCATCCTACTAAAGAATGAATGGGTCAACCAGGAAATTAAAGAAGAATTAAAAAAATTCATGGAAACCAATGAAAATGAAAACACAACTGTTCAAAATCTTTGGGATACAGCAAAGGCAGTCCTGAGAGGAAAGTATATAGCAATACAAGCCTTTCTCAAGAAACAAGAAAGGTCTCAAATACACAACCTAACCCTACACCTAAAGGAGCTGGAGAATGAACAGCAAATAAAGCCTAAACCCAGCAGGAGAAGAGAAATCATAAAGAGCAGAGCAGAAATCAATGAACTAGAAACCAAAAGAACAGTAGAACAGATCAACAAAACTAGGAGCTGGTTCTTAGAAAGAATTAACAAGACTGATAAACCCCTGGCCAGACTTATCAAAAAGAAAAGAGAAATGACCCAAATCAACAAAATCTTGAATGAAAGAGGAGAGATCAAAACCAACACCAAAGAAATACAAACAATTCTAAGAACATATTATAAGCAACTCTATGCCAGCAAATTAGATAACCTGGAAGAGATGGGTGCATTCCTAGAGATGTATCAACTACCAAAATTGAACCAGGAAGAAAGAGAAAACTTGAACAGACCTATAACCACTAAGGAAATTGAAGCAGTCATCAAAAATCTCCCAACAAACAAAAGACCAGGGCCAGATGGCTTCCCACGGGAATTCTACCAAACATTTAAAGAAGAATTAATACCTATTCTCCTCAAACTGTTCCAAAAAAATAGAAATGGAAGGAAACCTTCCAAACTCATTTTATGAGGCCACCATTACCTTGATCCCAAAACCAAAGACCCCATCCAAAAGGAGAATTACAGACCAATATCCTTGATGAACATGGATGCAAAAATTCTCACCAAAATACTAGCCAATAGGATCCAACAGTACATTAAAAGGATTATTCACCATGACCAAGTGGGCTTTATCCCTGGGCTGCAAGGCTGGTTCAACATCCGCAAATCAATCAACGTGATACAATACATTAACAAAAGAAAGAACAAGAATCATATGATCCTCTCAATAGATGCAGAAAAAGCATTTGACAAAGTACAGCATCCTTTCTTGATCAAAACTCTTCAGAGTAGAGGGATAGAGGGTACATACCTCAATATCATAAAAGCCATCTATGAAAAACCTACAGCAAATATCATTCTCAATGGGGAAAAGCTGAGAGCTTTTCCCCTAAGGTCAGGAACACGGCAGGGTGTCCACTCTCACCACTGCTATTCAACATAGTATTAGAAGTCCTGGCCACAGCAATCAGACAACAAAAAGAAATCAAAGGCATCCAAATCGGCAAAGAGGAAGTCAAACTCTCACTCTGTGCAGATGATATGATACTGTATGTGGAAAACCCAAAAGACTCCACCCCAAAACTGCTAGAACTCATACAGGAATTCAGTCAAGTGGCAGGCTATAAAATCAATGCACAGAAATCAGTGGCATTCCTATACACCAACAACAAGACAGAAGAGAGACAAATCAAGGAGTCGATCCAATTTACAATGGCACCCAAAACCGTAAGATACCTAGGAATAAATTGAACCAAAGAGGTGAAGGATCTGTACTCAGAAAAGTATAAAATACTCATGAAAGAAATTGAAGAAAACATAAAGAAATGGAAAAACGTTCCATGCTCAAGGATTGGAAGAACAAACATTGTGAAGATGTCAATGCTACCTAGAGCAATCTACACATTCAATGCAATCCCCATCAAAATACCATCCACTTTGTTCAAAGAAATGGAACAAATAATCCTAAAATTTGTATGGAACCAGAAGAGACACCGAATAGCCAGAGGAATATTGAAAAAGAAAAGCAAAGCTGGCGGCATCACAATTTTGGACTTCCAGCTCTATTAGAAAGCTGTCATCATCAAGACAGTATGGTACTGGCACAAAAACAGACACATAGATCAATGGAACAGAATCGAGAGCCCAGAAATGGACCCTCAACTCTATGGCCAACTCATCTTTGACAAAGCAGGAAAGAATGCCCAATGGTAAAAAGACAGTCTCTTCAACAAATGGTGTTGGGAAAATTGGACAGCCACATGCACAAGAATGAAACTGGACCATTTCCTTACACCACACACAAAAATAGACTCCAAATGGTTGAAAGACCTAAACGTGAGACAGGAGTCCATCCAAATCCTAAAGGAGAACACAGGCAGCAACCTGTTCGACCTCAGCCACAGCAACTTCTTCCTAGAAACATCGCCAATTGCAAGGGAAGCCAGGGCAAAAATGAACTATTGGGGTTTCATCAACATAAAAAGTTTTTGCACAGCAAAAGAAACAGTCCACAAAACCAAAGACAACCGACAGAATGGGAGAAAATAGTTGCAAATGACATATCAGATAAAGGGCTAGTATCCAAAATCTATAAAGAACTTATCAAACTAAACACCCAAAGAACAAATAATCCAATCAAGAAATGGGCAGAAGACATGAACAGACATTTTTCCAAGAAGACATCCAAATGGGCAACAGACACATGAAAAAGTGCTCAACATCGCTCGGCATCAGGGAAATCCAAATCAAAACCTCAATGAGATACCACCTCACACCAGTCAGAATGGCTAAAATTAACAAGTCAGGAAGCGACAGATGTTGGCGGGGATGCGGAGAAAGGGGAACCCTCTTACACTGTTGGTGGGAATGCAAGCTGGTGCAATCCCTCTGGAAAACAGTATGGAGGTTCCTCAAACAGTTGAAATTAGAGCTACCATTCGATCCAGCAATTGCACTTCTGGGTATTTACCCCAAAGATACAAATGTAGGGACCCGAAGGGGTACGTGTACCCCAATGTTTATAGCAGCAATGTCCACAATAGCCAAACTGTGGAAAGAGCCAAGATGCCCATCGACAGATGAATGGATAAAGAAGAAGTGGTATATATACACAATGGAATATTATGCAGCCATCAAAAGGAATGAGATCTTGCCATTTGCAACGACGTGGATGGAACTGGAGGGTGTTATGCTGAGTGAAATAAGTCAATCAGAGAAAGACATGTATCATATGACCTCACTGATATGAAGAATTCTTAATCTCAGGAAACAAACTCAGGGTTGCTGGAGTGGTGGGCGGTGGGAAGGCTGGGGCGGCTGGGTGATAGACATTTGGTAGGGTATGTGCTATGGTGAGCACTGTGAATTGTGCAAGACTGTTGAATCACAGATCTGTACTTCTGAAACAAATAATGCAACGTATGTTAAGAAAAAAGAAAAAGAAGAAGATAGCAGGAGGGGAAGGATGAAGGGGAGTAAGTCGGAGGGGGAGACGAATCATGAGAGACGATGGACTTGAAAAAGAAACTGAGGGTTGTAGAGGGGAGGAGGTGGGGGGATGGGTTAGCCTGGTGATGGGTATTATAGAGGGCACATTCTGCATGGAACATGGGTGTTATGCACAAACAATGAATCATGGAATACTACGTCAAGAACTAATGATGTAATGTATGGTGATTAACATAGCAATAAAAAAATTTAAAAAAAAGTTAAACATAAAAAAAAGAGAGACACGTGATATTTTCCTTTGTGGTACTGCTTGCCAAGTTTCGGCAGCAATGCCATAGTGGTATGCAAAGCAACATTTGTCAATTGTCCAAGTGGTTTATTTTATTTTCTCTCATTCTTTAATAAACTTGAATGGAACATGGGAAAATGATAGATATGATTTTAGCGATAAGCAGAGATTTAAGAAGGAAACCATTCTACATGCTGAAAGCAGCAGACCTTTATCTTCAGTTTGATGTTCTATTGACTTAAGTTGATTAACTGTGAATTCTACGGTGAAGAAAATTAAATAGAACTCTAGGGTGAGTACCTGATGCTTGAAGCTTGTACTTGAAAGATAGAGGTAGGGATTTAAAATATCCTTGAAGTTCTCTGAATGGAAACTCCCTTATAAAATGCATAGCTATCCCTTAACATTCATCTATTAGACTTTAGCATAATTTTTAGTGACAGACTGCCTATATTTCTAAAAAGTCTAATTGAAAATGGAAAGCTTTTTTGTTTCCTTATGAAATTGTAACAACTCACATGATAACATTGATCGTGTCAGCTAAATCAAAGTTCTGATTGGCAACTTCCTATTTTGATTCATAAAAATTGCAAAATTTGGGTGCCTGGGTGGCTCAGTTGGTTAAGCGTCTGCCTTTGGCTCAGGTCATGATCCTGGAGTCCCGGGATCGAGTCCCACATCGGGCTCCCTGCTCAGTGGGGAGTCTGCTTCTCCCTCTGTCCCTCAACCTGCTCTCCTGCTCTCTCTCTCAAATAAATCAATAAAATAAAAAAAAACTGCAAAACTTATTATTAATTAACTGTTTGGTAGGCTAAGTTCTTCAAAGCACGAGCTCTACTAGGGAATAAATACAAAAGGGGCTTGTAAAGAAAATAATAGGAAAAGGATGGAAACCAAATGGGTCCAACAAACACAGCTGTGCAGTTTTGTGACCTGAGCTACAGAGATGGGTCAGAGGCTGACATATGTTATTACGTCTCTGTAGGGACTTGATCTCGTTGAGATTGGTTTCTTGGAGAGGGAACAGATAAAGAGTCTCAGTTCAGTTCTCTGAAGCCTCTGTCTATGATGCTCTGAATATGGAAGGTTTGCTCCAAACACACAAATTAGGAAGCAAACCCCTATCTGGGCAGTCTATATTCCAAGTTATATTTCCAATGCAGTCTGGAATCACCTTGCAATCACTAGTGGCTTTTTCCCTCATCTGATTAGAGGAGGTGGTGGCAGTGTGGAATATAGAGAAAGAGCAACATTGATTATAGATGCCTCTTTTTGGCCGAGTAATATATTCTTCTGCAAAGAGATGCTATCTTGAAAGGCAGGACCATTTTAACCTGAATCTGGGGAGGAGGCCCATTTGCTTTTTTCTCTCTGACCTTTTAGTAGGTTTTTTGGCCGAGTAATATATTCTTCTGCAAAGAGATGCTATCTTGAAAGGCAGGACCATTTTAACCTGAATCTGGGGAGGAGGCCCATTTGCTTTTTTCTCTCTGACCTTTTAGTAGGTTGATGCTACTTGTCTTCTCTTTTAATAAATTGTAACACAGCTTGCCTATTAAAAGAATCCATAAAACATGACTTAGTGCTGTAGCAAAACTACAGAAACCAATTACTAGCATAGCTCCTGCAGGTTTGTGTTGAAATTTCAGAATAAGAGTAGGTTCCCCCAGTTTCCTAAGAGCAGTGCTTTTCTCTTGATAGCGTCCCCTAGCCCCCACTTCTATTTAGTCTTTATTTTCATAACATAATTAAAGGAACTTGAATGTGTTCTCCTTTAAAACATCGTAAGTAAAATTATCTCTTGTATAGAGATAAATCAATATTACTTTAAGGGTTTGGTATCAGCTTTAAAATGTTACTGGCAAAATTTGAGAATCACAATGGAGTCACAGGACTTGAAGGATTTGGATTTTAAAGTTGACATGTAAAAGCTGCCAATTGTCAAAGTTACCAGTGAAAATTCATGAAGTCACCCGTAAACTACACTATGGGACCATCTTTCAGTGAGTCAAGAGGGTTAGGAAACAGCACTGTTAGGCACCAGGTCAAGTTGTTATCTTGGGTTGAGATGCCAAGATGTTATTAAAAAAAAAAAAAAAAAGGAAGGAAGAAAGCATCTTGTAATACCAGAATCACTCTCCACTTGGTGGAACCTTTACTCTTGAAGACTTGGGCCGGGCAAAGGATCACTGAGTTTTCTGGAGGCTAGTCAACATTTCTCACAAAATTCAAGTGTTCTTGATATTTTTCTTTGTGATAAATATTATAAATATTGCAGATTGCAAAAAAACAAGGACCATTGAATGTTATAATTCAAAATACAAATAGTGTCATTTGGAACTCTACCCAAGGCCAGTAAACAATCAGCAAGTGTTTGGTAACTCAAATATTCATATTATTAAAGACTTTTTAAAAGCCATTCAAGCCTCACTCAAAAAAATAGAAAAATTCTGAATTCACCAACTAACTTTACACCTTAAAGAACTAGAGAAAAAGCAACAAACGATGCCCAAGCCATGCATTAGAAGAGAAATAATTAAGATTAGAGCAGAGATCAATGAATTAGAAACCAGAAACACAGTAGATCAGATCAATGATACTAGAAGCTCGTTCTTTGAAAGAATTAATAAGATCGATAAATCCCTGTCCAGACTTATCCAAAAGAAAAGAGAAAGGAACCAAATTAATAAAATGATGAATGAAGGGGGAGAGATCACGACTAATACCTAGGAAATAGAAACAATTATTAGAAATTATTATCAACAACTATATGCCAATAAATTAAGCAACCTGGAAGAAATGGATGCCTTCCTGGAAACCTATAAACTACCAAGACTTAAACAGGAAGAAATTGACAACCTGAATAGGCCAATAACCAGTACCGAGATTGAAGCAGTGATCAAAAACCTCCCAAAAAACAAAAGTCCAGGGCCTGATGGATTCCCTGGGGAATTCTACCAAACATTCAAAGAAGAAATAATACCTATTCTCCTGGAGCTGTTTCAAAAAATAGAAACAGAAGGAAAGCTTCCAGACTCATTCTATGAGGCCAGCATTACCTTAATCCCCAAAACCAGGCAAAGACCTCATCAAAAAGGGAATTTCATAAGTCAATCAGAGAAAGACATGTATCACATGACCTCACTGATATGAGGAATTCTTAATCTCAGGAAACAAACTGAGTGTTACTGGAGTGGTGGGGGGTGGGAGGGATGGGGTGGCTGGGTGATAGACATTGGGGAGGGTATGTGCTATGGTGAGCGCTGTGAATTGTGCAAGACTGTTGAATCACAGATCTGTACTTCTGAAACAAATAACGCAACATATTTTAAGAAAAAAGAAAAAGAAGAAGATAACAGGAGAGGAAGAAAAGGGGAGTATGTCAGAGGGGGAGACGAACCATGAGAGATGATGGACTCTGAAAAACAAACTGAGGGTTCTAGAGGGGAGGGGGGTAGGGGGATGGGTTAGCCTGGTGATGGGTATTGAGGAGGGCACGTTCTGCATGGAGCACTGGGTGTTATGAACAAACAATGAATCATGGAACACTGCACCAAAAACTAATGATGTAATATATGGTGATTAACATAACAATAAAAAAATTAAAAAAAAAAGGGAATTTCAGACCGATATCCCTGATAAATATGGATTCCAAAATCCTCAACAAAATCTTAGCTAATAGGATCCAACAATACATTGAAAGGATCATCCACCACAACCAAGTGGGATTTATCCCTGGGATGCAAGGGTGGTTCAACATTCGCAAGTCAATCAGTGTGATAGAACACATTAATAAGAGGAGAGAGAAGAACCATATGGTCCTCTCAACTGATGCAGAAAAAGAATTTGATAAAATACAGCATCCTTTCCTGATTAAAACTCTTGAGAGTACAGGGATAGAGGGAACGTTCCTCAAATTCATAAAATCCATCTATGAAAAACCCATAGCGAATGTCATCCTCAATGGGGAAAAGCTCAGAGCCTTTCCCTTAAGATCAGGAACACGACACGGATGCCCACTTTTGCCACTATTGTTCAACATAGTACTAGAAATCCTAGCAACAGCACTCAGACAACAAAAAGAAATAAAAAGTATTCAAATTGGCAAAGAAGAAGTCAAACTCTCTCCCTTCGCAGATGACATGATACTTTATGTGGAAAATCCAAAAGACTCCACCCCCAAATTACTAGAACTCATACAGCAATTCAGTAATGTGGCAGGATACAAAATCAATGCACGGAAATCAGTTGCTTTCATATACTAACAATGCAACTGTAGAAAGAGAAATTAGAGAAACAATTCCATTTACAATAGCACCAAAGACCATAAGATACCTCGGAATAAACCTAACCAAAGTGGTAAAGGATCTACACTCTAGGAACTACAGAACACTCATGAAAGAAATTGAAGAAGACATAAAAAGATGGAAAAACATTCCATGCTCATGGATCAGAAGAATAAACACTGTTAAAATGTCTATGCTGCCCAGAGCAATCTATACCTTCAACGCCATCCTGATCAAAATTCCAACGACATTTTTCAAAGTGCTGGAACAAACAATCCTAAAATGTGTATGGAATCAGAAAGGACCCCGAATCACCAAGGAAATGTTGAAAAAGAAAAACAAAGCTGGGGGCATCATGTTGCCTGATTTCAAGCTATATTACAAAGCTGTAATCACCAAGACACCATGATACTGGCAGACATAGAGACCAAGGGAACAGAATAGAGAGCCCAGATATGGACCCTCAACTCTATGGTCAAATAATCTTTGACAAAGCAGGAAAAAATATGCAATGGAAAAAAGGCAGTTTCTTCAATAAATGGTGCTGGGAAAATTGGACAGCTATATACAGAAGAATGAAACTCAACCATTCTCTAATACCATACACAAAGATAAACTCAAAATGGTTGAAAGACCTCAATGTGAGGCAGGAATCCATCAAAATCCAGAACATAGGCAGTAATCTCTTCGACATCGGCCACAACAACTTCATTCAAGATACATATCCAAAGGCTAGTGAAACAAAAGCAAAAATGAACTTTTGGGACTTCATCAAGATAAAGAGCTTCTGCACAGCAAAGGAAACAGTCAACAAAACAAAGAGGCAACCCACAGAATGGGAGAAGATATTTGCAAATGACACTACAGACAAAGTGCTGATTTCCAAGATCTATAAAGAACTTCTGAAATTCAACACCCAAAAACCAAATAATCAAGTCAAAAAATGGGCAGAAGACAAGAACAGACACTTCTCCAAAGAAGGCATACACATGGCTAACAGACACATGAAAAAATGTGCATCATTGTTAGCCATCAGGGAAATTCAAATCAAAACCACATTGAGATACCACCTTACACCACTTAGAATGGCAAAAATTGTCAGGGCAAGAAACAACAAATGTTGGAGAGGTTGTGGAGAAAGGGGAATGCTCTTACACTGTTGGTGGGAATGCAAGTTGGTACAGCCACTTTGGAAAACAGCGTGGAGGTGCCTCAAAAAATTAAAAATAGATCTACACTATGACCCAGCAATTGCACTACTGGGTATTTATCCCAAAGATATAGATGTAGTTAAAAGAAGGGCCATATGCACCCCAGTGTTCATAGCAGCAATGTCTGCAATACCCAAACTGTGGAGAAAGCTGAGATGCCCTTAAACAGACGAATGGATAAAGAAGATGTGGTCCATATGTACAATGGAATATTACTCAGCCATAAGAAAGAATGAATACCCAACTTTTGCATCAACATGGATGGGACTGGAGGAGATTATGCCAAGTGAAATAAGTCAAGCAGAGAAAGTCAATTATCATATGGTTTCACTTATTTGTGGAACATAAGGAAGAGCATGGAGGACATTAGGAGAAGGAAGGGAAAAATGAAAGGGGGTAAATCGGAGGGGAAGATGAACCATGAGAGACTGTGGACTCTGAGAAACAAACTGAGGGTTCTAGAGGGGAGGGGGTGGGGGGATGGGTTAGCCTGGTGATGGGTATTAAGGAGGGCACGTATTGCACGAAGCACTGGGTGTTAAACGAAAACAATGAATCGTGGAACACTACATCAAAAACTAATGATGTATTGTATGGTGCCTAACATAACATAATAAAATAAAATAAAATTGAAAAGAAAAAGAAAAACTGTAATTACGACGACTAAGGAAGTATACTGAAATTTTAATGGAACAAAAAGTTGGCTATTCGACTGATCCTTCTCTAAATAAAACACCTTCCCCAAAGCAAAGCTGTGGCTTAAATGGTTAATGGTCTCTCATACTGAGGAATAAGTTGGGACAAGCTTCGGAGGGCCAAGATGGGGATCCTAGGAAGCTTGATCTCTTTACTAGCTCTCCCCTCACCCTAGTAATCATGTTAGAATCGCAGATATAACTCTTCTGCTAAGGTCTTCTAGATCTAGTGATGCTTAGCCCGCTGCTGGCTGCATATAGTCCGCCTGCATTCATGAAATGACTAGGCATCCAACTTCAGGTATACAAATCCAAAAAACATTAATGATGAGCATAACATCACTCACTCATCCAGCTTTCTCATGACCTGGTATTAAAGAAGCCTCTCAGAGCTGAGTAATTCCATTTTGCCCTTAGGCAGCTGGGCTCTGAAGGCTAAGGTTCAGGAATGACTGTGATACAATAACTTTTGAGTAACTGAGAGAGTTAATTCTGGGCAAGTGACTTTGGGTACCAATCACACAGGGAAGGAGTCTAAGAAATCTTGAAGATACCAATTCAGGAAAAATGATTGAAGGTGGTCTCTCCTCCATTTGGGCCAAATGTTGCAGAAGAAGCTATTCCTTTAGAGTTACTCTGCCCTATCTTCACCTTGACGCCTTCAGTGGAATATAAGATCCTAACACATAGGTATTGTCTGTCTTTATTAATGTATCATATCTTCACTTAGCATACCTAACACACAGTCTGACAAATACTACATGCTTGAGTAACATTTTAAGAATTCATGTGTTGAGGCTTACAGGTTATGAGCAGGGAAGAAGAGCCAGTCATAGAGTATTTTAAGTCACCACTCCCTTCTTGCCTCACTGCCACATTCTATGTGTGCCACTTAGAACTCCCCTCCAAGCAGCATCTCGTGCCCCCTTCCTGCTTCTGATCCCTGATAGTTCATAATGGTCTATGGCTGAACTCTGAAGCTAACTGGCTTCTCTGCCAGGGTACAATGAAGTTTCATTTAACTGGAAATGTATTCAAAGGCACAGAATTACAGAACATGATAATTATGTTTTAAATTTTAATATAAAACAACTCTTCAAATACCCCTTAAAGTAACTAGAGGTTGAAAGTGTAATTCCAGATTTAAGATGTATATATGTATGTACAATTCTAATAAATGCAGCCCTTTAAACACTTTTCCTGAGTTGGTACTTATGGTGAGAAGGTGACTCATGACCATCCTCATCCCTTAACTATAATAATCAGCATATCTACCTGAGAGCTTCTTGAGCTATCTGTAGAGTTTTATGTAAGCTAGTCCCATTTCTGGCTTCCCTATCACACCACACCTTCTAGTATTTGGCTTCAGATCTCGATGTTGCCCCTATTTGCCACTGTTGTGGTCCTTCTCACAAGGATAAGATTCTCTTTCTTTCCTGTCTTTGAGTGTTTGAATATCCAAATGGTGACATTAACTCATTGCATGATCCCCTCTGATTTAGATTTTCTTACTGGCCCTTTGCCTCTTTGCTCAAGCTTTACTTCTTGTTTGCCTCATTCGCATTGCCACAAAGTATCTGGCTAAGACTTGGCCTCATTCATTGGACATCTCGCATTCATGTCCTGTCGTAGCTCACAGACCTCTCAGCTTTGAATCTCTATCTTATAGTCTTTCTAATCACTTAGATTCTGTTAAGATGGTCACTTTAATCTGCACCCATCTGATGCTGACACGGTAGCATTTGGGGAAAAAAAGATAAAATGGACAAGGTTCAACTAGTCACAGTCCACCAAATGTAGATTAGGTCTAGCTGCAAAACTCCCAAAATGAGTTCATAATGATTATCAATTACATTAGCACTTTCCATCGTTTGGCTTCTCTCATTCAGCATTATTTGTGAGATTTATTCATGTCATTGCATGTAGCTGTAGATTGCATATTCTTATTGGTGTACAGTACTTCACTGGGTAAATATACCACAATGCATTTCTTTTGGATTTATACATCAGGATGGAATCGCTAAATTACAGGGTATGCATCTGTCGATCTTTAGAAGACAATGCCAATTTTCCACAGTGGTTGTACCAAATGCCTCATGTCCCAGCAGTGTATGAGAAAGTCAGCTGTTCTACTTCCTCACCAGCCCTCAGTTTTTCCTATCTCCTATTATAGCTACTTGCTGGATGTCAGCTTATCTTTTATTTTAGTAAAATTTGGATTATATCCTAGAAGTTCCTTGGCGGTACTTTAAACTGGTATC